>NC_133326.1:391188624-391503624 GCF_042186555.1 Aquarana catesbeiana
AAATTATTTTTTTAATGATTATAAATGTATTTTGCATTTATATGAATGGTGTATAGCTGCATTACATATGTGCATTACATTCATTTACTATACACCATTCACATTTAAATAGGGACATGTATGATCTTTAAATATTGATAAAAACAATGTTTTTTTTTATAATTAGGTTAATGTATATTGTGTAGGGGGAATTTAACTTTATTCATTTATTAATATGTTGGGGAATAATGTGTGCTGATTTGTGTTAAACTTTTGTATTTTATGGTTCCTCATACTGTAATCCCGCTATATCATGCGAGATTATAGTGAGAGGAGCCGTTCTCAGGAGTTCCTGGCATTTGTAGATCACTCCTCAACTCAACATGAGAAGCGATCTACACACTTTCATAAACAGGCACTCAGAGGAGAGCAATCTCCTCTGAGAATGCCTGAGAACTGAAAAGCAGTATTTTACCGCACTTTCATAAAAGGACACCTTAAAATGTTCACATGTTATGTGCTGGAATTTAAATAAAGCTGTGGCCTTACCCTCTCCAACTTAATAGTTGTAAGTGTGTTTATTTAAATGGGGTGAGGGGGCAAGGGTGAGCGTTTTATCCATTTATGTTACATTTGATTTGTACCTAGGCCCATTGCACCTCAGCAGTCATGGCATACAAATGACTGCTTAGTTGCGCAGGGTCCCAGAAAGAGATTCTTACTTTGTGCTGCTACTGTACTGTTTGTATTACAAAAAATATTCTTCTATCATACAGTCATTAAAAAAATAACAACTAACATTATTATTATTAATAAAAAAACTAATAATACTAACAATACAGTTTATGTCTAATATTATATTTAGATTTTGTTTATGTAAGGAAATGGTAAAGTTGACATTAGTTCTGAGAGGGATCTTTTTTTAATTATATAATGGGGAATCAACTTTACCAAACTGTCAAGCATCTGTCTCACGGAGCACTTGCATCTCTCAGTATTTCACCCTGGAGGATGAATTGCTCTGTAAAGCAAACTCGTTGCAGACCTTCAGAGGGAAAGTAAGCCATAAAGAAGATGAAAGATTTTGACACTGAAGATTTCTGGCTAAGAAACAGGCATCATCTTATTAAATTGCTTTACGTAAACCTGAAGGTAAAGAAATAAGTTCATGTCGGAAGAGATAACATTTTTATATTTCACATTTACAAAGGGCATTTCCCTGAGCCTGCAAGAATAACAGTGCACCTATAGACTTGCTGCCAAAGCAACCTTAGCTTTCTGTGGTTCATCTTTTTTTTAAGGATCTTACTTCCTTTCTTTTTTTTTTTCTTTCATGAGAAAAAAAAGCCTTAGCTGAAGTAAAGAATTCGATTTTGAAATCCATAAACTAGAATTATGGCTTTCTGCAGTACAAAATTAGGAGCACATCTGCACTTACAGTTGCCTCTTAAAGGATAAGTTCACCTTTGTTCACTTTTTTAATTTTTTTCTAAAGTCCAGCTCCTCTATGTACCAATAGAGCATTCATGTACTTTTTTTGCAAAAATATCAACGCTTTCTACATACACTTACTTTACTTGTCCTTATCCATGTTTCCAGATGTGTCCATGTGTAATGTCTTACTTCCTGTTCAGACTATAGATTATGACACAGGAAGGAGTTGACCAGCTGATCTCATTAGCACACACATTGCATCATCCAACCGCCCAGTCCCAGCTGTACGTTTTTTAACCACTTCAGCCCCGGAAGAATTTACCCTCTTCCTGACCAGGCTATTTTTTGCGATATGGCACTACAGTACATCACTTTAACTGACAATTGCGCGGTCGTGCAACGTTGTACCCAAACAAAATTGATCTCCCTTTTTCCCCACAAATAGAGCTTTCTTTTGGTGGTATTTGATCACCTCTGCAGTTTTTATTTTTTGCACTATAAACAAAAAAAGAGCGACAATTTTGAACAAAACACAATATTTTGTACTTTTTGCTATAGTATACAGTATCTCACAAAAGTGAGTACATCCCTCAAATTTTTGTAAATATTTTTTCCTGACAGACTCCATGGCAGCAACGTGTGGGTTAAGTCCCGCCTCTACTACCCTATAGGACACTACTCCCATAAATCTTTGCTCCCTGCCCCCGGCCGTGTTCTTTTTTTGTCCTCCTCGCAAGACCTAGTGTTGGTCTTCCTACCTGAAGATGTTTATCCCCACGATCAAGGTTGGCCGAGCTGCGACTTGGATCGGGAAAAGTCGCATTACTCCGCTAAGCCCTAGCTATTAGCAGGGTATGGAGTGGGGCGTTGGAAGAGGCGCAGGAAGAAGCCGTTTTCCCTGGCCACTGGCAGGCGAGGCCGCGCATGGGTTGGATAGCCAGCTATTAGCAGGTGACCCCTTGTTGCCCCTGGAAAGTCCGGTGTTTACCTTCGGCCTGACGATCGTGGTGGGATTGGTGAGATGTTTCCTTGCTATCATGGCAGCAGTTTCTGTTGGAATTCCTTGTTGTTCCTCTCCCTTGTGTGTCTTTTCCCCTCGTCTTAACGTTCAGGTGGTTGCAGGCATGGCGGCTGGTTCTTCCTGCGTTCCAGCTGCCGTTTTTACTTTCACTTTGTGTCCGGCCGTACTGCGCATGCGCGGACGGCACGAAACCGAGGCTTGGTTTTTGCGCATGCGCGATAGCGGCAAATCGCCGCTAATCGCGCATGCGCACTGGCGTTCGCTCGTCACGGGCGGTGACGTCACTGGGGTGCCCTATTTAAACTGGGGAAATAGCCTGCAGTCCCTGGGAATGCCTGCAAGCTGTTTTTGGCTCTTCCCCACGCTCCAGTGAATCAGCTACTGGTAAGTAGCTTTACATACAGGAGGGCTGTTGCTCCCTGGCTCATAGCAGAGTTAATTTATATGCCTTACGTTAACTTTGCAGTCAGATGGATATTTCTCAAGACATGAGCTCTCCACCGCCTGCCTCTGGCCAGCCTCCTCTCACAAGGTACAAGGGCAGGTCCCATTGCCGAGGGTCCTTAGGCGGGTGGGGGGGGTGTATTTCCGCAGATGATCGTTCTTTCTAACTGCTCTGTTTTGTTTCTGTGGTTCTCTGTCTTCTGCTTTAGCCCTTCCAGGTCAGAACAGCGTCGCAGCTCGCACAAAGGAAGTGATTCGTCAAAGTCGCATCACCGGCAATCCTCTTCCAAATCTAAACATTACGGCTCCTCCTCAAAATCAGGACACCGTAGTGAGGAGCGCTCGCACTCCTCAGTGGCCCACTCCAGCCACTCTTCAAGTGTCTGCTGGGGATGCAGATCACAAGTACCTGTCGGTAAATCGCTGTGCGATTCCTGCTTCGCCAAAGCTTCCAGGGAAAGAGGTGATTCGGACCAGCAACTTAAAGCCCTAGTTGAGAGGGTTGTGAAGGAGTCACTTAAGGGTATTGAGGCAGTCCGGCCTGTTACCCCTCAGGCAGAGCCACCAGGTTCCCCAGTGAGGGAAACTCAGTTGCAGGACACCTGGGAGTCCTCTGTTCCTAGCCACCCTTCAGTGGTCAACTCTGACAGTGACTCGGATGAAGATAATACCTGTGTGGGTTTTGACTTCACTCTGCTACCTCCCTTGGTCAAGGCGATTAGAGAAACTCTAAATTGGGAGGATGCGACGGCTGTCCCTCCCAAACAGAGAAAATTCTTTAAACAGCTAAAGAAGGAGCGAGTTAACTTTCCTTTCTTTTCTGAGTTGGGCGAGATCATCACAGATGAATGGAGCAAGGTGGAGAAGAAAAACTCCATGCTTACCAAAATTTCAAAGCTTTATCCCTTTCGGGAGGAAGAAGTGAAGCATCTGGAATCAGCTCCTTTGGTGGACGCAGCGGTGATGAGGCTAGTGAAACACGTGACACTCCCCTTGGAGGACACAGTGTCCTTTAAAGACGTTCTGGACAGACGGATTGATGCTGATTTGAGAAGAGTGTACCTTACAGCAGGCATGGCTTGCAAACCAGCCTTAGCCCTGGCAGCCCTGTCCAAAGCTATGGAGGTGTGGACGGATAGTGTTCAAGATACGCTAAGGAATATTTCAGATGACACAGCGAAGAACTCGCCTATTCAAGAATTAAGGCTAGCATCGGCTTTTCTGGGTGAAGCCTCGATTGACATCATTCGCCTGGCGGCCCGAGTAATGCTCTCGTCGGTCACCGCCAAGCGGGCTCTTTGGCTCCGCCCTTGGCTGGCTGACCCAGCCTCTAAGCAGGTATGGTGCCGAATTCCCTACGGGGGCTCTTCTCTTTTCGGCAACAAGCTGGATGAGGCCATTACACGGGCTACTGGCGGGAAGTCGGGGTTCCTACCTCAGGATAGACGCCTGCAAGGCCAAAGAAGATCCTTCCCGAAGAGGCAATATCAAGATCGATCCAGAGAGGCTCGTACTTACAAGCCAGGCCGGGAATTCTCCAGATCCTGGAAATCAAGGCAATCGTCCTTTAAGAAGGCTGCAGGTAGTGAGTCGAAAGGGGAGAGGCAACCTTCCAAATCTTTTTGAAAGTGGGCCTGCTCAGGCAGACCGTGTGGGGGCCCGTCTCTTCCACTTTCGGCATGTCTGGGCGGCCTCGATTCACGACTTCTGGACAATCAAGACAGTCTCCTCTGGTCATGCCTGGACCTTTACCGACCCTCCCAAACTCAGGTGGGTACCCACTACGCTTCCGGCATCAGAAGAAAAAAGGACAATACTTTTAGCCTACATAGAATCTTTGTTGGCCCAAAGCGCTGTCGTCCCAGTCCCAGTCAGCCAGCAAGGCATGGGAATGTATTCTCCCCTCTTTCTGGTTCAGAAGAAGAGTGGGGCCTGGAGGCCGGTCATAGACCTAACCCATCTAAATCGCTTCATCAAAAAGGAGAGGTTCAAGATGGAAACACTCTCCACAATTCAACAGTCAGTTCAACCAGGGGACTGGATGGTGTCCATAGACCTCAAGGACGCCTACTTTCACGTTCCCATCGCGGAAAACTTTCAACAATTTCTCCGCTTCTCCGTGGGCAACCTTCACTTACAATTTACATGCCTTCCCTTCGGGTTGTCAACTTCTCCTCGGGTTTTCTCAAAGGTGCTGTTGGCAATAGTAGCTCTCCTGAGAACCAGGGGGATTCGTCTACATCACTACCTGGACGACCTGCTTCTCTTGGCACAAGACAGGGTGCAACTCATAGCACACAGAGGGCAAGTGATTTCCACACTACAGGAATTCGGATGGATTCTGAACCAGGAGAAGAGCCAGTTAGACCCATCGCAGTCTCTGGTGTTTTTGGGTGCCCTCTTTGACACGGTCAGAGGCACCATTTCGTTACCGGAAGAGAAGATCTCGACATTCAGAGACAGGATCCACCCAGCTCTTTCTACTCCTCATCTTCACGCTCTCCAATGCCTGAGGATCATTGGCACTATGGTGGCGGCGATTCCGATGGTGAGGTGGGCCCAATGGAGAATGAGGCCTTTTCAGAAGGGCTTCCTTCACCAGTGGAAGGGCAGCAAGACCCAGCTGATTCGGATTACTGCATCCATGAGGCACTCTCTCCTATGGTGGCTCCAACGGGAGAACCTCTCCAACTGCCATTCTATCCTTCCCATTGCTTGGGTGACTATAACAACAGACGCCAGCAACAGGGGCTGGGGTGCCCACTGTCTGGCGGAAGTGGCTCAGGGCACTTGGGAATTCCCCTCCAGAAGGATAGTGTCAAACATCCTGGAGCTGAGAGCAGCCTTCCAGGCACTTCTGGCATTTCGGCATCTCATTCAAGGCTCCTCGGTCCTACTCAGACTGGACAATACCACAGCAGTGGCATACATAAGAAGGCAAGGAGGGACTCGAAGTCTCTCCTTACTACAAGAGGTAGAGCCAATTATGTCCTGGGCCCAGAAAAACCTGAAGGATCTGACAGCAACATATGTTCCGGGGGTTCAGAATGTTCAGGCAGACTTTCTTTCTCGGAGGCTCCTAGACAACAACGAGTGGTCTCTCCACGAAGAAGTATTCAAGTGGATTCTTTCGTTGGGGTTCCTTCCGGAAGTCGACCTGTTCGCCTCCCCCTGCAACAAAAAGATGGCAAGATACTATTCAAGGTACAGGGACCCTCGAGCGTATGGGGTGGATGCCCTGATGGAGAAATGGTGGTTCAACAGAGCCTATGCCTTTCCGCCAACTCCGATCATCCTCCAGTTCCTGAAGAGGCTCAGGGCAGAGACTGCAGAGGTGTTAGCAATAATTCCTTATTGGCCCAACAGGCCCTGGTTCCCTCTCCTGACACTCCTCAGTGTCCGAGATCCGATCCCTCTTCCATCCAGACCAGACCTCCTGTCTCAGGGGTCGAGGCTACACCCTTGCCCGGATCACCTACGCCTAAGGGCTTGGCTTTTGAAAGGGGAAGGTTGGAGGCGCTAGGCTGCCCGGATGAAGTAATTCCCACTCTCCTTAGTTCAAGAAGGAATAGTACTAACCGAGTGTATGAGAGGATCTGGGCGAAATTTAGCAGCCATTTGTCTTCCAGGTCCAGCTCCTGTGATAATCTGGCGATTCAGGACGTTCTAAGTTTTCTGCAGACGGGTCTGGACATCTCACTATCCGTCAGTTCTCTGCGTGTCCAGGTTTCCGCAATAACAGCTTTCTCCGGAGTCGCATGGGCCAAGCACCCTCTGGTCCAGCAATTTTTCAAAGGAGCAGTCAGACTTAGGCCACAGAGGAAACCTAGATTCCCTAAATGGGATCTTCCGTTAGTCCTGGATTTCTTTGCTCAACTTGACAGATCTCTCTCAGTCAGGGAATTAACCCTCAAGACTTCGTTCCTGATAGCTATAACTTCGGCGAAGAGGGTCTCGGAAATTCAATCCCTGGGGTCCAAGGAACCATTCATCACCTTTTTTCCGGACAGAGTGGTCCTAATACCAATGCTTGGGACAAATCCCAAAGTTACCTCGGTCTTTCACGAGAACCAGGATATCACACTCCCTACCTTCAAATCCACTGGAGGTCCAGATCCACACCCTCTCGATGTAGGAGCTACTCTCAATCAATACCTGGAAGTTACGGCATCTTTCCGTCAATCTGAATTCCTTTTTGTTCTATTCCATGGGAAAAACAGGGGCTCTAGAGCTTCTGTCAGATCCATCGCGGCTTGGGTGGTTCAAGCCATTCAATGGGCTTACAGAGAGAAAGGCTTGGCTCCTCCTGAGGCGGTTACAGCTCACTCTACAAGAAGTCTGTCGACGTCCTGGGCGGCCTCACGTCACGTTGCTCCTGATGTGATCTGTAGAGCAGCTTCGTGGTCTTCGATTCATACCTTTATGACCCATTATTGTGTTGAGCCAGCAACCTTATCTTCTGTTAAATTTGGTTTAAAAGTGCTGTCGGCCGACAGTGTTAAATAAATCTTTTGTTCAGCATTTAGCCCACCCGGGTGTGTATGGCGAGTTATTTCCCACACGTTGCTGCCATGGAGTCTGTCAGGAAAACGGAAAATTCCTATCATAATACTTACCGTAATTTTCCTTTCCTGATGGACTCCATGGCAGCAGGAGTTCCCTCCCCGAATGGCTGAAGTAGGCTAGTTACCGAACACGGCCGGGGGCAGGGAGCAAAGATTTATGGGAGTAGTGTCCTATAGGGTAGTAGAGGCGGGACTTAACCCACACGTTGCTGCCATGGAGTCCATCAGGAAAGGAAAATTACGGTAAGTATTATGATAGGAATTTTCCGTTATTATATCTTTTTCATACAACACTGAAGAAATGACACTTTGCTACAATGCAAAGTAGTGAGTGTACAGCTTGTATAACAGTGTAAATTTGTGGTCCCCTCAAAATAACTCAAAACACAGCCCTTAATGTCTAAACTGCTGGCAACAAAAGTGAGTACACCCCTAAGTGAAAGTGTCCAAATCGGGCCCAAAGTGTCAATATTTTGTGTGGCCATCATTATTTTCCAGCACTGCCTTAACCCTCTTGGGCATGGAGTTCACCGAAGCTTCACAGGTTGCCACTGGAGTCTGTTGTAATATGTTGGCCGATTTATGTATAATATTGTATTGGAGTGCCATGTTGACCAGAAATTCAGTTGACTTGTCCAAGTCAACTGAATTTTAACATATCAAGGGGACAGCTGAAGACTCTTTGATGTGTTGATCTTAGGCAAGTCTACCTAGGTGTGTGAGGTGAGGTATGGTCTGGAAACCTAATTGAACATTTCAAAGGGTACATTGTTTAAAGGACCATAGAAGAAGTATTTATTGATGGTAATTAGACTTGAGGGGGTAACAATAGGATCAAAGAGTATTTTGGGTTGACCTAGCAGAAACTCCCTCCTAGTGGACTAGTATTTCATAGAGGACATTCAAGCTGGTTTTTAGTTTTTAAGTGAGGCTTGTCTGTGTATGGCTGGGAACACACAGGCCTAGGAATATGGGTCTCTGAATTATATCTACTCTGTCGGATTTTTTGTCATCTGTGGACTTTGGACTTTGTTCTGTGTTGGAAGTCAATAAAGTGCATCTCTCTGGAAGAATTGGGTTGCTGCGGAAGAGTACTTACATCATCATCATTATAATACTTACTAATTAATTATCATACCCACTCTACATCATATCACCCGATATGTATATATTTTTATATCACTACTAAAAAAATATCATTTTGATTTAAGGTACTGGATGCTTTACAATGACTCATATAAAATATGAAGTTGAAACTGGTTGCATCTCTCTTCGCCAGCCTCTAAAATATCCCCATGAAACAGTTATTAGATAATATAACTTTTAGACCATGACTAGAAAAGAATTTGGTAAACATCAGTGGCCCATATAGCTGTTAGGTCTTATTATATCACATCAAATTCTTGAATATTGCACAAAGATGAGCTGATGTCACAGTCCATTCTTCGGTCTGACTTCCTCACATCTCTCACCATCTCACTGAAAGTAAACTTGGTATGCTCTGGGAACTCCAATCCACATAAGTCCAGGATTTTTTTTCATCTCCAGGCTCAAGCTTTCCATTTTTAAAGATACTTTTACGCAAACACTCTACTTTCATCTTTACAGTAAGAAGAACTATCAATGTACCAGCACTCACTTTCAAGGTCAAAAGGTTTGGATATGGCAGTAAAAACTGTGCTGCAAACTATTTCCTTGTACTTGACATTCATGAGTCCATCTTTGTTGATTGCCAGTCACATTTTGCTTTTGTAATTTGCTGTAGGCCGACCCCTCATTGCCTTCAATAAAGCAGTTACTTGGATCATTCAGTCCATAATTACACCTGAATGGTATACCAACATATACATATAGATATACCCCCACACGATGGTTCAGATAGAATCAGCTTGACATCAGTGTTTATCAGATCTTCTATCCAGACAAAGCGGCAGTGGAAATTCTTGCCAGTATCTTCACCATGAAAGGTAGAAAGGTCTTTTTCATCCATATATGTCATAGCCTTTAGCATATTATAAACAACTGAGTCAACAAAGTTTCAAATCATGACTAGAGTGATGAATTTCACTCACCCCTCTTATAAATTTAGGAAAACCACCCAACATACTATAATTTATTCTATGCCAAGCCATTGTGCAGCATCTCACCTTAGATGTCAAATATATTGATCAATACACATTATGTAATATGTACAGTTGTTATGAAAATCATTTTAGGTTTAAATGCTTCTCTTTGGTTTTAAGATAACGTTCAAGAAATAAAACATAAAGAAAATAAAAAAATGAAAAGCAAAATATATCAGGAAAAGGGAGAAAAATTTAAAATTAGGGCGTTGAAGAAAAAAGAAAAAAGGTCCATTGCTTGATGAATTTCGAGAGAGTCGATGAATGCTTTATAATTCCATGTATAGTGATATATTGTCTATTCAGCATTTCTCCCATAATTCTCCCCCACTAGCCAGCAATTTCAGACTGTGCTTCTGCTATTCACATGCAAGCATCTTCAGACGTCCCTGAAAGACAAAATTCTCCAACAAAACTAATTAGCAAGGTCCTTAAACATTGTTTGAAGTTAAGACAAAACACTATTTACACGTTTACAGTTTGGAGCTAATTCACCCCCACTGCTAGAGAAGTGTCATCTGCATTCAAAAACAGATCTGGAGAATGTACATCTTCTGCATTTATGACACCCTGTACCCCCTTCAACTGCTCTAATAATTTATCACGTTCCTCTCTCACCTTGTCATACTCAATCTTCAGGTGGTCATATCTCTGTTTTAACTGAGAAAACGGTATCCAAGTCTTGGACCTTTTCTTATTATTATTTTGGTTCTGTTTTTCATATAATTATCACCTATGTTTGACCCAGAGTGTCCTCTCTGGGTGTTATCATAGGAGGTTATCTTCTGATCTTTATGCTCAGTATTTGTCCTAAACAATGTGGCTAAATCAATTTTGACAGCCTGCTCATTTGACTTTCTCCATAAATGGTCTGCTCTCAACAAAATGTCTTTTAAATCATGAGGATTTGGGGTAACTAATTAAACTAATAAAATATTTTGTTTGATATCTTCATGCAACGCATCTAGAAACATACTCATATGTATCAAGCCCCCACGCTCAAATGCAAGATTATTACCGACCAATAATTCCATAATAGTTGCTATCCTGTGCGACAATTCATATGGAGATTCATTTTGCATTTGTTGGATCTTCCCATGAATAGTAACATCAGAACGTACACCATACAAAACACATAATAATTCCAGTAATAAGTCCCTTGTCCTCAGAGGCTGAATACAGATTTGTTTAATTCTCATCCAAAGACCACTTCCTACAGAATGTTGCAAAACTCTTTCTAAGTCAGATGGGTTGAGATTGTACATATCTCTGACTTGCTGCACGTCACAAAACCATTTTAAAAATCTGTTTAAATCATGATATGGAACCATTCCTATTTCTTTAAGAATTGCGTCTAATAATTTTGGTTTCAAAGGCTTCATTACAAGCTGAACTTCACCTGTATTATTATTATTGTTATAAACTGTGGTAGTCACAGTGGGGGCAGCTGGTAATAAATTATCAGATTTAATATGAGGTTCTGTTTCATTTGATACAGAGTCTGTGTCTGTATTTTGCTGCAGATAGCTGAATCCAAGATTTGATGCATATCTGCATTCCTGAGATCTCTTCTCTAATTCCATAATTCTTAATTTTAATCTCTCATTTTCCTCTAATAATTCATCACAACGTTTAGATTTCTCAATTAAGGCTTCACCAATGGTAACCGCATGCAACTTTAAATTTACTGTCTCAGTGTCTGATTGGTTTTGTAACCTCTCACAAACATTGTTGCTATTATCAACTGCCTTCTGTAACTGGGAAATTTCCTCAACCTTACCTTTTAAAGAACTTTCCATTGTTAAACAGCAAGATAATAAGCCCTGTATAATACAATCTTTTCTTTTACTTTCTGAAATTTTGCTATCAAAAACATTTTTCTCTAAAAATTCCTTCATCATCGTCCATGTCTGCTTACATTTTTCTGGAATTTCATAAGGACCACCATGGCGCTTAATACATTTTAATACCCATCTGTTAACTTTATCAGAACTGACACTAGCTTCACACTGAGTAAGCATTTTGACTATATTACTAATAATTAAAAAAAAAAGGAAATATTTTACTCACTGCATTAGTTACTCTTCATCTTCCAGTTCAGGTCTTCTGGTACACGACACAGTCCTTTTTTTGTTGTTGTTTCCAGTCTCCAGAGAATAATTCTGGGGTTCCCAACTTGTTTAAATTTGTAGATCAGACTCTCTTATGTCACAACCAGACATTAGAAACACAGCACAGCTCTTGGTTCTTCATCAGACTTCTGTCCACCTCACAGGATTGTTGTCACCACCGACTTCTGTTACTAAGTCCGAAAATGCTCTTCTGGTCACTTGAACGGCACCAATGTAGTGATCGAGTATATTATTATATACTGGGTGATATGATGTAGTATCGTATTATCCGGGTCACGGCACCAATGTAGTGATCGGGTATATGTATTGGGTGGATAGTATCGTGTAGAGTGGGTATGATAATTAATTAGTAAGTATTATAATGATGATGATGTAAGTACTCTTCCGCAGCAACCCAATTCTTCCAGAGAGATGCACTTTATTGACTTCCAACACAGAACATAGTCCAAAGTCCACAGATGACAAAAAATCTGACAGAGTAGATATAATTCAGAGACCCATATTCCTAGGCCTGTGTGTTCCCAGCCATACACAGACAAGCCTCACTTAAAAACTAAAAACCAGCTTGAATGTCCTCTATGAAATACTAGTCCACTAGGAGGGAGTTTCTGCTAGGTCAACCCAAAATACTCTTTGATCTTATTGTTACCCCCTCAAGTCTAATTACCATCAATAAATACTTATTCCATGGTCCTTTAAACAATGTACCCTTTGAAATGTTCAATTAGGTTTCCAGACAATATCTCACCTCACACACCTAGGTAGATTTGCCTAAGATCAACACATCAAAGAGTCTTCAGCTGTCTCCTTGATATGTTAAAATTCAGTTGACTTGGACAATTCAACTGAATTTCTGGTCAACATGGCACTCCAATACAATATTATACATAAATCGGCCAACATATTACAACAGAGTCCTCTTCCACTCTTCCCACTGAGGACATCACGGAGCTGGTGGAGACCTTGCGCTCCTCCACCTTCCATTTGAGGATGCCCCACAGATGCTCAATAGGGTTTAGATCTGGAGACATGCTTGGGCAGTCCATCATCTTTACCCTCAGCTTCTTTAGCAAGGCAGTGGTCACCTTGGAGGTGTGTTTGGAGTCGTTATCATGTTGGAATACTGCCCTGTGGCCCAGACTTCTGAAGGGAGGGGATAATGCTCTGCTTCAGTATGTCACAGTACATGTAGGCATTCATGGTTCCCTCAATGAACTGTAGCTTCTCAGTTCCAGAAACACTCAAACAGCCCCAGAACATGACACTCCCACCACCATGCTTGACAGTAAGCAAGACACACTTGTCTTTGTACTCCTCACCTGGTTGCCTCTACGCAACACACACTTGACACCATCTGAACCAAATAAGTTTATCTTGGTCTCATCAGACCACAAGACATGGTTCCAGTAATCCATGTCCTTAGTCTGCTTGTCTTCAGCAAACTGTTTGCAGGCTTCTTTGTGCATCATCTTAAGAAGAGGCATCCTTCTGGGACGACAGCCATGCAGACCAATTTTATGCAGTGTGCGGCGTATGGTCTGAGCACTGACAGGCTGACCCCCACCCCCTCAACCCCTGCAGCAATGCTAGCAGCACTCATATGTCTATTTCCCAAAGACAACCTCTGGATATGGCGTTGAACACGTTCACTCAGCATCTTTGGTCAACCATGACGAGGACTGTTCTGAGTGGAACCTGTCCTGTTAAACCATTGTATGGTCTTGGCCATCGTGCTGCAGCTTAGTTTCAGGGTCTTGACAATCTTCTTATAGCCTAGGCCATCTTTATGTAGAGCAACAATTCTTTTTTTCAGATCCTCAGAGTGTTCTTTGCCATGGGGTGCCATGTTGAACTTCCAGTAACCAGTATGAAAGAGTGAGAGCAATAACACAAAATTTAACACACCTGCTCCCCATTCAAACCTGAGACCTTGTAACACTAACGAGTCACATGACACTGGGGTGGGAAAATGGCTAATTGGGCCCAATTTGGACATTTTCACTTAGAGGTGTACTCACTTTTGTTGCCAGCGGTTTACACACCAATGTGTGTTGAGTCACTTTGAGGGGTCAGCAAATTTACACTGTTATACAAGCTGTACACTCACTACTTTACATTGTAGCAAAGTGTCATTACTTTAGTGTTGTCACATGAAAAGATATAATAAAATATTTACAAAAATGTGAGGGGTGAAATCACTTCTGTGAGATACTGTATATGCCAAAAAATAAAAAAATAAAAATTTTCCTCAGTTTAGGCCGATATGTATTCTTCTACATATTTTTGGTAAAAAAAAACTGCAATAAGCGTATATATTGATTGGTTTGCACAAAAGTTATAGTGTCTACAAAATAGGAGAAATTGGGATTTGTATTATTATTATTTTTTTTTTTAATAGTAATGGCAGTGATCAATGACTGCGACATTGCGGTGGACAGATCAGACACTTTTGACACTTTTTTTGGACCATTGACATTTATACAGCGATCAGAGATAAAAATAGCCACTGATTACTGTATAAATGTCACTGGCAGGGAAGGGGTTAACACTAGGAGGCGATCAAGGGGTTAACTGTGTACCCTAGGTGTGTTCTAACTGTGGGGGGGTGGACTGACTAGGGGAGGAGACCGATCGGTGTTCAGATCACAGATCCCTGTTCTCGCTCTGTCACGAGCGATCGTGGGTGCCTGGCGGTCATTGCGCCCGCCGGGCACGCGCATCGGCTCCGGGGACACGATGCATGCACACGTGCCTGATAAAGCTTCTTAAAGAGCCGACATACAGCTATGACGGCTCGTGCAGGTGAGCCAACCTGCCGCAATATAACTGCGGCGGCTGGTCCGGAAGCGGTTAACTGAAATGCAATCGATCACCCTTCTCACTAAATACACAATATACAATCACATTGCATAGTATATGGCCATCTTTATACAAGTACATAGGAGGAAGTGGACAGAAACACTAAGCTGTCAAGCCCAGTTTATATCTCTGCATAGCGGGAACGTGCATTCCCACATGCGTCTTATTTTTTTTTAGCGAGGTGGGGAGGTGTTTTGGGCATTTTCACTCATCACACATGTGATGAGTGTGATGTGATTATCAGTGCCCATTAGTGCTGCCTATTAGTGCAGCCTTATCGGTGCCACTTCATCAGTTGCCATCACTGCAGCTTATCAGTGCCCATCAGTGCTGCCTCATTAGCACAGCCTCATCAGTGCAGCCTCATCATTGCACATGAGTGCAGCCTCATCATTGCCCATAAGTGCCACCTTTTCAGTGCCCATCAGTGCAGCCTCATTAGTGCCCATTAGTGAAGCCAAATCAGTGACCATCAGTGAACATCAGTGCAGCTTATCAGTGCCCATCCGTGCAGCTTCATCTGCGCACATCAATGAAAAAGAAAAATTACTTATTTGCAAAATTCTATAACATAAACTAGGAATTTTTTTTTTTTTTTCAAAATTTTTAGTCTTTTTTCGTTTTTTTAGCAAAAGATAAAAATCCCAGTGGTGATTAAATACGACCAATGCTCTATCTGTTTTTAAATTAATGATAACAATTTAATTTGGGCACAGTGTTGCATGACTAAATAATTGTCACTCAAAATGTGAAGCTGAAAATTTGCCTGGGCAGGTAGGGGGTGAAAGTGCCCAGTATTAAAGTGGTTAAATTGCCAGCTTCATTCTGTTTGTAACCAAAACATCTAGGCATTCCCTTCAACTATACCAGATGCCATATTGGAGCTGGTATAGATGTCAGTAGGGGACCCTCATGGGCCCTTTAGGTCTGATATGAATTTTAAAGGGAAACCGACACAAAAAATGGCTTGAGCCCCCCCCCCATGTTCTGTACCAGACCCTTTGAGCCTGGTATGGTTTTAGGGGAACCCCATGCACAAATTAAGGAACAAATTTGAGGGGGGGGGTCATGTCTTTTTTTTGTTTATTTTTTTGCATCGAGTCCCCCTTAAAATTTATATCAGACCTAATGATTGAGCATACAGCCTGTCAGGTCACCTTGAGGCTAGGGGACAGATGCACACTGTTGGGATCAGGAGTGCACCGCAAGGTAGTGGACCCTACAACTGACTGCTGTGGATGGGAGTCAGGGTGGCAAGGAAGGCAGGGCCGCTGGAACGGCAACATGGATCCCACCGGGGTTAGAGTGTAAGATTCCCTGGGGAGCAGAATCTAAGAGCCAGCAGGTGTTTACTAGAGCCTCTAGTGGTGAGGATGGTCTGGGCTGCAACTGGCTCCAGGTCACGACCCCCAGGATCCCCCAGCTCACACCCACAGTAGGCAACAGGAGGGTAGGGATAGTAAGGGAATAAGCCGAGGTCAGGGCCATAAGCAGACAAGGACAACAGAGTTCACGCCAAGGTTCAGGGTCACAGGCAAACAGGGATAGTCGAGGACACGCCAAAGGTCAGGGTTACAAGCAGACAGGGAAAGTCGAGAACAAGCCAAAGTCGGTAACTGGAATCAGACGTAGGAAACACAGAAAGTACACACAAAAGCTAACACACAATGGTTGATCAGCACTGCTGGCTTGCAGTGCACAGATTAATATAGGGTTCCCTGATAGGGCCTAGGGTTGGGCCATGCTTAGAGAAGAGGTTATAAAACCAGCCAGGTGTGAGTGGCTGGCCTCTTAGTCTGAACACATGAGGAGAAGGTAAGTTGACAGAGAAAGATTACTGCATAACCATGACAGTACCCCCCTCTTATGAGGCATCCCCCTCCCCCACCTGGGCCCTGGCTTAAAGGGAAATTCCAGATGAAACCTCCTCAACAGACAAAGCGCAAAGATCTCAGATGCAGTGATCCAAGACCTCTCCTCAGGACCAAACTCTTCCCAATGTACGAGGTACTGAAGAATGCCTCTACGGCGCCGGGAATCCAGAACTTGACTAACCTCGTACTTAAGATTATCCTCAGAGACCGAAACCAAGGTAGGGAGAGGACGAGAGGACTTATTGAGGGCTAAAGGTTTCTTAGGAATGGGTAAAGGCATAAGAAGACCATCAGGAGTCTGAGCAGGGTCCCCCAGACCCTTAAAGATGAGCTGGACATCCAGCACAGGATCATCAGACTAGGCAGAAGTCAGTGGATCCCTGAGACCAGGTTGGTTAGAAAGTGATGTGTCACAGAAGTCAAGCTGGATAGCTTTACTGGGCATAGGCTGAACAGATGCAGAGGCCGACTGAACAGTATTGCCAGATGCAGTGACCACCAGAATCGCATCACAGGGCATAGTGACTGTGAAACTGGTGGACGAGTCAGCCTGGGTGTCAGCCAAGGGGGTCCAGGAACAGGCAAAGGTAAATGACCATGCAAGCTGGGGTGAATGATCGGCTCAAGTTCACAGGTGGGCTCCTCATCCAGAGTGCCACATGACCCAGAGAGTGCCTCAGCCCGACTATTGCAGGAGACATTCCAGAAATCGCTATATGCAGCGGGAAGAGCAGAAGATACTGGGATGGTGGCAACAGGAAGTTTCTCTTTTGGGGTAACCTTGAGTAGACAGGAAGAGGAACAGGAGGAACCCCAAGCCAGGATCCGTCCAGCAATCCAGCCAATGTGTGGAGAATGGAACCATAACCAAGGAAGACCTAATATGATAGGAGATGAAGCCTTAGGTAAGACAAGGAAGGATATCCACTCCTGGTGGAGTGTCCCTACCGACATCTTAACAGGGAGGGTCTGGAAGCAGATAGGACCCCCTGGGGAACAGTGCCATCAATTGCCAAGACCACCAATGGCATTGAAAGGGGCAAAAGGGTAAGTCTCATGGAAGATGCAGTTTCCCAATCCATGAAATTGCCAGTGGCTCCGGAATCCAGATGTGCCGAGACCGAACGAGAGGAAGCGCCGACATGAAGGAATACAGAAAGAAGAAGACGAGAAGGTGAAGGTGATATTTCAGGGTCTAATACTCCACCTTCCAGATGTATTAACCCTGATCGTTTTTCCAGACGAAGAGTGTCACGAAAATGACCTTTGGCCCCACAATGGAGGCACAGGCCCAGAGTTCTGCGCCTAGCGCATTCTTCAGGAGACAACTTGGTCCATCCCAGCTGCATAGTTTCCTCAGCGGACAGGGGGTGCTCCTCAGATCGAAGAGAAGGGACTGGGAGCTCAGGCTGCCCAAGGAACGAGGAGTGCTGGCGTCTTTTTTCCAAGGTGATGACACCGTCCAGATCAGCAGGAAGGGATCTTCCTGCTACTTCATCCTTCACTCTATCAGAGAGGACATGTAAAAAGTTTGCAACTAGGGCCTCATTATTCCAGCTCAATTCGGCTGTGAGGATACAGAACTGAAGAGCATACTGTCCCACAGAAGCGGACTCTTGATGGAGACGTAAAAGAGCGCTAGCTGCTGAGGAGACACGACCCGGTTCCTCAAAGATATTCCAAAAAAGCTTCAAGAAATCAGACAGGCTAGAAACCACTGGATCATTCAGTTCCCACAGAGGGGCAGCCCAAGCTAGCGCCTCGCCGGACAGGAGGTATATAATATAGGCTACTTTCGCCCAATCGGACAGGAAGTTTTGGTGCTGAAGTTCAAAATGAATTGTGCACTGGCTAAGGAACCCCCTGCAAGCCTTGGAGTTCCCAGAGAAACGGGCCGGAGCTGGCAGTTGTAATGAATGTGTGGCTGCGACTGGTGCGATAGGTGCAGCAGCAGATAGCGGTTGAGGTTGTTGAACCGGGGGTCCTAATGAGGCCTGAACCTGTTCAAAATGAGATGCCAAATCCTGAAGGAATTGCATCACTTGGGTCTGATGCGATTCCTGGGTCTCGAGTCTGCGAACTATGCCCTGCAATGGATCGGCTGCAGGAAGCGGCACGTCAGCTGGGTCCATGGCTGATCAAACTGTCAGGTCACCTTGAGGCTAGGTGACAGATGCACACCGTTGGGATCAGGAGTGCACTGCAAGGTAGTGGACCCTACGGCTGACTGCTGTGGATGGGAGTCAGGGTGGCAAGGAAGGCAGGGCCGAACGCCAACACGGATCCCACCGGGGTTAGAGTGTAAGATTCCCTGGGGCACGGAGTCTAAGAGCCAGCAGGTGTTCACCAGAGCCTCTAGTGGTGAGGATGGACTGGGCTGCAACTGGCTCCAGGTCGCGACCCCCAGGGTCCCCCCAGCTCACACCCACAGTAGGCAACAGGAGGATAGGGATAGTAAGGGAATAAGCCAAGGTCGGGGCCACAAGCAGACAAGGACAACAGAGTTCACACCAAGGTTCAGGGTCACAGGCAAACAGGGATAGTCGAGGACACGCCAAAGGTCAGGGTCACAAGCAGACAGGGAAAGTCGAGAACAGGCCAAAGTCAGTAACTGGAATCAGACGTAGGAAACACATCAAGTACACAAAAAAGCTAACACACAATGGTTGATCAGCACTGCTGGCTTGCAGCGCACAGGTTAATATAGGGTTCCTAGATAGGGCCTGGGGTGGGGCCATGCTTAGAGGAGAGGTTATAAAACCAGCCACGTGTGAGTGGCTGGCCTCTTAGTCTGAACACATGAGGAGATGGTAAGCTGACAGAGAAAGATTACTGCATAACCATGACAGCACCCCCCCTCTTATGAGGCATCCCCCCTCCCCCGCCTGGATTTGTGAAAACATATTTGTTAAGGTTGGTATCATTGAAAGGAAAAGCTCCATACAGATTAGTTGTTCACAGGTTAAACTTTAATCAGCCACAAAGCTTCAGCACATACAGTAGTCCCACCTCAGGACCACCCCTCTAACATGTTTAACCTGATGGGCTAAATCATAGAGGATGAAGATGGTAAAACATGTTAGAGGGGTAGTCCTGTTGGCAATACCATGTGCTGAAGCTTGTCGGTTGACTAAACCAGAATGCCCAAGCCTGACCTTTTTCACCTGGCAACAGGCTGTTGGTGTTGATCCATACTGTAAAGAACAAATTCCTTGCTAAGTGGCAGGATACTTTTGAACTAGTTGAGATAGTTAGAAAGGAAAATTAAATACACTCCAAAAAGGGGGACTATTATTGATACCACAGACAAAGTGAACTCCAAAATGTTGTATTATCAAAAATAAATCTTTATTACAAAACAGCAATATAATAGGTATTTAGGTAGGTTAAAACTTGAATACAGCTAATGCCGCTCTGATGATCTAATTATGTCTAAATTCATCCTAGAGTCACTTAACTTTATTCTCCACTAAGGATGAGCTCAGGCGTGTTCGTAACTAGCACGTGCAGAGCCCACCAGGAAGTCAGCACTGCACAGCGCTAATCGCAAGCAGTGAGACATTTTCCCGATGCGCGGCTGCAGAGATCGAGGAATGTCTCACTGCCTGTGATTAGCGCTGTGCAGTGTCAACTTACTGGCAGGCTCTGCACATGCTAGTTGCGAACACACCTGAGCTTATCCTTATTCTACAGCATAACTACTTTATGTTTAATGGTTCCCACTTCCTCCAGGTACAAGGTATAGCGATAGGGACTTGTTGTGCCCCATCCTATACCAATTTGTACCTGGGGGAGTGAGAACACAAGCTCCTGGCATTGGATGAGTTAGCTTTATAGATGGACCACATTCTTGTGTGGTACAGATATATAGATGGCATGTTTGCTTTACTACAGGACTTTCTGGAGGCCCTAAATGTTAAAGAGTTCAACCTCAAATTCACCATGATGAGCAATGTGGAGTCCATATCTTTTTTGGATGTTCTGATACATAAGGATGGGGATGGCCACTAGGGATGAGCTTCGAGTTTGAGTCAAACCCATGTTCGACTCGAACATCGCATGTTCGACCGTTCGTCGAATTGCAAACGATATGGGCTGTTCGCGCCAAATTCGAGTGGCGTGTCATGGCCCATAATTCATTGCAGCATCGCAGTGCATTGCTGGCCAAGCATGCACTATGACCCGCAAGCTTGGCCAATCACAGCGCCGTCTGTACAGAGAGACATAATTGGCCAAAGCCAGGGTGGCTTTGGCCAATTATGGCTCAGGGGGTTTAGTACATGCCCACACTATATAAGGCTGCCTGCACGTCGGCCCTGTGTAGTGTGTTCCGGCGTTGAGAGAGAGAGAGATAGAGAGAGAGAGAGAGAGAGAGAGAGAGACAGTGTGTATATATATATATATATATATATATACACACACACACATACATACACACTGTATTCAGTTTAGCTAGATCCGTTCCTGTTATTCTCTTCCTACTGACAGGCAGGCAGGTGTTTTTACAGTATTTACAGCTACCTCAAGAAAATTGCTGGTGTTCTTCTGATCCTATTAGTCCTATTAGCTACAGTATTTACAGTTAGTGTAGTGCGTCCTCTGCACTTTGTGCACCTAAAATTACCTGAAGAAAATTGGTGATGTTCTTCTGATCCTATTAGTACTGCAGGCAGCTGTAGTATTTACAAGTTAGTGTAGTGCGTCCCCTGCACAGTGTGCACCTAAAGCTACCTGAAGAAAATCGGTGGTGTTCTTTTGATCCTATTAGTACCGCAGGCAGCTGTAGTATTTACAAGTTAGTGTAGTGCGTCCTCTGCACAGTGTGCACCTAAAGCTACCTGAAGAAAATTGGTGGTGTTCTTCTGATCCTTTTAGTACCACAGCCAGCTGTAGTATTTACAAATTAGTGTAGTGTGTCCTCTGCACAGTGTGCACCTAAAAATACCTGAAGAAACTTGGTGGTGTTCTTCTGATCCTATTAGTACCGCAGGCAGCTGTAGTATTTACAAGTTAGTGTAGTGCGTCCCCTGCACAGTGTGCACCTAAAGCTACCTGAAGAAAATTGGTGGTGTTCTTCTGATCCTATTAGTACCGCAGGCAGCTTCAGTATTTACAAGTTAGTGTAGTGCATCCTCTGCAAAGTGTGCACCTAAAGCTACCTGAAGACAATTGCTGTTGTTCTGCTCCTATTAATACCACAGGCAGGCAGCTACAGTATTTACAGTTAGTGTACTGTGTCTTCTGCACAGTGTGCACCTAAAGCTACCTGAAAAAAATTGGTAGTGTTCTTCTGATCCTATTAGTACCGCAGGCAGCTGTAGTATTTACAAGTTAGTGTAGTGAGTCCTCTGCACAGTGTGCACCTAAAGCTACCTGAAGACAATTGTTGTTGTTCTGATACTATTAATACCACAGGCAGGCAGCTACAGTATTTACAGTTACTGTACTGCATCCTCTGAACAGTGTGCACCTAAAGCTACCTGAAGAAAATTGGTGGTGTTCTTCTGATCGTATTAGTACCACAGGCAGGCAGTTGATTCTGCTAGCTGCAGTATCAGTATATATATACATCCCAGATTTGTGCAGCTACATCTCACTGCAGGCCATTAGTATGTGTGGAAGGCCAACAAGGAGAGGCAGACAGTCACAAGCCAATAAAAGAGGGCAAGCAGGCTCTGTGTCTAGAGGCAACAGTGCTGGTTGTGGAGACGGTGCATCCTCATCAGCACGTGGTCGTGGGACACGCTTGTCCTTTTTTTCGGCAGCTGGCCGTGTTGAGCCTCAACATGCGGAAGACTTGGTAGAGTGGATGACCAAGCCATTCTCATCCTCCTCATCCTCTCTCACCCAGGTTCAGGGTACTTTGTCTGGCAAAGCAGCTGCCAACGTGGCCTCTTCCCTCGGCTCAATGGCATCAGTCACTCTATCCCTAACTCCACCATGTCCTCCTGAGGAGTCCCCCAAACTGTTTGACCACAGTGTTGGGTACATGCTCCAGGAGGATGCCCAGTGTTTTGAAGGCTCTGATGATGGTACCCAGCTAGAGGAAGGCAGTAACGTGAGCCCAGAGAGAGGGGGTGCCCAAGAAGGACAGCAATCTGGCAGTCATGTTCCCCCAGCTGCAGCATACTGCCAGCTTTGCTCCAGTGATGAGGAGGGAGGGGATGATGGGATCACTCCACGTGGGTGCCTGATAGGAGAGGGGAGGAGGAGGAGGCACATCTCCAATGAGCGGACCTCTCCTTGCTCCTTATCAGCTGGGATTTCCAACCCCACTATACCTTCAGTCCTCTCTGAAACATGCACTGAGAGGAAGGAAGGTGTAGAATTAGGTGTGTCACAGCCAAGTACTTGCGGGCAATCTGCTATTGTTACACCAACGTCAGATTGTACCAGAAAAATTTCCCTGTCCCAGCTGCTGCACCACCGAAAGAAGTTCGCTCCCAGCCATCCACATGCCCAGCAGTTGAATGCTAGCTTGGCTTAATTGCTAGCACTTCAACTGCTGCCTTTACAGTTGGTAGACTCTGCCCCCTTCCGTGAGTTTGTGGAATGTGCGGTTCCTCAGTGGCAGGTTCCCAAATGCTACTTTTTCTCACAGAAGGCGATTCCGTCTCTCTACCGGCATGTGGAAGGCAATGCCTTGGCCTTGCTGGACAGGGCGGTCAGTGGAAAGGTGCATATTACCGCTGACTCATGGTCCAGCAGGCATGGACAGGGACATTACCTATCTTTCACTGAGCACTGGGTGACTCTTCTGGCAGCTGGGAAGGATGCAGGACAGGGTGCAGTAGTGTTGGAGGTAGTTCCACCACCATGCCTCCAAAATTCTACTAGTGGCGATTCTGCCACACCTCTCTCCTCCACCCCCTCCTCTTCTTCTTCCTCTTGGAAGAAGCCTCTTCCTGTGCTGATTTGTCCTCGGAACCAGCGGTGCTCCATAGGCATTCAAGGGGCTACGCAAGCACACAGGCAAAAAGATGCCATGCGGTGCTTGAGCTGGTGTGCTTGGGGGACAGGAGCCACACTGGGGCAGAGATTCTGTCAGCTCTGCAGGGGCAGGTTCAGAAGTGGTTGATGCCACACCAGCTTAAGGCAGGTATGGTGGTTTGTGACAATGGCACCAACCTCCTCTCCGCCCTCCGACATGGACAACTGACCCATGTGCCCTGTTTGGCTCACGTCCTTAATTTGGTGGTGCAGCGGTTCTTGGGCAGGTACCCGGGCTTACAGGATGTCCTGAGGCAGGCCAGGAAAGTCTGTGTGCATTTCCGCAGGTCATATAATGCCAGTGCTCGGCTGGCTGACCTCCAAAAGGAATTTAACCTGCCCAAAAACCGCCTAATCTGTGACATGCCCACCAGGTGGTACTCAACGTTGGCCATGCTGCAGCGGCTGCACACGCAGCAGAGGGCCATCAATGAGTACCTATGTGACTATGGCACCAGGACATTGTCAGGGGAGCTTGTTTTTTTTTTTTCCCCACGCCAGTGGGCTATGATCAGGGATGCATGCACTGTCCTGTCACCATTTGAGGAGGCCACGAGGATGGTGAGCAGTGACAGTGCATGCATCAGTGACACTGTCCCTCTTGTCCACCTGTTGGAGCACACGCTGCATGGAATAATGGACAGGGAACTTGAGGCAGAACAGAGGGAGGAAGAGGAGGACTTCCTTACCTCTCAAGGCTCCCTTTATTCAGGCAGTGTTCCTGCATGCCCGCCGATCTCAAAGGAAGAGGACGAGAAGGAGGAGGAAGAGGATGATTGTGTCAGCATGGAGGTGGAGCCTGGCACTCAGCATCAGCAGCAGTCTTCAAGGGATCATTTACAGTCTGAAAAAACCCATGGACTTGTACGTGGCTGGGAGGAGGTGGCTGCGGATCATGTCTTCCTTAGTGACCCAGAGGACTCTGGCCCGAATGCCTCAAACCTAAGCTGCATGGCCTCCCTGATCCTGCAAAGCCTGCGAAAGGATTCTCGTATTTGTGGTATCAAGGGGAGGGATGATTACTGGCTGGCAACCCCCCTTGATCCACGTTACAAGGGTAAGATTGTGAACCTTATCTTGCCATCACAGAGGGAGAAGAGGATTAAACATCTTCGGGAGGCCTTGCAGAAAGGTTTGTGCAATGGGTTTCCAGAGCCTGGGAGGTTACAATTTCTTGGCCCTTATGGACAACGTGTTGCTGAGGTTTCGATCAGTCACAGAAGGAGTGGTGGAGATGGTGGCCGTCTGACCGATGCTTTCAGACAATTTTTTATTCCGCAGCCCCAAGGTCTGATCGGTTCCAGCAACCATCGCCAGCGTCTGATTCACATGGTGCAGGATTACCTAGGGGCAAGATGAGACTTGGACACCTTTCCCACCGAAAATCCTCTGGGTTACTTGGTCTTGAGGATGGATCACTGGCCAGAGTTTGCACAGTATGCAATTGAGCTACTGGCCTGTCCTGCATCCAGCATTCTTTCGGAACGCACATTCAGTGCTGCTGGAGGCTTTGTAACCGATCACAGGGTGCGCCTATCCACCGAATCGGTCGATCGGTGGACCTTCATAAAAATGAATCAGTCTTGGATCGCCAGCTACCAAGCACCTGATGCTGATGTAACCGATTGATTTTTTAATGTGAGATCCCTTCAAGACTGCCTATGCTGATGCTGAGTGACTATCCTGTTATGCTGAGTGACAATCCTCTTCCTCCTCAATTTTCATGCTGATAGCTTGTATGAACATTTTTGGTTCTGGGCACCGCCACCAGTGGCCAAGGCCCAATTTTTCTGCCCCTGTTTAACAGGGGCATGTAATTACAATTTTTGATGCAATACTTTGCAGCATGGCTCATTCCTGCGCTCCAAGTATAGTATCTGTGAGGGGTTGCAGTGTTGTGGCACCAGCATCAGTGCCCGAGGCCCAATTTTTCAGCCCCTGTTTAACAGGGGCGTGTAATTACAATTTTTGATGCAATACTTTGCAGCAGGGCTCATTCCTGCTCTCCAACTATAGCATCTGTGAGGGGTTGCAGTGTTGTGGCACCAGTGCCTAAGGCCCAATTTTTCTGCCCATGTTCAACAGGAACATGTAATTACAATTCTTGATCTAATATTTCACAGCAGGGCCCATTCCTGCGCCCACCAAGAGTAACTGTGAGGGCTTACAGTGTTCTGGCAACACCACCACCACCACCAAAGGCCCGATTTTTCTACCACTGTTCAACAATGACATGTAATTACAATTCTTGATCTAATATTTCACAACACGGCCCGTTCCTGCGCCCACCAAGAGTAACTGTGAGGGCTTACAGTGTTGTGGCAACACCAATACCTAAGGCCCCAATTTCTGCAGAGTATATAGGGCAGGCCCCTACTTTCAAACATCCAGCTTACAAACGACTCCTACTTGCAAGCGGAAGGAGATAACAGGAAGTGAGATGAAATCTACCCCTAGGAAGGGAAATTCTCTCTTGTAAGAGTTAATATGGGAAAAAATGTGTCTCCTCTCCACTGATGCTTTATCACCAATCCTTGTTTCACTAAAGACACCAAATTTTCAAAAAACATTTGTCATTGGGACAGAAAGTGAGGTGAAATCTTCTGAAGAGGTGCACAGACAGCAAAACAAATGTTACAGGAGTGTTAACCCTTCCCTATCTTTTCCAAAAAGCTTAAAAATAGATTTTTTGGCTGGAGCTACACTTTAAAATGTACCAGTTCAATATTACAAACAGATTCTACTTAACAACAAACCTACAGTCCCTGTCTTGTTTGCACCGTCTGTATACTGCTGTTCAGAATATATAGGGCCTGGGGTTCTTTTTTTTTAATTTGGGTGCGGGGTTCCCCTTAATATCCATAAAACACCACTAATACGAGATAAAAAGCATTTATTTATACATATAAAATTAGATCACACATACATGTGATGTTCAATTAAAAAACACGATAAAGAACAACAAAAAACTTAACATAAGCACAAAGCAACCATATAATTGTTGGATTGAGTTAATACTCTCCAAATTATGAAAAATCTCTGGTACCCGACGCGTTTCTGGTTCAAGTCCTTCCTCAGGGGTATTGGATAGGAGAATATATGGTCATAAATTTGTCCAAAAGTAAGCAGAAGTTGGTTCAAAAGAGTATACTGTACTATGTAAATAGAGATGACGGTGGAACACTGCAGAAGATGGTATCAATGGAGGCCTACTGACACTGCTCCTTGGAGTCAACAGGCTGGGTATCCTATGAGAGCCCTCCACATACTGGTCAGTCACAGATCAGGGTGGTATGCGGGATGCAACGGAGTGATTGTGTGAACATATATTCAATGTGTTGATTGTCAAATGATGCTAACTGAGCCTCAATGCAGCCTCTCTCAGTCCATACCTGTAGTCATCCGTTTTTCAGCTCATCCGTGTCCGGTCACCATCTTCCCTAGCAGTGCTGCGCACGCCCGCTAGGCAGCTTACATGGAGGGACATACGGGTATGCCCTTTTGCCCACCTGTGCCATTGTGCAGAAGTATATTAGCAGGATAAGGAGCAGTGATTTTAATGATGCTTAAAGTGAAACAATAAAAATGAAAAATTCCTTTTTAATAGAGGGCCTGGGGGTCCCCTTAGTCTGCCTCTAAAGTGGCGCATCTGTACCATGTATAGAATCTATTGAAGACCCTTAAGGTCTGTTATGGATTTTAAAGGGAACCCCATACCAAAATTTAAAACAAAAAACATGTGCCCCACCAAAATCCATACCAGACCCTTATCCTAGCATGCAGCTCGGCAGGCCAGGAAACGAGGGAAAGTGAGCAGCCTCTCTCCTGATCCATATTAGGCCATATGCCCTCAACATGAGGGGGTGCTTTGTGGCAGGGGGCTCTGTTGGTGGGGGCTTATCTGTGGGCAGGGGGCTTATCAGAATCTGGAAGTCCCCTTTAGTCCTGCCCCCCCATGTGAATGTGTATGGTGTACATAGTAACCCTACCCATTCACCAAAAAAGTGTCAAAAAGAAAAAAAAAAACACACAGTTTTTGGCAAAATTCCTTTATTAAAAATAATAAAAATAATGTCCCCCAATGTAGATGCAATGTCAATCACTACGACGCCGCCACCACCACCAGACCCAAAAGAAGTAAAAAAAAAAAAACCCTCCGCCCGCTCCTTTATTCAAAAGGCCTGGTATGGATTGGGGAGGGGGGACCTCACACTGTTTTTTTAAATGTCATGTTTTTTTTTCCTTTATAAATGTCAGTTTTGCTGCAGTAGGTTCTATACATGATGCTCCATTAAGGGGACCCCCAGGCACTATATTTAAAGGAATTTTTCATTTTTATTGTTTCACTTTAAGCATCATTAAAATCACTGCTCCTTTAAAATTTTTTTTTTTTTTTTTTTTAAGTTTTCTTTGCATTGGTACATGTCCCCCTGGAAAGTACCCGGGCCCCCATATTCTTTTTTATGGCCAATAACTTGCATATAAGCCTTCAAAATGGGAACTTTTGAGTTTGAGTCTCACAGACATAGGGGTTTGCAGTTCGGGTCCGAACCCAAACTGCAAACCCCTATGTCTATTGCTATGCTCGGGAGTTTTGGTGCGAAATGAATCGGGGGGGGGGCGGTTTGGAAATGATCACACTCAGTGGGTTGAGTCTTCCTCATCATCTCTTAGTCTTTGGCACTCACGGACCTATATAGAGGACCAATTCGGAAGCTAGCTTTTTCACTGATGATCATTCGCTCTGCAGATATGAAGCGGTTTTCAACCCCCCCCCCAAGCTGCAGGATAGACAAACATGTCTGGTACAGCTTCTGGTCCACCTCTCATGGAGTTTATAAGCCGCATTTCAGAAAAGGCAACTTGACCTTCAACTATTGAGGCCATAACACACAGAGCTTCAACACCGGAACCTGGGAGATCTTCCCATTCACGGTTTTTGTTAATAGAAGCCAACCACAGATGTCTAGATAGAGCATCCGCTGCAATGCTCTTTGAGCCAGGTTCGAATAAGGCATTTGAATAAAGACATGGATGAGTGAATTTGGGGTGGAGGAACTTGACTGGTTTGCACAAAGTCCTGACTTCAACCTGATAAAAAAAACTTTGAGATCATTTAGAGCAGAGACTGCGACCCAGGCCTTCACGTCCAACAGCAGTGCCTGACCTCACGAATGTGCTTTTGGAAGAACGGTCAAACATTCCCATATTCAAACTCCTAAACCTCATGCACAGCCATCCCAGAAGAGTTGAAGCTGTTATAGCTGCAAAGGGTGGGCCAACTCAATCTTGAACCCTACGGACCAAGACTGGGATACCATTAGAGTTCATGTGCGTGTAATGACAGATGTCCCAATACTTTGACAATAGAGTGTATATGGTTTTCACGGTTAGTAATTATTCTAGTTTTACTTTATTGGCTTGTTTGCGGATTAATATTTGTGGGATAGTTATTAATGGAGATATTTACAAAATTGTAGAATACGGAAGTTGAACCAGGATCATCTAATCCCTAATGCCTTTTGTGCTATCACCGCCTATGATCTGACATGCCAGGGGCATTTGCAGTTTTCCCTCTAGTGTAATTTTTTGAGATTCAAAGTGCAATTTATGATCTACAGTTGTGTACAAACCTACCCTTAAGAGCTGATGATCTTTTGTATTTTTAGTCATATAAGACGGTACGGTTTGGGCCACTTCCCTCCTATTGTTGGTCCCCTTTCTAAACCTCCCTGAAGCCTGGAAAGATTACTACTTCTCTACACATATCTTTTTGCTTTTGTAAGTGGTGTTTTTTTTTCTCTCCTTCCCTTCTCCGTTTTGGGGAGAGTATATATTTGGATATTGTTAATGTATACTTATGCGTATATTTATTGCATATTTGTTTCTAATCATAGATATAAGACTTTTCCTTTTGGATACCTGTCATGTACAGGTATATGAGCATCATTTTTTGAAGAAGTAGTAAAAATCACAAAAAGTGTCACTGACTTTATACGATTGACAATAACTCCTTTTTCTATACATGTAATGATTGATTGTTTAATACCTCTGTTTTTAATCTGTGTAATAAAATCTAATATGTCAAGTTTTTTTTTTTAATACATACAGTATAAGTGTCTGGATAGTTATTTTTAATACCGGTGGGTCACCCTAGAACACCCTTTTTCCTATTTTTTTTTTGCTGTTTTGTTTTTGTGGATTGTGACCCCCCCAGTGTAGGGTTGTTTAGCTGTACTAGATGACTCCCACCACTGCTTTGGCAGCCCCCATCTTTTATACTTAATTGTGTTACTTTTTGCCCACCCAAGATGCTTTGGAACCTTCTAACTCCAGACTCCGATCCAGGATTACAAAACCCAGAGAAAACCTGATGCACAGCTTTCTCCACTCATAACGAACACCCTGGAACTTAGCATTAAACCTTAAAGTGTTTGTTACCCCAACACTTCATATTCCTAGTCTTTGACTGCTGTACCACGTGCTTGTATGACAAAGTATCCTGTTCTCTTTGTATTGCTTCCTTTATGTGAAACCCCTGATGTTCCTGCCAGTAGTGTTAATTTTGTAGACTAAAACATTTTCGTTGACTAAATTAATACTATTTTAGTCGACTAAAATACAACTAAAACAATTGAGATGACTAAAGTACAACTAAAATTAAAATGGCATTTTAGTCAAAAGAGTATGACTAAAACAAAATTGAAATCTGAGGTCAATGTTAACATGTAGGTCTGTATGGCATGTTCAAACTGAAATACCATAAATAAGAACATATTCGATTTTTCACTCCAGCAGTATAAAATGAGTTTGGAAATTGTAGAGAAATGCTCAAATAATGCATTACAATTTAACCACACCCATTAGATTTTAAACGACTAAAATGATTTTTAATCAACTAAAATTATTTTAGTTGACTAAAATGTGCTGGAGAATTAGTCGACTAAATACGACTAAAACAAGTCGATCACATGTTACAGACCGCATGTGTATGGGAACAGTATAGGCAATTAGCCAACCATAATGTGGTGTGGGACAATATTCCTTGATGTAATAAAAACACTTTAAATACAATGGTATGGTAAACTCAAAAATGATGCTCCAGACTTGTTGCTATCTAAGTACTCATAGGGATGAGTGATTCTCTCCCCTCCCTGCTACATTGTACCCCTACCATTTCACAAAAAAAGTGTCAAAAATGGTAAAAAAGACAAGAGACAGCTTGGGACAAGTCCTTTATTAAAAGATAAAAAAAATAAAAAATGCCCAGCGATGTTCATTCGTCTTCTATCACGCTGCTGACGAGCCAAAGAAAGAAAGAAAAAACGCAACACCACCGCCTCCATGGGAGGCTCCCGCCGAGTAGGGATGAGCCGAACACCCCCCAGTTTGGTTCGCACCAGAACCTGCGAACGGACCGAAAATTTGCACGAACGTTAGAACCCCATTGACGTCTATGGGACTCGAACGTTCGAAATCAAAAGTGCTAATTTTAAAGGCTAATTTGCATGGTATTGTCCTAAAAAGGGTTTGGGGACCCGGGTCCTACCCCAGGGGACTTTTATCGATGCAAAAAAAAACTTTTAAAAACGGCCGTTTTTTCGGGAGCAGTGATTTTAATGATGCTTAAAGTAAAAAAAAAAAAAAAAAAGTGAAATATGCCTTTAAATATCGTACCTGGGGTGTGTCTATAGTATGCCTGTAAAGTGACGCGTGTTTCCCGTGTTTAGAACAGTCCCTGCACAAAATGTCATTTTTAAAGGAAAAAATCTCATTTAAAACTGCTTGCGGGTTTAATGTAATGTCGGGTCCTGGCAATATGGATGAAAATCAGTGAGACAAACGGCATGGGTACCCCCCAGACCATTACCAGGCCCTTTGGGTCTTGTATGGATATTAAGGGGAACCCGGCACCCAAATTAAAATAAGGAAAGGTGTGGGGCCACCAGGCCCTATATACTCTGAACAGCAGTATACAGGCGGTGCAAACAAGACAGGGACTGTAGGTTTGTTGTTAAGTAGAATCTGTTTGTAATTTTTAACGGGTAAATTTTTAACATGTTTAGCTCCAGCCAAAAAATCTTTTTTAAGCTTTTTGGAAAACATAGGGAAGGGTTATCACTCCTGTGACATTTGTTTTGCTGTCTTTCCTCCTCTTCAGAAGATTTCACCTCACTTTTTGTCCTAATGACAAATGTTTTTTGAAAATTTGGGTTTTTTTGTGGAACAAGGATTGGAAAGCATCAGTGGAAAGGAGAAATGTTTTTCCCATATTAACTCTTACAGGAGAGAATTTCCCTTCCTAGGGGTAGATTTCATCTCACTTCCTGTTGTCTCCTTCCGTTTGCAAGTAGGAGTCGTTTGTAAGTTAGATGTTTGAAAGTAGGGGCCTGCCCTATATACTCAGCAGAAATTTGGGCCTTAGGAGTTGTTGTGGCCACAACAACGTAAGCCCTCACAGGGCCCTGCTGTGAAATATTAGATCAAGAATTGTAATTACATGCCCCTGTTGAACAAGGGCAGAAAAATTGGGCCTTTGGTGGTGGTGGTGCTGGTGCCACAACACTGTAAGTCCTCACTCGCTCTTGGTGGGTGCAGAAATGGGCCCTGCTGTGAAATATTAGATCAAGAACTGTAATTACATGCCCCTGTTGAACAGGGGCTGAAAAATTGGGCCTTAGGCACTGGTGCTGGTGCCACAACACTGCAACCCCTCACAGATACTCTAGTTGTAACACAGAAACAAGTCCTGCTGCAAAGTATTGCATCAAAAATTGTAATTACACGCCCCTGTTGAACAGGGGCTGAAAAATTGGGCTTTAGGCACTGGTGGTGGCGCCCAGAACCAAAAATGTTCTTACAAGCTATCAGCGTGATGATTGAGGAGGAAGAGGATAATTACTCAGGGATAGTCACTCAGCATCAGCATAGGCAGTCTTTGAAGGGATCTGAGATTTCAAAAAAAATTATTCGGTTACATCAGCATCAGGTGCTTGGTAGCTGGTGGTGATCCAAGACTGATTCATCTTTATGAAGGTCAGTCGATCGACCGAGTCGGTGGACAGACGCACCCTGTGATCGGTTACAAAGCCTCCAGCAGCACTGAATGTGCGTTCCGAAAGAACGCTGGATGCAGGACAGGCCAGTAGCTCAATTGCATACTGTGCAAGCTCTGGCCAGTGATCCATCCTCAAGACCCAGTAACCCAGAGGATTTTCGGTGGGAAAGGTGTCCAAGTCAGATCTTGCCCCTAGGTATTCCTGCACCATGTAAAACAGACGCTGGCGATGGTTGCTGGAACCGATCATACCTTGGGGCTGCGGACCAAAAAATTGTCTGAACGCATCGGTCAGACGGCCACCTTCTCCACCGCTTATTCTTTGACTGACCGAAGCCTCAGCAACACGTTGTCCAGAAACAGGAGTTTGTAACCTCCCAGTCTCTGGGAACGCGTTGCACAGACCTTTCTGCAAGTTCTCCCGAAGATGTTTCATCCTCTGCTCCCTCTGCGATGGCAAGATAAGGTCCGCAACCTTACCCTTGTAACGTGGATCAAGGAGGGTTGCCAGCCAGTATTGGTCCTTCTCCTTGATACCACGAATACGAGGATCCTTACGCAGGCTTTGCAGGATCAGGGAGGCCATGCAGCGTAGGTTTGCTGAGGCATTCGGTCCGGAGTCCTCTGGGTCACTAAGGACGACATGGTCCGCAGCCACCTCCTCCCAGCCACGTACAAGTCCATGTGTTTCTTGGGACTGATCCCTTAAAGACTGCTGCTGATGCTGAGTGCCAGGCTCCACCTCCATACTGACACAATCTTCCTCCTCCTCCTCCTCCTCCTCCTCCTCCTCCACCTCCTCTTCCTGCCTCTGTTCTGCCTCAAGTGCCCTGTCCATTATTCCACGCAGCGTGTGCTCCAATAGGTGGACAAGGGGGACATTGTCACTGATGCATGCACTGTCACTGCTCACCATCCTCGTGGCCTCCTCAAATGGTGACAGGACAGTGCTTGCATCCCTGATCATGGCCCACTGGCGTGGGGAAAAAAAAAAACAAGCTCCCCTGACCCTGTCCTGGTGCCATAGTCGCACAGGTACTCATTGATGGCCTTCTGCTGCGTGTGCAGCCGCTGCAGTATGGCCAACGTTGAGTTCCACCTGGTGGGCATGTCACAGATTAGGCGGTTCTTGGGCAGGTTAAACTCTTTTTGGAGGTCCGTCAGCCGAGCACTGGCATTATATGATCGGCGGAAATGTACACAGACTTTCCTGGCCTGCCTCAGGACATCCTGTAAGCCCGGGTACCTGCCCAAGAACCGCTACACCACCAAGTTAAGGATGTGAGCCAAACAGGGCACATGGTTTATTTGTCCCTGTCGGAGGGCAGAGAGGAGGTTGGTGCCATTGTCACAAACCACCATTTCTGCCTTAAGTTGGTGTGGCGTTAACCACCTCTGAACCTGCCCCTGCAGAGCTGACAGAACCTCTGCCCCAGTGTGGCTCCTGTCCCCCAAGCACACCAGCTCAAGCACCGCATGGCATCTTTTGGCCTGCGTACTTGCGTAGCCCCTTGAACGGCTACGGAGCACTGCTGGTTCCGAGGACAAAGCACAGGAAGAGGCCATGGAGGAAGAAGAAGAGGAGGGGGTGGAGGAGAGAGGTGTGTCACAATCATTAGCATTTTGGAGGCGTGGTGGCGGAACAACCTCCAACACTACTGCACCTTGTCCTGCATCCTTCCCAGCTGCCAGCAGAGTCACCCAATGCGCCGTGAAACTTAGGTAACGTCCCTGTCCATGCCTGCTGGACCATGAGTCAGCAGTAATATGCACCTTACCGCTGACCGCCCTGTCCAGCGAGGCATGGACATTGCCTTCCACATGCCGGTAGAGAGCCGGAATTGCCTTCCGTGAGAAAAAGTGGCGTTTGGGTACCTTCCACTGAGGAACCGCACATTCCACAAACTCACGGAAGGGGGCAGAGTCTACCAACTGAAAAGGCAGCAGTTGAAGTGCTAGCAATTTTGCCAAGCTAGCATTCAACCGCTGGGCATGTGGATGGCTGGGAGCAAACTTCTTTCGGCGGTGCAACAGCTGGGGCAGGGAAGTTTGCCTGGTACAATCTGACGTCGGTGTACCAAAAGCAGATTGCCCACAAGTACTTGGCTGTGACACACCTAATTCTACACCTTCATTCCTCTCAGTGCAGGTCTCAGAGAGGACTGAAGGTATAGTGGGGTTGGAGATCTCAGCTGATGAGGAGCAAGGAGAGGTCCTCTTTGTTCTTTGGTGTGGGTCTTTTAGATACGCTTGCCAACGAACTGCATGGCAGGTCAACATATGTCTGGTCAAGCATGTGGTACCCAAGCGGGAGATGTTTTGGCCACGCGAGATACACTTGAGACATATGTTGCAAATAGCAGCGGTGCGATCTGATGCACTCGTCTCAAAAAAGGCCCACACCAAAGAACTTTTTGAATAACACGCAGAGACTGTAGCGCCCTGCACATGTGGAGCTTTGGGGTGTGATGCAGTCAAGGTGCTGCCCTTAGGCTGGCCCCTGGAGGGCATCCTGCCTTGTTGGTGATGTGCCGCCTCCTCCCTCCTATCAGGCACCCACGTTGAGTCAGTGACCTCATCATCCCCTCCCTCCTCATCACTGGAGCAAACCTGGCAGTATGCTGCAGCAGGGGGAGCATGACTGCCAGATTGCTGTCCTTCTTGGGCACCCCCTCTGTCCGTGCTCAGGTTACTGCCTTCATCGAGCTCAGTATCATCATCAGAGCCTTCCAAACGCTGGGCATCCTCCTGGAGCATGTACCCAACACTGTGGTTAAACAGTTCGAGGGACTCCTCAGGAGGACATGGTGGGGCTAGGGAAAGAGTCACTGATGACATTGAGCCAAGGGAAGAGGCCGCTGCTTTGCCAGACAAAGTACCCTGGGCATGGGTGAGAGAGGATGAGGAGGATGAGGACGGCTTGGTCATCCACTCGACCAAGTCTTCCGCATGTTGCGGCTCAACACGGCCAGCTGCCGAAAAAAAGGCCAAGCATGTCCCACGGCCACGTGCAGATGAGGATGCACCGTCTCCACGACCAGCACTAGACACAGAGCCTGCTTGCCCTCTCTTATTGGCTTGTGACTGTCTGCCTCTCCTTCTTGGCCTTCCAGACATACTAATGGCCTGTAGCTGCACTAAGCTGGGATATATATATATATATATATATATATATATATATATATATAATATCTCTGTATATATCTATCTATCTATCTATATATGTACTGATACTGCAGCTAGCAAAATCAACTGCCTGCCTGTAGTATGAGAACACCACCAACCTTCTACAGGTAGCTTTAGCTGAACACTGTGCAGAGCTTGCAAAAAAATAACTTGTAGTTTTAGCTGAACACTGTGAGCAGGACGCACCGCACAAACTTCTAGGTTTAGCTGAACACTGTGAGGTGGACGTACCCCACTAACTTGTAGTTTTAGCTGAACACTGTGAGCAGGACGCACTGCACTAACTGTAAATAGTCTAGCTGCCTGACTGTGGTACTAATAGGATCAAAAGAACACCAGCAATTTTCTTCAGGTAGCTGTAAATACTGTAACAAGACAAGCCTGCCTGTCAGTAAGAAGATAACAGGAACGGATCTAGCTGAACACTGTGAGCAGGACGCACTGCACTAACTTGTAGCTTTAGATGAACACTGTGCAGAGGTCTCACTACGCTAACTTGTAGGTTTAGCTGAACACTGTGAGGAGGACGCACAGCACTAACTTGTAGTTTTAGCTGAACACTGTGAGGTGGACGCACCGCACTAACTTGTAGGTTTAGCTGAACACTGTGAGCAGGATGCACCCCACTAACTTGTAGTTTTAGCTGAACACTGTGAGGACGCCCTGCACTAACTGTAAATAGACTAGCTGCCTGACTGTGGTACTAATAGGATCAAAAGAACACCAGCAATTTTCTTCAGGTAGCTGTAAATACTGTAACAAGACAAGCCTGCCTGTCAGTAAGAAGATAACAGGAACGAATCTAGCTAAACTGAATACAGTGTATAATATATATATATATATATATATATATATATGCGCAACACCTGGGATGCATATATATATATATATATATATACACACACACACAATACACTGTAAGTGCAGCTAACTGACTGACTGACTGTTCTGCCTAATCTATCTAACTCAAATGACACTGTCTGTCTCTCTCTCTCTCTATGAACGCCGGAACACACACTACACAGGGCCGCCGTGCAGGCGGCCTTATATAGTGTGGGGCGTGTGCTAAATCCCCTGAGCCATAATTGGCCAAAGCCTCCTTGGCTTTGGCCAATTACGGCTCTCTTTTCAGACGGCGCTGTGATTGGCCAAGCATGCGGGTCATAGTGCATGCTTGGCCAATCATCAGCCAGCAATGCACTGCGATGCCGCAGTGAATTATGGGCCGTGACGCGCCACACTAATTTGGCGCGAACGGCCCATATCGTTCGCAATTCGGCGAACGGGCAAACAGACGATGTTCGAGTCGAACATGGGTTCGACTAGAACACAAAGCTCATCCCTACCGCCGAGTGATGCTTCCCATTGATGACAGCTGTTATAAAGCTGAGGGCAGGGCCACCCAGTGACGTAAACAGGTGACCCTGCCCCCCTCTGACGCCACGGGGAAGCCTGATAAAAGCATGATAGAAGATGAATGAACATTGCAGGACATTTTTATTTTTTTATATTTCAATGTTTTTGTTCAAGTTTTCAGATAGACATACAAAATTAGCATTTGTCATTATAGGTGAGAAAAATTATTGTACATAGACAAGGCATTGCAGGTCAGTTATATAAAACTGTTATACCTTTATACACTGAAGTTTATATATTGCATCATTCAACTATTAGGGTCAAAACTGAACCAAACTTACGACCCACTAACTGGATTGCCGCGTGGGCCCTAGAACCATGTGTGGCGCCAGGGTCCACGCGATGTCAGGCACAATCAGAGAAAAAAGAAAAGAAAGAAGAGAAGAGACAGGGATAGTGAAATAGCTGAGAAAGGGAAGAAAAGAAAAAAAAAGGGGGGGGGGGTAAGAGGTAGGGGAATGGATGCACTCCAGTCCTAGAGGAAGATCCTCTAGTGTCAGGTCAACTCGTTATGTAGTTGTGAGATATCCAGGGGTCCCATATTTTCTTAAACCAAGCGACCTTGTCATTTAGAATTGCTGAAAAGCGTTCATTAATCATTATTCATGAAAGTTTAGCTTTCAGTAGGTAGAATGGGATCGTATATAAGATTGTACGTACCTATCCAGAACCGTCTCACTTTCAGACACGTCCACCATGTATGGTACATGGTGCCATCTGTGTTACATCCTCTAAAGCACCTCGGGGACGCCCCTGGGACAAAGGCTGCTACCCTCTCTGGGACCATGTACCACCTCATCAAAACTTTATAGTTTGCCTCTATCAGGGAGGTATTAATAAGCGATTTAGATGCATTCTGTATTATTTTGCTCCACTCCTCTATTTCTAATTCACTATCCAGGTCTTGCTCCCATTTATGCATATAGAACAATTTCTGAGGAGCCAAGGATAAAATACCATAAATCTGTGATATGTGACCAGTGTGTTTGTTGAAAGTCCTACAGAGGTTTTCCATTGAAGTGAATGTGGTAAGGTCAGAGGTGCGATTTAGTGTCGCCAAGAAATGCGCTGAGTGTAGCGAAAGAATTCCAAGCTGGGAAGGCTATATTTTTCCTGTAGGGCCAATTTCGACAAAGCACCTCTGTGATCACAGAGGTCTGCTATACGCAGCAAAGCTTTGATAGTCCACCATGAGAAATCTTGGGGATGGAGACCCAGGGTGAACAAAGGATTATTCAGCAGTGAGGCCAAGGGGGTGTGCTGAGATTTAAATTTGTGGGTAATTACCAGCCGGTCCCATAAATTTAGAGAAAAGGATAAGGTCGGGCACAGTATGGTCGGCCTGTCTTTCCCTTTCATCCACTTTAAGTGGCTAATCTCTCTATCAGGATATAGGGAGGACTCCAGTGTCATCCAGAGCGCGTGGTAATATTTAAGCAAATTAGGCATTCCAAGGTCTCCTCTCAATTTCGATGCATATAGCGTTTGTCTGTTCACCCTGAATCTCGTGTCTCCATTCATAATCTAGTAGTTTTGCCTGAAACCTCTGTAGTTCTTTTCCTACTATCGCTATTGGAAGGGTCCTGAGCAAATACAGCACTTTTGGTAAAACGGTCATTTTGACTGAGCACAGCCTGCCGAACCACGACGGGGGGCTACCTGACCATCTCTTGAGGTCCTCTAATAATTTTCTAAATAGTGGGGGATAATTGTATTTATATAGTGTTGTAAGGGTGGGAGTCAAAAAGATACCCAGGTATGGTAAGGTCTCATTCTGCCATTTAAAGGGGAAAGATCTTTGCAGAGCTTGAACTGTATATGTGTTTGCAAGGAAACATTAAGTGCCTGAGATTTAGAGTGATTTACTCTCAGGCCTGTAAATGCCGTAAAGTGTCTTAGCACCACATGTAGGTTAGGCAAAGAGGTGACTGGGGAGGAAAGGAGCAGCAAAATATCGTCTGCGAACATCGCGCACTTATGTTCGCGACCTCCACTGTTAACACCCAATATGTCTGGGTGTTTGCGAATTTTGATGGCCAGTGGCTCCAAAGTCAGAATGAATAATAGGGGGGACAGGGGGCAGCCCTGACGGGTCCCTCTGTGTATGTTTATATTTTGTGACTGGTAGCCCTTAACTACAAGGTTTGCCGTGGGAGTGCTATATATTGTTTTAAGTGTGAACCAAACCTGTATTTTTTTAGAATGAAGAAAAGATAGTCCCAGGATAGAGAATCAAACGCTTTATGTAGGTCTAATGATACCAGAAATGCTCCTCTCTGGCCTCCTCCATCCCAGACTGAATTTAAAGCAGATATTATGTCGATAATGCGTCTGGTCTGATCTGGGGCTTGTCTGTTGGAAATTAACCCAGTCTGGTCTGGATGGATATATTTTGATAAGAACTAATTTATACGAGTGGTTAATATCTTTGTCAGTAATTTAAGGTCGACATTTATCAATGAAATGGGGCGGTAGTTTGCGCAGTCCCCGTGGTCTTTATTTGGTTTAGGTATGACATGTATAAAGGCCCTATTCTCGTGCAGTGGTAAAGGAGAGCCCTTTCTCAGTTCATTGTAGAAGGAGCAGAGATGTGGAACCAGAATTTCGGTGTACTTGCGGTAATAGTGGCCTGAGAATCCATCCGGACCCGGTGACTTTGACGGGTTTAAGGATTTAATAGCTGCTACTATTTTGATGGGTTTAAGGATTTAATAGCCGCTACTATTTTGTTTGCTGTAAATTCTGCCTCCATCATCTCTGCATGGTCACTAGATAGTGTAGGGAGCTGTATGTCCCGCAAAAATTCCTCTGCCTTATGCGCACTAAAGTCTTTTGGAGAGTCGTAGAGTTTAGAGTAAAATGTAAAGAATTCCTGTAATATAAGCTGAGGATTTTGGGTAGTTTGGCAATTCTGTAATCTCAATTTAGGGAGTGCAGGGTTAAATGGTCTTGGAGTGAGCTTTCTTGCTAATAATCTGTTAGGTTTGTCCCCCAATGTGTAATATCGGTGTCTAGCCTCACATATTTTTCTGCTTTTGTTGTGAGGCTCAGATTTAGAGCTGTTCTCGCTATATCAATCTGGTTCCTAAAATCCAGATGTGGGTTGTTTTTTTCTTCTCTCGTGAGTCGGAGTAGCTCTCCCTCTTGTTGTTGTATTGTTTGTGTTCATTCCTGTTTGACTCTGGTAGATAGTTGTATTAGTTTACCGCGTATGGTGGCCTTGTGGGCTGCCCAAACCATAGATGGGGAGGAGGCTGAGGAGGGATTGTCCTGGAAGTATTGTTGTAGGGTCGTTTCTACTTCTTTGGTAATAATAGGATAGTTTAATAAGGATTCGTTTAATCGCCAAGAAGGCTGTCGTGATTTAGACCAGAGGTCTCTTAAGATGACTTTGACCGAGGAGTGGTCTGACCATGCCATGGGAACTATTTTAGTTGACAAAATATACGGGAGCAAGGGAGACAGCGTGAGCAAATGGTCAATGCGCAAATACGTTTTATGTACATGCGAATAAAATGTAAAGTCTCTAAAGTTTTTTATCTAGTCCGTTAGACAGGTAAACTGTCAGATATTTTTCATTTAAATATTTCGGGACTGAGGTTTGTGAAAAGTATGTCTCCTGTAAGAGTAAGATGTATGTCCCCATTTTGATGTATTGTTGAAAAGCCTTTGCCCTTTTTATTCGGGGAGTTCAAGCCCTGTACATTATAAGAAAGAAAGTGTAAGGATAGTATAAGTTGGTTGGGGTCTGCTGGTCATGGTGGTTCGACAGGCTGTACTCACATTTTAGCTGCTTCAAAAGGTCTGTTCGGGAGTCTCCGGAATCATATGCTCGGCCCTTACCTGGCGTGGGAGTGCATCCAAGGGAGAAGAAAGCCAAAGGAAAGAAAAAGAAAAGGAGTTAGAAATATTGAGGTAGAAATAACATTGCGTATTTTTTGTCAAGTCAAACGTAAAACCTATCAACAATATCATTAAACAAAAAAGAAAAAGGAAAAGGGATGAACCTGCACACTGTATCACAGTGTGACTGCGGGGGTATCAAGCCACCGTGTATTTGTTGTGAAGTTGTCTCCACTCTCGTTGTAGAGACAAGTTCACCTCAAGTGGCATGCGATTTCCCTCTGGCCCCACACGTTTATCAGCAGGAAGGGAGGAGCGGGATCCACCAGCCGGAAATTTGGAAACAGAAAAAAAAAAAAAAAATTTAATCTCCCTCTTTCATTTGAAAATCAAATCTGCAGTCGGGAGTAGGATTCCCTCCTGGGAAACAAAAGCATCATAAATGTTAACCATTAATAATATCTTTTCTTATGCCCGTGCAAACCGGGAACCATCAGGCATGAGTATCTAAGTCTGCAAAGTTGGACGTAGTCCAATTATGAGAAAATCGGTCACTGAGACCTAAATCCGAGATGACATCTTCGGGGATGTTCAAGTGACCGACTGAGATTTCCTGGCTCTGGGTCTCCCCTGTTGAGACCACGGGGGGGATATCGGTTGTCTCTCGCCGACAGGGGTGCTGCACATTTGTGGTTCCGTTGAAATAAAGCCCAAGTCCTGGAGTAACGCCTCGCCGGACTGAAAGTTGGCAAAAGAGTGGGATTTACCCTTGTAAGAGAATGATAGTCGGAATGGAAATGACCACCGGTATTTAATCTGATGATTAATAAGCGGATTTAGAAGTGGTTTCAGCGCTCTCCTCTTCTGGATTGTCATCTGGGCTATATCTGCGAAGATCTGTATCGGATGTCCTGAGATAGATATGTCTCCTTGAGGTCCAGCCTCCAGCATAATTTTTTCTTTGATACGATAGAAATGTGGCTTAACTATCACATCGTGGCATGTGATAGCTGTCAGGGCATGATGCACTCTATCCAGTTCTAGCTGGTGAGGGGAGATGTCCGGTATCAATTGCTTCATTAGGGCATGTATTGATTCTTCTAGGTCCATTTCTGCTTCCGGGAGGCCCCGTACATGGAAGTTGTACCTCCTAGACCTGTTTTGTAAATCCTCGATCTTTGCATTCGCTTGGTCTAGTTGGTCCTGTAGAGACGTGATCATTCTAGAGTTTTGGTTCATTTGTTTTACCGTTCCATCCATTTTGGACTCAATTATGTCCAACCTCTCCCCTATGTTTTGGAAGTCATCTTTCATGCCTGTAGTAATAATGGTGCAGGCTTTGGACAGTTCCTGTTGCAGGAGTGCAGAAAATCTAGTTAGAAGAACTGTGTCTCCTGAGTATGTGGTGGCAGGGGCAGGTGGCTGAGAAAACGCAGAACTGTTTTGACTCAGGGCTACGTCAGCAAGTTCGGCCATTTGCCTATCTGTGGAGGAGGCTGGGGAGTCTGAGAACAATAAGGGCCTGTCTGAGGAGCCTGACAAGGGAGACAGCTGCGGATGCTCACTCTGTGAGGAGGGAGGCCCTTCCTGAGATTGGGATGAAAAGGGGTCCCTGTGGACCTCAGCTAGGAACGTAATACCTGGGCAGGGTGTCTGTCCCCTGGGCCTGGCCTCCTTCACATGTTGTATCTCCCGTTCCAGATACCATCTTGGTCTGGGGGGGGCGCTGCTGACTCTGGGGACTGTCCTGCTCCATGACTCCTTGACCAGGCTGTTGAGCTGCCCAAGAGATCTGATGATGGGCTTGTGGGCTGCCACGGTCTGTGTCTCCCCTTCCTTGCTTCGTCGCGGTCTGTGGAGTCAGCTGCTGGGTCTGTGAGCCGCCGCGCGCCGTGTCTCCCTTCCCCGGCACCATCTTAGCCTGGGGAGATTGCTGCTGGGCCTGGGAAGCGCGGGTCGTTCGGGGTTGCTGGGGGGGGTTTCAGTTACTGTTACTGTTCCCCGCCGCCCTCCTCTGCATGATCCACTCCCGAACCGAGGACTGCCGGCCAGGTGGCGTTCCGATCGTCCCCTATCGCTTTGTAATCAGCTTTTGTAGGCCAGAGATGTGCGGAGCTCGGTCAGTACATGACTGATCATGGCGCCATGGGCATGTGCACATTTTTTTATCTTTTAATAAAGGACTTGTCCCAAGCTGTCTCTTGTCTTTTTTACCATTTTTGACACTTTTTTTGTGAAATGGTAGGGGTACAATGTACCCCGTTACCAATTCACATGGGGGCAGGCCAGGATCTGGGGGTCCCCTTGTTAAAGGGGGCTTCCAGATTCCGATAAGCCCCCTGTAAGACCCCAAAGCACCCTCCCCATGTTAAGGACATGTGACCTGGTATGGTTCGGGGGGGTGCTCTCTCACCCCCCCCCTTTTCCTGCAGCCTGCCAGGTTGTGTGCTTGGATAAGGGTCTGGTATGGATTTTGGGGGGCCCCTACGTCATTTTTAAATTTTGGCACAGGGTTCCCCTTAATTTTCATATCAGACCTGAAGGGCCTAGTATGGATTTTGGGGGGACCCCCACGCAATTCTTTTTCAAATTTTTGGTTCGGGGTTCCCCTTAATATTCATACCAGACCCAAAGGCCTGATAATGGACTGGGGGGACCCCATGCCGTTTTTTTCAATTAGTTTGATCTATATTGCTGAGATCCGACAATTCATTACAGCCGCAATCAGTTTTAAATGACAATTTTTACTTTAGAAATGTCATTTTGCTTCGGTACTGTTCTAAACATGGGAAAAATGTACCACTTTGCAGGCATACTATAGACACCCCCCCAGACATGATATTTAAAGGAATATTTAATTTTTATTGTTTCACTTTAAGCATTAAATAAATCACTGCTCCCGAAAAAATGTCCGTTTTAGAAAAAAAATTTTCTTTGATACATGTCCCCTGGGTAGGGATAAGCTTCGAGTTCGAGCCGAACTCATGTTCAACTCAAACATTGGCTGTTCGCAAGTTCGCCGAACAGCAAACAATTTGGGGTGTTCACAGCAAATTCGAATGCTGCGGAACACCCTTTAAAAGTCTATGGGAGAAATCAAAAGTGCTAATTTTAAAGGCTTATATGGTATTGTCATAAAAAGTGTTTGGGGACCTGGGTCCTGCCCCTGGGGACATGGATCAATGCACAAAAAAGTTTTAAAAAGGGCCGTTTTTTTCAGGAGCAGTGATTTTAATAATGCTTAAAGTGAAACAATAAAAGTGTAATATCCCTTTAAATTTCATACCTGGGGGGTGTCTATAGTATGCCTGTAAAGGGGCGCATGTTTCCCGTGTTTAGAACAGTCTGACAGCAAAATGACATTTCAAAAAAAAAAAAAAAAAGAAATTTAAACTACTCGCGGCTATTAATGAATTGCCGGTCCGACAATACACATAAAAGTTAATTGATAAAAACGGTATGGGAATTCCCCACAGGGAAACCAAAATAAAAAAAAAAAAAAAAAAAATGACGTGAGGGGTCCCCCTAAATTCCATACCAGGCCCTTCAGGTCTGGTATGGATATTAAGGGGAACCCCAGCCAAAATGAAAAAAAAAAAAAAAGGTGTGGGGTCCTCCTCAAAATGTATATGGATTTTAAGGGGAACCCCACACCAAAATTAAAAAAAAAAAAAAAAAAAAAAAAAAACGGCGTGGGGTCCCCCAAAAATCCATACCAGACCCTTATCCGAACATGAAACCTGGCAGGTCACAGGAAAAGAGGGGGATGAGATAGCGCCCCCCCCTGAACCGTACCAGGCCACATGCCCTCAACATTGGGAGGGTGCTTTGGGGTAGCCCCCAAAACACCTTGTCCCCATGTTGATGAGGACAAGGGCCTCATCCCCACAACCCTGGCCGGTGGTTGTGGGGGTCTGCGGGCGGGGGGTTTATCGGAATCTGGAAGCCCCCTTTAACAAGGGGACCCCCCATATCCCGGCCCTCCCCCCTGTGTGAAATGGTAACCATTTCACAAAAAAAGTGTCAAAAAATGAGACAGTTTTTGACAATTCCTTTATTTAAATGCTTCTTCTTTCTTCTATCTTCTTTCTTCTATCTTCCTTCGGTTTCTTCCTCCATCATCTTCTTCTGGTTCTTCTTCCGGTGTTCTCGTCCGGCATCTTCCTCCGCGGCGTCTTCTTCCCTTCTTCTCCGGGCCGCTCCGCATCCATGATGGCATGGAGGGAGGCTCCCGCTGTGTGATGCTTCTCCTCTTCTGACGGTTCTTAAATAATGAGGGGCGGGGCCACCCGGTGACCCCACCCCCTCTGACACATGGGGGCTTGATGGGAATTCCCTGTGGTATTCCCCATTATTTAAGAACCGTCAGAAGAGGAGAAGCGCCACACAGCGGGAGCCTCCCTCCATGCCATCATGGATGCAGAGTGGCCCGAAAAGACGAGGAAGAGAAGACGAGGAAGAAGACGAGGAAGAGAAGATGAGGAAGAGAAGACGAGGAAGAGAAGAAGATGAGGAGAGAAGCATCACACAGCGGTAGCCTCCCTCCATGCCATCATGGATGCAGAGCGGCCGAGGAGAAGGGAAGAAGACGCAAACGCCGTGGAGGAAGATGCCGGACGAGAACAGCGGAGGAAGAAACCGAAGGAAGATAGAAGAAAGAAGCATTTAAATAAAGGAATTGTCAAAAACTGTCTCTTGTCATTTTTAACATTTTTTAACATTTTTGACAGTTTTTTTGTGAAGTGGTAGGGGTACTTTTGTACCCCCTTACCATTTCACACGGGGGGGGGGGGCTGGGATCTGGGGGACTCCTTGTTAAAGGGGGTTTCCAGATTCTGATAAGCCCCCTGCCCGCAGACCCCCTCAATCACTGGCCAGGGTTGTGCGGATGAGGCCCTTGTCCTCATCAACATGGGGCAAGGTGTTTTGGGGGGCTACCCCAAAGCACCCTCCCAATGTTGAGGGCATGTGACCTGGTACGGTTCGGGGGGTGCTCTCTCATTCCCCCTCTTTTCCTGTGGCCTGCCAGGTTGCGTGCTCGGATAAGGGTCTGGTATGGATTTTTAGGGGGACTCCACGCCATTTTTTTTTTTTTTTTTTATTTTTGCTGGGGTTCCCCTTAATATCCATACCAGACCTGAAGGGCCTGGTATGGAATTTAGGGGGACCCCCACGTCTTTTTTTTTTTTTAATTTTGGTTCGGGGTTCCCCGGTGGGGAATTCCCATGCCATTTTTATCAATGAACTTTTATGTGTATTGTCGGACCGGCAATTCATTAATAGCCGCGAGTAGTTTTAAATGACTTTTTTTTCCTTTGAAATGTCATTTTGCTGTCAGACTGTTCTAAACACGGGAAACATGCGCCCCTTTACAGGCATACTATAGACACCCCCTAGGTACCAAATTTAAAGGGATATTACACTTTTATTGTTTCACTTTAAGCATTATTAAAATCACTGCTCCTGAAAAAACGGCTGTTTTTAAAACTTTTTTTTGCATTGATCCTTGTCCCCTGGGGCAGGACCCAGGTCCCCAAACACTTTTTATGACAATAACTTGCATATAAGCCTTTAAAATGAGCAATTTTAATTTTTCATGTTAGTGTCCCATAGACTTTAATGGTTTCCTGGTGGCTTTCGAATTCGCCCGAACAACCAAAGTTCGGTCTGAACTTATAAGGAAAAAACGGGGGGGATCCACTGACCTGAGTGTAGTATTAAAATTACATCTTTAATAGGATAGGATTAAAAAACACTTACAAGATGATAGAAGATGCATCCTCGTCAAAGTAAAGCGCAGTCCTGGCATTCCACATGGCTCTGTGGATCCCACCACTGTTTCAGATAGCTGGAAAGGATTGAGCAGGTGGCTGGAATGGATCACAGTGTTTCTCCAGGAGCAAAGGAACCAAGCAGCTCCACACAGACCAGCATGGACCGTGGAACAGGAAGTGATGTCACCGGAATCTGATTGGACCTAGGCAGGGCTGAAATCTTGTCAATCAGGGCTGCAGTGATGAAAGACTATGCGCTTGAAGCTGACTGCTCCTTCTATTGGCCTGCTGCCCTCTAGAGGCGGACAGCTATATGTACACAATGTAGAGCATGTGGGTGTGGCCGTGGAACTGGAACTTCCAGCAGACCAATCAATAAATTATAGCAAGGGGCAAGGTGAAGCAGGGGTTAACAGTCTCGGATTGACAGAAAATATATAAATATATATATCTATATAGATATATATAAGATTTAAAAAATAATAATAATATATGTATATATAATAAAATTATATAAAAATATAAAATAAAATAGAAAAAAAAAAAAAAAAAAAAAGGAAAAATTTTTTTAAAAAATGATACATGTGGAAATCTTTGAAGCTTAGTTCTCTTCTATATGTATAGAAGCCTATTGAAGAGGTTGATGATGTAAGGGCCAAGCAAGTAAAATAGAAAAAAAAAGGGGGGTTGTATGCATGTAAACATCAAGAGGTGATGGAGCGGGAACAGGCTGTAGTGTAAAGAATGAATAATAATAATGAACAGTAAAGATAAAGTTGGTGCTGTGTTCCCCCTAGTTGGTATACAAGGGATGTATATGTGTGTGTCCCCTCATGGTATGGATACCAAGTGGGGTGCACCTAATGATGGATCATGCAACATGCATATATGTCTGCACACAAATTATATAAAATTATATATATATATATATATATATATATATATATATATTCTATATCCTGACCGGTAGAGCAGAGACATACCTGTTTGTGGGGGGAGAGACAGGGGTAAGGGGAAGGTAGGAAGGGGGGGGGGGGAACAAACCAGAAATGGGCGTGAATTTGTTTAGATCTTTGAATAATGTGAATGGGTTGGGGTGGGTGGTGGGTGCAAAGGTGACCCTTGCTGAGGAGGGAAGAGTTTTGTGGTGACAAGGTGTGTGAGGAGAGGTTGAAGATTTTGATAGTCTCTGCATTTTTTCTTTTGGGGTGTCTTCCTCTGCCCCCCTCCTTCCTCTCCTGTGTGTTTTCTTTTTAAAATGCTGGATGGGGGCATAGGTCTAAAAAATCATCTGGATGGGAAGTGGGGGGATGGGTGGCCACAGGATCCGATAGTGGGCATGAATTGCATGATGCCTCAGATCTGATGTTGGTAGTTTCACTGGTAGTGGCATTGGTGCATCACCTTTGCACCCACCACCCACCCCAACCCATTCACATTATTCAAAGATCTAAACAAATTCATCAGGGATCTCAGAGTGAAGAGGTTTTACAACATACAATCTTCAAAAAACCTGCATCTCCCAGAAGTTGGCAAAGAACCCCCACACCAAAATACCCCACTGCTAGATCTCAGTGATATTTCTATCATCGATGACCTGGCAAAACTTTTTGATGAGAGACATTTCTTAGCATTGGATTGGCTCACTCAGCATTCACCTACCTCCCCCCCAGTTCAACATACCCACTTCAAACCAAAATCAATATTCAACCCAGTACACAAAAAAGGTCCCTACATGCACACCTTTTATCAGGTGGTGTATGCAGACCTCATCAAGATGTGCCAAACCAACCCGAACTCCAAGAATATATCCAACCTATCCAAGGCTGAACGAACAGCACTAGACACTCTGTCCAACAAGGACATCATAATTAAAGCTGCAGACAAGGGTAGAGGTATTGTAATTCAAAATAAAATGGATTACATAAATGAATCCCTGAGACTGTTGTCAGATACCAACACCTACTGTACTCCAAGTTAACTCAAGACCCTCTGACCCGCTTCACTCAGGAAGCTACCACATTAGCCCTCCAGGAATAAATTATTTCCAAACCAGAGTTCTCCTTTCTCATTAAAAGTTTTTACAAAACTCTGTACTTTTACCACCTGCCGAAAATACATAAAGAGAATTAATGGTAACAATAACCCACCAGGACGGCCCATCATTGCTTCAATGGAAAGTGTCACCAGTGGCTTTTCCATGTATGTGGATCGCTTCTTACAACCTCTGGCACAGAATCTTCCATCATACATCAGAGACAGTACACATCTACTGGATATGTTATTCTACTCCTGGGAACCCACATACATATGGGCATCCCTGGATGTCACCTCCCTTTACACACCCATTCCCCATGATGTAGGTCTGATGGCAGTAGAACACTTCCTATCACCCGATCCACTTATCAGCCCACAACAAGCCCATACTTGAGGCAACAACTTTTTGCCTCAAGCATAATTATTTTGAATTTGAAGATCAGTTCTATCTACAAATCCAAGGCACTGTCATGGGGGCAAACTTCGTCCCAAGCTACACGAATCCAATGATGGGTTATTGGGAACTCCACCACATCACACACAACAATCCCTTTGCTGCCAAAATCAGTTTTTATGGGCATTACATTGATGATGTAATAATCATCTGGGATGGAACCATGGAGAACCTCTTGCAGTTTGTTTCCCATTGTAATCACAACAACTTGGGACTCTCTTTCACCTTCGTATCGGACCCTGACAAACTGGCCTTCTTGGATATAGAACTCTACCATAGATGCACACAAATAGATGCCACCAACTACGTGAAACCCACTGCAGGAGACTCATACATACACTACCAGAGTTGCCACCACCCCAGATGGAAGAACAATATCCCCAAGAGCCAGTTCCACAGGATCCAACACAATTGTACCAGAGATGAGGATTACCAGACCCAAGGCCAACTCTATACCCAAAAATTTCTGGACAAGGGATACCCCCTAGCTCTCATAGCTAATGCTTTCCATCAGTATCAGGCTAAACCAACACCTAAACCCAACACGCCAGAAGGGCTCCAGCCAACAAGGTTTACCACCCAGTTCCATGACCACTACAGACTAATGGAAAAAATCTTCATCAAGAACTAGCCCATCCCGCTGGAAGATCCTTTTTTTTGGGTTCCACCCTAACATCCAAACCCAAAGTTTCCTACCGCAAGGCCAAAAATATCAAGAGCCGAATTGCACCAAGTAAGATCCGCAAACCCAAGCCAGGTCCCACCACCTACACCCCTCCTGATCCCACTAGTGGGCATGTTTCAATGCAAGAAAAAATTATGCATGATGTGTAAATTTGTCCAGCTTGGACAAAAAAAGCTTCTGTACGAAAGGAAAAACTTACCCTATAAAAGAGTTTCACAATTGCTCCAGTGATCATGTAGTATACTGTCTGACCTGTCCTTGTGGCCTCCTATATGTTGGCAGAACCATCCGTCCCCTCAGCCAATGGTTTGGCAAGCACAGGCTGTTCGTCGAACGAGGATGTGATGAGCACAGTGTGCCAAGACACTTTTTGACTGAACATCAAAAGTCCACCGAAGGCCTGAAGGTGTAGGTCATAAAGGCCATCGCTGGAGGTTTTCCTGCTGCGAAACATTTCAAATGACTCTGCCAGTGGGAGATTTTCTGGATATATTCCCTCAATTCCCTCTCACCAGGGGGACTCAATGAGGAGTTCGATGCATACACCTTGTTATAACAAATCACACGCCCATTTCTGGTTTGTTCCCCCCCCCTTCCTACCTTCCCCTTACCCCTGTCTCCCCCCCCCACAAACAGGTCTGTCTCTGCTCTACCGGTCGGGAGTGGTATAGTAAATATATTATATTAGTATCTCATATGTGTGTGTGTGTGTGTGTGTATATATGTGTATGTGCAGACATATATGCATGTTGCATGATCCATCATTAGGTGCACCCCACTTGGTATCCACACCATGAGGGGACACACACACACACACACACACACACACACACACACACACACACACACACACACACATATACATCCCTTGAATACCAACTAGGGGGAACACAGCACCAACTTTATCTTTACTGTTCATTATTATTATTATTATTATTGTTATTAATTCTTTACACTACAGCCTGTTCCCCCTCCATCACCTCTTCATGTTTACATGCATACAACCCCCTTTTTTTTCTATTTTACTTGCTTGGCCCTTCATACATCATCAACCTCTTCAATAGGCTTCTATACATATAGAAGAGAACTATGCTTCAAATATTTCCATGTATATCATTTTTTTAAAATGTTTTCCTTTTTTTTTTTTTCAATTTTATTTTATATAATTTTTTTTATATATACATATATTATTATTATTATTTTTTTTTAATATATATATATATATTTTTTATTTTCTGTCAATCCGAGACTGTTAACCCCTGCTTCACCTTGCCCCTTGCTATAATTTATTATTTACTGATTGGTCTGCTGGTAGTTCCAGTTCCACGGCCACACCCACATGCTCCCCATTGTGTATATATAGCTGTCCTCCTCTAGAGGGCAGCAGGCCAATAGAAGGAGCAGTCAGCTCCGAGAATGTAGCCTTTCATCACTGCAGCCCTGATTGACAAGATTCCAGCCCTGCCTAGGTTCAGACACCGGTGACATCACTTCCTGTTCCACGGTCCATGCTGGTCTGTTTGGAGCTGCTTGGTTCCTTTGCTCCTGAAGAAACGCTGTGATCCATTCCAGCCAGCTGCTCAATCCTTTCCAGAACAGCGGTGGGACCCACAGAGCCACGTGGAATGCCAGGACTGCACTTTACTTTGACTAGCATGCATCTTCTATCATCTTGTAAGTGTTTTTTATCTTCTATTAAAGTCATCATTTTAATACTACACTCAGGTCGGCACCCCCCCTGTTTTTTCCTTACATGTCTTGCAGAGTTCTGGACACACTCTGAAGGAAGACTGCCTTCCTTTTTAACCCTTAATACCCCTTTCTATGGATACATCACCATCCAGCTATTACAGCCACAGACTATACCCCTAAGGATTACTCCATCTGGAGCGCCAGATAAACACTGACTATACTGCGGCCTGAACTTATGCTCGGGCCGAACCGTTCGCCCATCCCTAGTCAATAGATGCCATTACAAAATATATATAAAATATACTATTATTCCCTTCTGGTCTGAATTTAGCAGCAGCTCTTCCATGAACAGAACATGTGGTCTTAGACTTTCTCTCTGTCCACTTCCTCTTTCTGGGATTTTTAACTCAACAATTCAGAGACAGGAAGTGCATACATAATATACTTACAGGCGTTTATATGAAGAAAGAGTATAGCCTCAGGTGGGTCAGTGAATATAAAGATCAGAAATCAATGCCATCATCCCGATTGGATAAACTTAGAAGGACATGAAGGTGGAGGCGTGGAGGCAGCTGCTGTCACTTGCCTAGCCACGCAGACACCCCATGGATTGGAAATTGGGACTATGTCGACATTTGTTAATGACATAAAAGTAGAGAAAGGGATATATAAAAAAAAATATATAAACTTTAATAATTACAAACATTGCAAACCATTGTTACAAAATAGTACATATATGAAACATACTAAAATCAGTTACATACACCACACTTGACATAAACATTAACGGACAAAAACGTAAAGTTTCTTGTACAGAGGGGTATATAAAATTGTTTCCTCAACCGGTTTCGTGGTTAGAACCGCTTCTTCGGGAGAGATAGGTCTAAAATTAATAAACTTTGGTTTAGACAAGGTTAAAAATTACACAGCAAAAAGTATAATGAGCACAATACAAAAATAGTAACAAGATAGAAAACTGGCTCACCAATTCAGACGAATTCAATGGTAAAGTGGGACCCCATACAAATCCCCCCACGGCGGACACGGGGGATTGTGGACAGGTTCTGGTTAGATTGATTATTACCTAATTGTGAGTACCAATGAACAAAAGGAGTAGGGAGAGTGCTCACCCAGGTGACATGATTAGAAATCAGAGGGGTGATAGAGAGAAAGAGAAATAGAATAAGAGAGGAAGAGAGAGGGGGAGGGGGAGGAAGAGGGAGGGAAAGGGCGGTGAAGGGGGGAGGAGGGATGGGGAAGATCAAGGAAGGGGGGGGGGATGGGGGGGAGGGGGGAGGGAAAGGAAGGTTAAGGGAATGGGGGGGAAGGGGGGAGGGAAGGAGGGAGAAAAAGGGGGGAGGGAAGGAGGGAGAAAAAGGGGGGAGAAGAGACCATAGATGGAAAGGGGAGGGGAAAGAAAGGAATTAGAAGGGGGGAGGGGGAAAGGGGGGGAGGGGGAAAGGGGTGACAGTGGGGAAGGGAAGGGAGAGAAAGCAAAAGGAAACCAAATCGTCCAGTGATAAAAGTATAATAATGTAGAAACAAGCAAAGATGTAAGCACTCACCACATAATTAGCCAATCATTAATAGTGCATGGGCTGTCTGTATCAGGATGTCATATTATAATTAATAAACCATTGAGGGTGATCCCCAAGAAAGCAGAAGCTTAGTAATCAGGTTTGGAAGTGCAATGAAGCAGGACCATATACAGTAATTGAAACCCCCAATGGCAAACAAGTCTGTAATATACAAAGGATAAGGGATCAGTTCTCACACAGTCGGTAGTTGATGGGCGTAAAGGAGCCAAAGAGAGAAATGTAGAGTGCAGAGAGAGGGGTGCCAAGGGCTGGCCGGAGTGTATGGATAAGAGAAAGAAATGACAGCACATAATTGAGAAAAACCCTAAGTGCACACAGAAACGAGGGAAAAGGTGTGGGGGTGGTAGGGGTGCATCCCTCCATCCATAATAGATCCCAGCAAGCCTGCAGATGGAGAAGGGTAAGGGGACATGACCGGATAGCCATCAGACTTACCGACCCGTGAGAGAGGGAGATCCGAAGAGCAGCCCAGCATAGGGAGTCCAAACAGGCTCACTGAGCGGTCCCGAATGGGGCCACTAAATGAGCTCCCCAACCCGGAAGTCAGAGGCATGCCACCGTGAGCGGCATCTGACGTGACCGGGTCTGTTTACCTGCACTGCGCAGGTGCACGGGACTGTGCTGCTGCACAAGCGCGTGCTGCCGTCAAAAGGATCAAAGTGATCCAAGACTGTGCAGTGCAAGCAGGTGAAACCTGCCAGGGTAAAAACATGTCCGGGGGGGGGAGAGAGAACAAGGGATGCCACAAGTTCCAGAACCACTGAGGGAAAAAGAGAAAAAAAGTGTTCTGAACAGCAATGATGTACAAAATAATGAAATAAACATAAATGTAAGCATAACACAATAACTACGTAGTATTGGTATATACATTTCTGGGAGTCATAACACCAGAACTGTCACCTGTCCTCACATACAAAAAGGATCATACATAAAGAAGAAACAGCCTATGGATGATGCATAGACATAATACAAAACCAAATTGGAAAGGAAGGGGAAAACAGGAAGGGGAAAACAGGAAGGGGGGGCTGGTGGGGAGAAGGGACCAGGAGGAAAAGGGACAGGAAATGGGGAGGAGGAGAGAAGCGAATGGATTGGGGGGAAGGGGAGGGAGGGAAGGAGGGGGAAAGAAAGGGGGGAGGGGAAAGGGGGAAGGGGGAGGAGGTGGACTACGATGTCACAAAAAAGGTTTGTAAGATATAGTTTCATTGAGGCCGGGGGGGAAGCGTGGCATTAAGCTGTTCTATCCATAAGGCTTCCCTCTGAAGGACCGTACGGTCCCAGTCACCTCCCCTGGGGTTGGGCTGCACCACCTCAAGGACTACAAATTGAACAGAATTATCGAATCTATGGTATAAACCAATATGTCTACCGATTGTTGTCAATTTCCCGTTCTCTGAGTAGTAGAGATGATCACCAATTCTCTGTCTTAATTCACGAATAGTCTTCCCAACATAAAAGGCTTTACAGATGCATAGCATCAAATAAACCACACCTCTGGTGCTGCAATCTGCAAAGGTTCGTGGGATAAAGAGCTCTCCATTGGGTAAGAGGAACTGTTTAACCTCACGAATCCAGGGACAGCGGGGGCAATCCCCACATCTAAATGTACCTTTAGGTCCTCTGCTGGAAGATTTTTCCGAAGTGTAATGGCTGGAGGTCAGTTGGTCCCACAGGCGTTTATAGACATTTACAAATACAGACAGTATAGGGCAGGAGATCCCTGCACTATGTATGCATATTTCACATGCACCACCTAAAACCAGTAGGAGGCAAGGTTCCAGCAAGATAAAGAGCTGTTTCCAGCTTTTGCAACTAGGCCAAGAGATCAAATAATACAAAAAGTTAGGTAAATCATAAGGACACTTTCTTACCTCTTTCCTGGTAGGACTATCTCTCTCCTAGTCTGACTATCAAGTTTAGCTATCTATAGATGTCAAAAACTCCTAGGAACGATATCTTTCATTCATACAGACACAATTTATCATCCCCCAGGCACCTCTGACAGTCAGTACTGCTATAACACGAATACTTTGGGTTTGCCATGTTTTGATGCTTAGAAAGGATATGATGGGGGGCACAGGTACTGTGATACCTCTGATGCCATTTTATCTCAGAAAAAAAGCATAGTGATTATTCAAGGTTTTCTGAATTGCCTGGTGTTTTCTGGCAGTGTCTAAAAACACCTTTGGAAATGATGATTGCTTGATCTGACACAAAAGGGCTCATTGTGATCTCATCTCAGGTACTGTATATTTGCATATACTACTGAAAAGGTGAACCTTCATTGAAAATGTTCTAATAAGTCATTGTCTGTAATTGTTTTTGGAATCCATGTTTTTGTGCAGACAATAATTTAAAAAATATCAAAGGACCAACATGATGAAAGTGAAACTGTAATTTTATATCAAAGCTGAGATTTCATATCTACACCATATGTTTTTCCATGAAAGGAAAATTTACGAAAATACAGTAATGGAAAAAGTGAAATTTCTACTTCTGTAGAGACTGGATATATGAGTTATAAACAGTTTGCTCACTGGTAATTCCATCTAATGCCTACTGACATCCGTATGTTCTGGCATCTGTTTGAACCACACTTGTTGCTTATCCTATAGCTCTTCTCCTATCATTTTCTGTTATATTCAATTGTGAAAACATAACGAATTTTCCATTTCAAAATAGGGTGCAATTTTAAAATTGTAAATGTTAGATATTTGTAATTCTGAAATATTTAATAGCATATTACTTGAATGGGAACTTGTCAATTTGTATAAAATTGCACACAAATAGAAAATGCCAGGAATGGTTATTTCAGGCAACTGCTATTGGCCAATTCCAGTCAAAATATTTATTATAGCACTGTATGTGTGTAAAACACTGGTGGCATAGCTGTCTGCTTTGTTAATTATTTTGTTAGGTATCCGATGTACATACATTCAGGTAGAAGACATAAAATAAGCTTATTTATACCTCTGTCTTGATGGCAGGAGTCAGCTCTATACCTAATAACTCTTTATAACTTTTAGAGAGCTTTGGTATCTGTCTTCATTTAGATTTTACATTGTATGTTGCTTTCTCTTGGACTTCCTGTTTTTTATTAACTTAATGCTTTATGCTTGAAATGCATATTCTTCCTAGCTGCTTATTCTGTTGGCTCTGACTCATATTTCTCATTTGTCCCTTCATGCAGCTACAAGATGTGTCTGAAGTTCCTGCTCTCATCTTCGTTTTGTTTCCCACATTATTGTGTGTGTATATAAGCACCCATTAAAATGGACCTTCCTTCTAAATCCATTGCTGCTGCTGCAAAAAAAAAATTCTAAATAAAAGATGTTACCGACATCTTGCTTCTCTTTCACCTGATATGTGCATCCCTTATAGTTAACAAACACTGTGAGAAATTCCTCAAATTTATACACAATCTAAGGGGCAATCTAGTCCCTTTTATCCCTCTTGTGTGTGTGTCTGTTGAGAATTCTACAAAGCCTAACACTGCCATCAACTTCACTCACTCACTTGCATGAACTATTCTTCCAAGACAGAAAAGCAGTGGTTCTGTTTTTCAACCCCTGATATACACAATGGGTAAAATAAGTATTGAACATGTCACCATTTTTCTAGGTAAATATACTGCATTTCTAAAGGTACTATTGAGTTTTTCACCACGTTGTGAACAACCCATGCAATCAATACATACAAATAACCCAAAACAAATACATTCAGAAATTAAGTTATGTGTAATAAAAGGGAATGACACAGGGAAAAAATATTGAACACCTGAAGAAAGGGAGGTGTAAAAAGGCATGGAAAGCCAAGACGCCAGCTGGAATCTATCAGTAGATAAGCAGCAATTCTGTCCCTTGTCAGTGCAAATTTATATCAGCCTCAATTGATGGCCTATAAAAAGTTGTCTCGTTACCAAGGTGTAACACAAGAAACATCTCATGGTGGGTAAAATCAAAGAGCTCTCTCAAGACATTAGCAACCTTATTATTGCAAAACATACTGATGGCATTGATTACAGCAGGATTTCTAAACTTTTGAATATTCCAGTGAGCTCTTTTGGGGCCATAATCCGGCAGTGGAAAGAACATCATTTCACCATAAACCGGTCACGACCAGGTGCTCCTCACAAGATTTCTGACAGAGGAGTGAAAATAATTATCAGAGATGTCCAAGAGCCAAGGACCACTTGTGGAGAGCTTCAGAAAGACCTGGAATTAGCAAATACAATTGTTTCAAAGCAAACAATAAGTAATGCACTCAACCGCCATGGCCTGTATGCGCGCTCACCATATCAGAGTTCATTACTGAAGAAAAAGCATGTTTAAGCTCTTTTAAAGTTTTCTGCACAACATTTAGACAAGCCTGTGGAATACTGGGAGAATATTGTCTGGTCAGATGGTACCAAAATTGCCATAATACACACCATGTTTGGAGGTCAGATGGCATTGCACATCACCCCAGAAACACTCCCATACCAACAGTGAAGTTTGGAGGTGGGAACATCATGGTGTGGGGCTGTTTTGCAGCATACGGTGCTGGTAAACCTCATATCATTGAAGGAAGGATGAATGTAAAAATGTACCAAGACATTCTTGATAAAAATCTGCTGCCATCTACCAGGATGATGAAGATGAAACAAGGGTGGACATTTTATCAAGACAATGATACCAAACACAAAGCCAAGAAAACTCTCAATTGGTTTCAAAGAAAGAAAATAAAGCTGCTAGAATGGACCGCCAATCACCTGACTTGAATCCAATAGAAAATCTATCAAAAGAACTAAAGATCAGAATTCATAGAAGAGGGCCACAGAATCTTCAAGATTTGAAGACTGTTTGTTTGGAAGAATGAGCCAAAATCACACCTGAGCAATGCATGCGACTAGTTTCTCCATACAGGAGGCATCTTGCAGCTGTCATTACCAATAAAAGATTTTGTACCAGGTATTAAATGAATTTCAGTTAGCATGTTCAATACTTTTTCCCTGTGTCATTCTATTTTATTACACATAACTTCATTTCTGAACGTATTTGTTTTGGTTTCTTTGTATGTACTGTATGGATTGCATGGGGTGTTACCAACGTGGTGAACATTTTATGTCAATAGCACCTTTAGAAATATATATTTACGTAGAAAAATGGTGACGTGTTCAATACTTATTTTACCTACAGTAAATGAACAAATGTAGACTGCATGGATCCATGCTAATTTATTATACTTCTGTTGTTGTGGGCCCTCTTCTTGATGTGAAAATAGTATACCTCTGATGTTTTATTGCTTCTAGGTGCTTCTACCCTCTCTTTTTTTTTCTAGAGAGAGCCTGATATTGGAACTGAAATTCTTGCAGGATTTTGAGTGCCCAACTAGACCAAGAGGCAGTGGTAATGTACAGTAACATCACCTATGCCTACTGGCTGGCAAGGAAGTGTACTTTTTTTTTCAAATTCTTTATTTTATTTGAACATCAGAGAAAACAGTACAGTCACATTAAAGTGATGATCCCCACCCCACTCCACACTACTAATGTATATCCCCACACAAAACGAAATAAAACAAAAAAAAAAAAAACACACACACAAAAATGCTCTTTACTTACAAAAAGGGTGAAGTTAAAAGGTTAAAAAAAAAAATGTGCAAACGGAAATGACTAAATATAAAAATGAATACAAATAATGAATTAATACCACCCAGCAGCTGTGTTGAAAATCCCCCACAAATAAATAATTAAAATTAGGTTAATCCTAATACACGGATCTTAGTAAGAATTATGGTTGTCAAAAACAATGCACAGTGTCTGGTTAAAAGTGTATGCCTTGCAGTACAAATGCTTCAATATGTGGAGCATACCAAAAGCCCTTTAAATAAATGGATATCAGAATATGTGGAAAATATACAACCGGGCTATAATAATCATAGCGTATCTTTACATTTCAGAGAATTTCATCAGAAGTATCCCACGGGGTTACAGTTTTGAGGTATAGAGAGTGTGAGACCTAATAAGAGGGGAGTAAACTGGGTTAGAATTATATCTCAAAAGGAAACAAAATTGATTTAACTCATAAATAGTTTATGCCCCAAGGGATTGAACCTTGAGCTGGAACTAACGGTTTCATGGGTGATGCATAGCCTCGCATCATTAGATCAGGTTTTTGTAGTGTTGATGTGCACTCATATTTTTCTCTATTGTGGAGCTGTCACTGTCACTATAGTGTGGATATATTGTAGGTGTGTAATAGTAATCCTATATGTTTTTTCGGTTACAGGGTCCAATTAACTTTCTAATAGATTTTTTACTTTTTTTTAGTTGATATACAGTAGGTGGCTGGACTTCTAGTTAATTTATGATTAGTTTATAGCAGTGGTCTCCAAATGCCAATTTACTGTCCTTCAGGTTTTGGGTCGGCTGGACTGCGGTCAGTGGAAGCAAGAAATTCTCCATCATCGGTTTTAAGGGAGGAATAATACCCCTTGTTAATATCAGTGGGAGCAATTGGTGTGGTTAGTGAAAGAAATGGTGACCCATCATTGGTATTAGTGTGAGGAATAGTGTCCCATCGTTGATGTCAGTGGAAGGAATAGTGCCCCATTGTTGGTATCAGTGGGAGGTATAGTGCCCCATTGGTGTAGTCGGTGAGAGGAATGGTGCCCCATCTTTGGTGTCAGGAGGAATGGTGCCCCATCATTGGTGTCAGCTGGAGGAGTAGTGCCCCATCATTGGTGTCAGCTGGAGGAGTAGTGCCCCATCATTGGTGTCAGCTGGAGGAGTAGTGCCCCAAGGTTCGGATAAAGGCAAGATTCCACAGAATTTGAGGTATATTGCCCTACATGCCCTTGTGGGTTGTTATATGTGGATCGTACCATCAGACCCCTCAGATAAAGTTTTGGCAAAACGTGCCACTTCATTGAAGATGGCAACAATGAGCATAGTGTGCCTTGTCATTTCTTGGAGGTACACAATTAATCCACCATTGGACTGCAGGTGTAGATAATTGAGGCCATCAAGATATATGGACCCAATATAGATATTTGTCTCTTTTTTTATAATTTTCAATAATAATAATTCCCTTACATTATTTCATTTTTTATATATTATTCTTAGGATTTTATAGTTATATGTAATGTTTGGGGGTCTGAAAAGGTCTTTACATATACAATAAGTACCCTAAGGTTTACCTGGAACCGATAGTGCCTTGAAAAAGAATTTTCCAAAATTTGTCATGTTACAACCAAAAATGTAAATGTATTTTATTGGGATTTTATGTGATAGACCAACACTAAGTGGCACGTAATTGTAAAGTGGAAGAAAAATTATAAATGGTTTTCCATTTTTTTTACAAATAAACATCTGAAAAGTTTGGCGTGCATTTGTATTCAGCCCCCTTTACTCTGATACCCCTAGCTAAAATCTAGTGGAACCAATTGCCTTCAGAAGTCACCTAATTAATAAATAGATTTCAACTGTGTGTAATTTAATCTCAGTAGAAATACAGCTGTTCTGTTAAACCCCCAGAGGTTTGTTAGAGAACCTTAGTGAACAAACAGCATCATGAAGACCAAGGAACACACCAGACAGGTCAGGGATAAAGTTGTGGAGAAGGTTAAAGCAGGGTTAGGTTATAAAACAATATCCCAAGCTTTGAACATCTCACAAAGCACTGTTCAAACCATCATCCGGAAAGAGTATGGCACAACTGCAAACCTACCAAGACATGGCTGTCCACCTAAACTGACAGGCAGGACAAGGAGAGAATTAATCAGAGAAGCAGACAAGAGGGCCATGGTAACTCTGGAGGAGCTGCACTCCACAAATCTGGCCTTTATGGAAGAGTGTCAAGAAGAAAGCCATTGTTGAAAGAAAGCCATAAGAAGTCTTGTTTACAAGAAGCCACGTGGGGGGCACAGCCAACATGTGGAAGAAGGTGCTCTGGTCAGATGAGACCAAAATTGAACTTTTTGGCCTAAAAGCAAAATGCTATGTGTGGCGGAAAACTAACAATTCACATCACCCTGAACACACAATCCCCGCCATGAAATATGGTGGTGGCAGCATCATGTTGTGGGGATACTTTCCTTCAACGGGGACATGAAAGCTGGTCAGAGTTGATGGGAAAATGGATGGAGCCAAATACAGGGCAAGAAAGAAAACCTTAGAAGAAAACCTGTTAGAGTCTGCAAAAGACTTGAGACTTGGGTGGAGGTTCATCTTCCAGCAGGACAACGACCCTAAACATACAGCCAGAGCTGCAATGGAATGGTTTAGATCAAAGCATATTCATGTGTTAGAATTGACCAGTCAAAGTACAGACCTAAACCCAATTGAGAATCTGTGGCAAGACTTAAAAAACTGCTGTTCAAAGAAGCTCTCCATCCAATCTGACAGAGTTGGGCTATTTCGCAAAGAAGAATGGGCAACAATTTCACTCTCTAGATGTGCAAAGCTGGTAGAGACATCCCCAAAAAGACTTGCAGCTGTAATTGCAGCAAAAGCTGGTTCTTCAAAGTATTGACTCAGGGGGGCTGAATACAAATGCACACCACAGTTTTCAGATATTTATTTGTAAAAAGTTTTGAAAAACATCATTTTCCTTTCACTTCAGAGTTATGTGCCACTTTGTGTTGCTCTATCACATAAAATCCCAATAAAATACATTTACTTTTTTGGTTATAACATGACAAAATGTGCAAAATTTCAAGGGGTATGGATATTTTTCCAAGGCACTGTACTATGAAACGTATATAAACATCTATAAAATGTGCTCATCTATAAATCATGTTGAGCTACTCTAGCTTCTAGCTCATGTCATATAAAAAGACTATATTCTTTTTCTAATAAAAAAATAACTTTAAAACACTTGGCGACTGCCCCCCTGCAATGTACTACAGGCAAGAGGATGCTGTTGGCAAAGTAATGTACCTATACGTCACTGCTTACTTTTGAGTTGTGTGATTGTACACAGTGGGAGCCTGTCAGCAAGACCCAGCCAATGATTCATGGCCGAGACCTGCTGATTGGCTTTGCAATCACATCCAAGAGCTCTGTGTTGGTAAACAACACAGAGCTCTGTACAGAGGGAGTGATCTGTCAGTTTCTTATCTCTGCAAAGCAGGGATGGGAAATGGTGACATCTAGTAGTAAAAGCAGCACACATTACACATAGTAAGGCTCACATATAACCCCTTGATTTTTTTGATCGCCCTTGATGTTAACCCCTTCCCAGCCAATTTCATTAGTACAGTGATAGTGTATAGTATTATCACTGATCACTGTATTGATTTCACTGGTGATGTCAGCGGCAGTTAGTCAGTCCCCCCCCAGCATCAGTTAGTGTCATATTGCCCACCACACTATCGCAGTCCCATTATAAGTCGCTGATCACCGCCATTAGTAGTATAAAAGGAAATTAATACATTTGAAATTTCAGTATATATACTATACTATATATACCATAGTTTGTAGGCACTGTAACTTTCACCCAAACCAATCAATATACACTTATTGGGATTTTTTTAATCAAAAAAACGAAGAAGAATACAATATGGACACATTTTATGAAGAAATAATGTATTTTTTATTTTTTTAGTGGATATGTTTTATAGCAGAAAGTAGAAAAAATATTGGATTAAAAAAAAAAAAAAAATTTCGGTCTTGTTACAAAAAAAAAAAAAAAAAAGTTGTGATCAAATACCACCAAAAGAATGCTCTATTTGTGTGAAAAAAATGATAGAAAATGTGTTCAAGTACAGCCTTGAATGATGGCGCAATTGCCAGTTAACCACTTGCTTACTGGGCACTGGTCCCTTCCTGCCCAGGCCAATTTTCAGCTTTCAGCACTCTCCCACTTTGAATGACAATTGTGTGGTCATGAAACACTGTATCCAAATGAATAATTTTTTCACACAAATAGAGCTTTCTTTTGGTGCTATTTAATCACCACTGGGTTTTTTATTCCTTGCTAAACAAACAAAAAAGACCAACAATTTTGAAAAAACAAACAAAACGTTTTTCATATTTTGTTATAAAATTTTGCAAACAGGTAATTTTTCTCCTTCACTGATGGGCACTGATGATGTGGCACTGATGGGCACTGATAGGCTGCACTGATGGGCACTGATAGGCACTGATGAGTGGCACAGATGGGCACTGATAGGTAGCACTGGTGGGCACTGATTAGCAGCGTTGGAGGGCACTGATTAGCAGCACTGGAGGGCAGGGCAGGACTTAGGGTGGTGGGGGCCCCTGGGCTTGAGTCACTTTCAGGCCCTACCTTCTATACATTACCTTAAACCTTTAGTTCTCTTTTAAGCGTGCCACTCTGATACCGTTTATCCGCCATTACATCACTGTCTAATGCAGACAGGTTTTCTCAACGGCAGTAAACAAGGCACTATGTAACTGCCAATAACCAAACCTTAAGATAAGAGTTTAAGGAAAAAAAAAAACTTACATTTAAATGCTCATCAATGCAGCCTTGCACAGCGTCCATCTGCATGCCTGTCCAGTGTCATTTGCAGCCTTGTCAGTGTCATTTGCAGCTTTGCCCAGTGACATTGCTGCTTTGTCAGTGTCATTGGTAGCCTTGCAGCCTTGTCAGTGTCATTTGCAGCCTTATCAGTGTCCATCTGCAGCCTTGTCCGTATCATTTGCAGCCTTGCCCAGGCTGCAGTTAAACTGCAGTGGCTTGTCAGTGTCACTGCAGTTTAAATACGGCACCGCCAAGATACACAGCCGATCCTGTGTATCTCGGCTCCTGACGGCTTTTCTCGGCTCCTCTCGCAGTCCCGCCCAGTCCCGCCCTATGATGGACATAACACAGGTCCAATGGCGGGACTGGGCGTGACTGTGAGCGGAGCCGAGCACCAATATACATAGCTGAGTGTACTTGGCTAGCTCCAATCACAATCACGCCCAGTCCCTGTGTTATGTTCATCATAGGGCGGGACTAGGCGTGACTGTGAGCGTAACTAGCCAAGTATAGCCGAGTGCACTCGGCTGGGGTTCGCGGGGCCCCCTATTGGGCGGGGCCCATGGGCTTGAGCCCAGTCAAGCCCAATGATAAGTCTGGCCCTGCTGGAGGGCACTGATTAGCAGCACTGGAGGGAACTGATTAGCAGCACTGGTGGGCACTTAGTGGACTGATGTCCCTCTAACAGAAGCCACTTAATGGCTTTCTTCTTTTCTTCACCGTGACAGCGTGAAGAAAAAAAAGCCGGAAACCGGCTTCTGTTTTCTTCCGTGATCAGCTGTCATTGGCTGACAGATGATCACGTAGTAAAAGGACCGCTGGGATTTGCCCCTTACCCTGCTCTGTGATCAGTCGAGTCCCAATGACTCAGTGACCACAGTGCATGTCACGCGTGCGCCCCCTGGTGCATGCAGGCGGCACGAGAATGGGAGGACGTCAATGTACACCCTCCTGGCAAAGGAAGCCCTTGCTGTAGCCATCTTTTGGCTATAGCGCGGGCATCATAGCGCTGTACTGAATAGCAAAAAATGGCCTGGCCATGAAGGGGGTAAAATCTTCCAGAGCTCAAGTGGTTAACTAAGATATGGGATAGAAACATTAGTTATAAAACTCACTACAATTACAGTAAAATCACCACTATGCTATTGCAGTTACTCTAAGTGGTATTTAACACATCTCATACTAGTTTGAACTTGATTTCTTACATAAACTTTTTGAAAATGTATATGCAATGCTGAGCTCTACAAAGGAACCAATATACGATATAAGCATATTAACATCAATCCATTAATCATAAATTCCTCTGACATTTAAGAAATGTAGTTTCATTGTGGGATTTGTGTTTCAATAATAAGAAAAGACCTCAAAAAACAGTACTTCTGTGGTAAACAATATATCCACCATGCAATGATTAACTCCTCCAGCATGCAGTACACAAAGTAAGTTCCATCACTATTCATATAGTACTTGCATCTGATTATGTTAACTATCCACTCCAATTGGTCACTTTGTGCGTTCCCCTTTAAGAGAGATCTGGGGAGTTTCAGATCTTTCCGTAAAGAGGCCCTGTCATGCCCTATTGCCATTACAAGTTATGTTTACGTTCCTTTTAATAGAAATAAAAGTAATCAAAAGAAAATAATTTAAAGGAAAATGTAAAAATAAAAACATGAAAATAAAATAAACTATAAAAAAAATAATTTTTTAAAGTGCCCCCATCCCCTCGTGCTCACATGCAGAAGTGAACGCATATGTAGGTCGTGCCCGCATATGTAAACGGCATTCAAACCAACCTCAAAAGTTGGATACATTTGAAACACGTTGGATGTTCCTTTCCGTGCTAAACTGTCAATTAATCAGATGATTTACAGTATTATATTGTATCGGGTATCACCACCTTTGAGAAATAATAATGTTGTGCTACAATGTTGTATGATCTACTGTTGTTTTTTAACATATTGGAGCCTCATGGAGGTTTTCTTTTTTCCTTTTTTAAACTGCCAACAAAAAAAAAAAATGTATATTTGTATATAACTAAATGCAGTAGTTTGGTTGCTGTACAAAAGTCCTAACAAAAAGAGGGATTGTAGTTTTTTGGAATGTTGCTGGCTGTTGGAGGGTTTACTGATGCTGGCTGTTGGGAGCCCATTGTTGCTGGGGTGGATCTATGGTCGCTGTGGTGTCCATTGTTGCTAGATCTATTTTACTGTCTCTTGTTATCATTAACAAATTCCATATAAAAAGGGGTGGTACTGGGAGGTGGTTAAGGGGTGGAACCAAGGAATGGTCCACGGAGGTGGGTAGGAGGTAGAGTTAAGGGGTAACTCCTAAGGGAGAAGTTCCTGCACCTACTCACTGAGCAAAAAAGCCATGACCGTACCTATACATTATATTGGCCCTTTTATTTAAGTGCGTCTCTATGTTATGGGTGGATGTTGCATCTTGTGGAGTAGAATCCTTTAAAAAATATTTTCACCCGGTGTAAAAAAAATCGTTCCCGTAAGGGGTGTCAGTGGTGAGTTATGTGTCCATTTTTGTTTCCGGTATAGTGCGTCCCAAATTTGAAATACATTTTTTGTCACCTCGTGTGTGTTGGGGTCTAGTGTTCTATATTTATTTAATATCCAAATATTTTTGTGAAGCGTAGTTTTACTTAAGGTGTTTTCCATTTCAATCCATTTTTTTTCTTCATTTTCTTTTGTCCATTCTATCATACGTGCTATGATGACAGCTTTATAATACCTTGAAATATCTGGTGCTGTTAATCCCCCGTGTTGTCTCTTCCTAGAGATTAGTGCCATTTTTAGTCTTGGTTTTTTATTTCGCCATATAAATTTTGTTATTTTTTGTATGATTTTGAAGAAGCTCTGTGGGACCGTTATCGGTAACATTTGAAATTTGTATAGAATCTTTGGTAGTATAGCCATTTTGATCATGTTAACTCTACCGATCCACGAAAGTGCTTGTATGTTAACCTTCTTCGCTTCTGTCTTTATCTCATTTAAAAGTGGGATATAATTTGCAGTGTAGATTTTCTCAGATGATGCTGTTAATTTAATTCCTAGGTAGGGAAGCTCCCCCTTTACCCATGTGAATGGAAATTCTTTTTGAAGGGCCGGAATCTCTTTTTCTTACTTTCAAATTCAATATTTCTGTTTTAACCGGGTTAATTTTAAAATTTGATAGTTCTCCATATTTGTCGATTTCTTTCAAGAGATTTGAGAGAGTCTCTCTAGGCTTATTAACATATACAAGGATATCATCTGCGTATGCCGCAACTTTATGCTCTTTTTCCCCTAATCTCACCCCTTCTATCCCTCGGTTATTTCGCAGGGTACCAAGAAAAGACTCCAGAGATAACACATACAGAAGGGGCGATAGCGGGCATCCTTGCCGTGTTCCGTTGAACATTTCAAATACCGGAGACATCTTGCCGTTTACTTTTACGCAAGCCGTGGGTCCTTTGTAGAGATTCGTGATCCACTTCATTATTCTGGGTCCCAGGCCAAGATGTTGTAGTGTAGTCATCATTAGGGATGAGCTTCGAGTTCGAGTCGAACTCATGTTCGACTCGAACATTGGCTGTTCGCAAGTTCGCCGAACAGCGAACAATTAGGGGTGTTCGCGGCAAATTCGAATGCCGCGGAACACCCTTTAAAAGTCTATGGGAGAAATCAAAAGTGCTAATTTTAAAGGCTAATATGCAAGTTATTGTCATAAAAAGTGTTTGGGGACCTGGGTCCTGCCCCAGGGGACATGGATCAATGCAAAAAAAAGTTTTAAAAACGGCCGTTTTTTCAGGAGCAGTGATTTTAATAATGCTTAAAGTCAAACAATAAAAGTGTAATATCCCTTTAAATTTCGTACCTGGGGGGTGTCTATAGTATACCTGTAAAGGGGCGCATGTTTCCTGTGTTTAGAACAGTCTGACAGCAAAATGACATTTTGAAGGAAAAAACTCATTTAAAACTACCCGCGGCTATTGCATTGCCGACAATACACATAGAAGTTCATTGATAAAAACGGCATGGGAATTCCCCAAAGGGGGACCCCAAACCAAAATTAAAAAAAAAAAAAAAGACGTGGGAGTCCCCCTAAATTCCATACCAGGCCCTTCAGGTCTGATATGGATATTAAGGGGAACCCTGGCCAAAATTAAAAAAAAAAAAAAAAAAATGACGTGGGGTTCCCCCACCCCGCGCCAAAAAAAAAAAAACGGTGTGGGGTCCCCCCAAAAATCCATACCAGACCCTTATCCGAGCACGCAACCTGGCAGGCCGCAGGAAAAGAGGGGGGGACGAGAGTGCGCCCCCCCCCTCCTGAACCGTACCAGGCCACATGCCCTCAACATTGGGAGGGTGCTTTAGGGTAGCCCCCCAAAACACCTTGTCTCCATGTTGATGAGGACAAGGGCCTCATCCCCACAACCCTGGCCGGTGGTTGTGGGGGTCTGCGGGCGGGGGGCTTATCGGAATCTGGAAGCCCCCTTTAACAAGGGGACCCCCAGATCCCGGCCCCCCCTGTGTGAAATGGTAAGGGGGTACTTACCCCTACCATTTCACTAAAAAACTGTCAAAAATGTTAAAAATGACAAGAGACAGTTTTTGACAATTCCTTTATTTAAATGCTTCTTCTTTCTTCTATCTTCCTTCATCTTCTGGTTCTTCTGGCTCTTCTGGTTCTTCCTCCGGCGTTCTCGTCCAGCATCTCCTCCGCGGCGTCTTCTATCTTCTTCTCCTCGGGCCGCTCCGCACCCATGGCATGGGGGGGAGGCTCCCGCTCTTCTCTTCTTCTCTTCTTCATTTTCTTTTCCGGGCCGCTCCGCATCCATGCTGGCATGGAGGGAGGCTCCCGCTGTGTGACGGCGCTCCTCGTCTGACAGTTCTTAAATAACGGGGGGCGGGGTCACCCCCCTCTGACGCACGGTGACTTGACGGGACTTCCCTGTGACGTCACGGGGAATGCCACAGGGAAGTCCCGTCATGTCCCGTGCGTCAGAGGGGGGCGGGGTCACCGGGTGGCCACGCCCCCGTTATTTAAGAACTGTCAGACGAGGAGCGCCGTCACACAGCGGGAGCCTCCCTCCATGCCAGCATGGATGCGGAGCGGCCCGCAGAAGAAAATAAAGAAGAGAAGAAAAGAAGAAGAGAAGAGCGGGAGCCTCCCCCCATGCCATGGGTGCAGAGTGGCCCGAGGAGAAGAAGATAGAAGACGCCGCGGAGGAGATGCTGGACGAGAACGCCGGAGGAAGAACCAGAAGAGCCAGAAGAACCAGAAGAACCAGAAGATGAAGGAAGATAGAAGAAAGAAGAAGCATTTAAATAAAGGAATTGTCAAAAACTGTCTCTTGTCATTTTTAACAGTTTTTTAGTGAAATGGTAGGGGTAAGTACCCCCTTACCATTTCACACAGGGGGGGGCCGGGATCTGGGGGTCCCCTTGTTAAAGGGGGCTTCCAGATTCCAATAAGCCCCCCACCCGCAGACCCCCACAACCACCGGCCAGGGTTGTGGGGATGAGGCCCTTGTCCTCATCAACATGGGGACAAGGTGTTTTGGGGGGCTACCCCAAAGCACCCTCCCAATGTTGAGGGCATGTGGCCTGGTACGGTTCAGGAGGGGGGGCGCACTCTCGTCCCCCCCCTCTTTTCCTGCGGCCTGCCAGGTTTTTTTTTTTTTTTTTTTTTTGGCGCGGAGTTCCCCTTAAAATCCATACCAGACCTGAAGGGTCTGGTATGGAATTTAGGGGGAACCCCACGTCATTTTTTTTTTTTTTAATTTTGGCCGGGGTTCCCCTTAATATCCATACCAGACCTGAAGGGCCTGGTATGGAATTTAGGGGGACTCCCACGTCATTTTTTTTTTTTTTTAATTTTGGTTTGGGGTCCCCCTTTGGGGAATTCCCATGCCGTTTTTATCAATGAACTTCTATGTGTATTTTTGTCAATGCAATAGCAGCGGGTAGTTTTAAATGAGTTTTTTCCTTCAAAATGTCATTTTGCTGTCAGACTGTTCTAAACACAGGAAACATGCGCCCCTTTACAGGCATACTATAGACACCCCCCAGGTACGAAATTTAAAGGGATATTACACTTTTATTGTTTGACTTTAAGCATTATTAAAATCACTGCTCCTGAAAAAACTGCCGTTTTTAAAACTTTTTTTTGCATTGATCCATGTCCCCTGGGGCAGGACCCAGGTCCCCAAACACTTTTTATGACAATAACTTGCATATTAGCCTTTAAAATTAGCACTTTTGATTATTCATGTTCGTGTCCCATAGACTTTAACGGTGTTCGCGTGTTCGAACGAACTTTTTTCCTGTTCGCATGTTCTGGTGCGAACCGAACAGGGGGGTGTTCGGCTCATCCCTAGTCATCATAAATCCCCAGTCTACCCTGTCGAATGCTTTTTCTGCATCTATGGACAGGAGTAGATATTGGAGTTTTTCCTTCTTAGCATCAAGATTGTTTTTATACTGTTGTCCCTACCTTCTCTTCCAGGGACAAATCCAGTCTGGTCCGGGTTTTTCCATAGTGGCATCAATCTTTTTATTCTAGTAGCAAGTATTTTAGCGTATAACTTCGTATCCGTATTCAATAGAGCAATGGGTCTGTAGCTTGAACAGTTAACCTTGTCCTTTCGGTATTATGGTAATATGTGCCAGCAATGACTCTTTTCTGATGTCCTCATCTTCACCTATTTTATTTAAGTATTCACATAGTCTTGGGATCAATTGGTCTTGGAACTGTTTATATTATCTAATCATAAAGCCATCTGGCCCAGGACTCCTACCGGTAGGGGTTTATTTTAAAGTCATCCTGATCTCTTCTTGCGTTCTCTTTTTCTAGGTCTATCAGAGCCTCAGGTTCGATTTTTGGCAAGCTTGCTTTTTCTAAATACTTTAGGATCCGTTTCCTCCTGCTTTCCATTTGTTGAGTTGTTTCTTGTTTTTTTTATTGCGTACAAGGAGCTGTAGTATTGTGCGAAAGCTTGTGCCATTTCCATAGTTTTGTTCTTCATCTCACCTTTTCCGTTTTTTATCTTCTCTATATAATTTAAGGTCTTTTTTTTTTCTTAGAAAGTTCGCCAGGTACTTTCCTGCTTTGTTACCCAGCCTAAACTTCTCACTTACTACCCTGTTGATTTCCTTTCCATCTTCCTCATCCAGCAGTTCCTTTAGTTGTTCTCTTTTTATGATCAGAGCCTGGTATATTTCTTTTTTAATTTCCTTTTTATGTCTTATCTCCAGATTTTGGATTTCATTTTGAAGTTTCAACATGTTCTTTCCTTTTTCCTTCTTTCTGCTTGCTCCTATGGCTATTAGCTTACCCCTTATAACAGATTTATGTGCCTCCCATAGAGTTGCTCTTGGCAAGTCCGGGGTATCGTTTTCTCGGAAGTATTCTTTGATCTCTTCTTTTATGTTTTTTTCAATATCTTTGTCTTCCAGAAGCTTTTCATTGAGTCGCCATGCATTTCTTCCCATAGGCTCTCCCTGTAAATTCATCTGCATAGCAACCGGGGAGTGATCCGATAGTGCTGTTGTTTCAATTTCTATCTCCAGTACTTCTTCTAAAAATCTGTGTTCCGTCAAGATGTAATCCAGTCCGGTGTATGTTTTGTGGACGGTCGAGAAATACGTATAGTCTTTTATACCCGGATGCCATGTTCTCCATACATCTACTAGTTGTAGGTCTTGAAGTTTTTTTTTTTATTTTCTGTCTCTATCTGGTGCTGTAGATGTAGAGTCTTGACTGTGGTCCATGACAAAGTTTAAGTCGCCTGCTACTATCAGCTTGCCCTGTTTAAATTCAGACAAGTCTGTTAATTTCTCCGCTAAAAATTTTTTGGGATTTCTGTTGGGGCAATAAATACTTGCTAATGTATACTTTATACCCTGTATAGTCCCTATGAGAAAGAGAAAACGCCCTTCCGGATCGGGTTTTTTTCTACAGTGAATCCAATCTTTTTACCAAAACCTATTACGACCCCTTTTGATCTCTTAATTGGTGAGTCTCCGTAATACCATTTGGGGATGTTCTTTGAATATAATCTCACGTTTGAATCCTGCGTTGTGTGTCTCCTGTAAGAAGATTATATCGGCTTTTAATCTTTCAGTTCCCTCAAGATTACCCGTCTTTTTTGGGGTGAATTCAGGCCTCGGACGTTGTATGTCAAAAATTTGACTTTATTTAATCCTGCCATCAGCCTTTTTGATTATCTGGCTCCTCCGTCCAAGAGATCGGTAGAACACCAATATTTTCATTAGTAAGGCAGTCTTCAACCTAGCCCTATCCTCCCTCCCATTTAATTCACTCACCCTCGCGGTCAATATCCCACCTCCTTCCCTTTTCCCCGCCCCCCCGCCTCCCCTTTTACCACCCCCACCCATTGAACTTTGGACCTATAGGTCATGAGTAGGTAGCCTATAATTTTAGGGTTTCTTATCCCTACTCCTATACCCAAGGTGGAAATCTACTTGGCGCCTCGCACCGCTCTTTCCTGTGCGGCTAGAGTGGAGATTACAGAGAGCGTCGTCACCACCGGGCCCCTCTCCCCCACCCCCCTCCGATACCTCCCACGCTCTTCCTCTTCTTGTTTTACCTTACCAACCGACATCTCCTACCCCCTCCCCCTCTTCCCTTATTCTATTTCCCGGGTACCAGCTGCCATTGTGCTTCGTCCCCCAACTGCTTGTCTGCTCTCCTGATGGTTTCTTCTGGGTTTTTTGGTAGGGGAATTTCTAAAGTTCTGCAGAAATCTGGGATTTCCTCAGGGAATCTCAGTTTGCAGTTCTTCCGTTTCTTTTAACTAATAAGCATGCTGGGAAGCCCCAGTTATATTGGAGTCCATTTTCCTGTAGGGTTTTTAACAATGGTTTTAGCATCCTCCTTCTTCTCAAAGTTTCTTGGGAAAGATCTTGATAAATCTGAATTTCCTTTCCTTCATAAACAATTGGTGGTTTCCCCCTTTATGTTTTTCCAGAATTGACTTTTACCCTCCAGACTCTCAAAACGAACTAAGATGTCTCTCGGGGACTCGCTCGGCAGGCCCGCTGGTTTTCTTATTCTATGTACTTCTTCAATCTTTAATTCAGTCTTTGTTTCGCTAGGGCTGGTTAAATGTAGTACTCGCCCAATTATGTCTTTTAGATCTTCTGTTTCTGTTTGAGACGATTCCGGGAGTCCTCGGATCCTTATGTTTTTCCTCTTTTCCTTATTTTCTTGATTCTCAAATCTATACGCCTGTTCTTGCTTTAAAATTTTTATTTCTCCTTTTAATACCTTTATTCTTCTTGAGTGCATGTCTGCTTTTTCCACTTCCTGTACTCTCGCAAATAGATGCCCCATGTCTTTATGAATTTTTGTCATTTCTGATTTTAATGAGTTCTCCAGAGCCGCGAACATTCTTTCCATGTCTGTCATTGTTGGTAATTGGGCCGTTGTCTGATCACCTGATGTTCCGGAGTGATTCTTTATTTTGGCTTCTTGTTCTGATCTATTGTCTGGGATTGGGCTGTTATCCATAGTTGTTTTAGCCTGACTCTTTTTCTTCTTCTTTTTTTTGGATTCCAGCTGTCTTCCCTTGTTACTTTGAAAAGGATCAAATTATGAGAAACTATACTGGTGTGCGGGGACTGCCATCATCCTAGGTAATATGGGAAGAAACTATCTGCAACAAAGTGCATATAAGGGACGCCCCTTTGGATTTTAAAGGCAGAAAAAGAGTAGAGAGAGTATGTAGTGATAAAAGGCACAGGTAGTGCCAACTTTATTAATGTACAAAAAGTAGATAAAAATGTCTAAAAGACAAGACAAACATATGCAATGGGTAATCAATATCTTTACAAATAATTAAATCTAAGACATATAGAGCATTGATAAGTAATATCACCTAAATGCCAATGACCCCAAGAGACCAGCCCATTCAGAGTGGGTATGGTGGGGGTAGGTGGCTAGTAAATATATCCCGACATGTTTCGGAGAAGACCGTAGTCAAACTTGTATAGTCCTTCTTCAGGGCAATTATTTTACATACAGACGGGTGAAAAAATATTTCTTGTCTCTAAAACACAAATATAAACATAAACATAAATAAGTAACATGGCAAAGAAAGACCCTATGAAAGGTCTGTTTTCTGGCCGTTATTGTATAAAGTAACAAAAGTCGTAGTACTTACATAGTGAGGCTCATGTCATAAATAAAAAACAGATGAAGGAATCAACATGCTGGCTGAAAAAGTCCCCAAATGACAGAGGGAGCGCCCGTGACAACACGTAGAGTCGCAAGGGCACCTTCACAAGGGACGCCCAATCCACCCTGTAGCAAACAGTGTCAGCGTTAGGGGGAAAGATTGCACAAAAAGAGAGGCAAGAAAGGTATGTTTTAAGAAAAATATAGGGTGTGAGAAGACTGGCCATGTGAGGTGCCATGTCCATATAAAGCAAGGTTCTTACCTAGATCTAAATGGTGGATCAGGAACAACTGTTACTGACAATCCGGTGTCTGCCACTGTATTGGCACAAGACATCCGGATGTGAGCATGAGGGTAGGGGCAGTAGATCAATTTGGCGAGAGTGCTCGATTCAATACAGCTGTGTTTTAGCACAGCTGAGAAGGGCAAAACCGAAGGTATGTGAGAGACAGCCAATCAGAGGCAAACAGAAGGTGTGTGAGAGACAGCCAGAGGCAAACAGAGAGACCGCCCCTGCCGCCGCATCGTCACGCACGGTGAGCAGGGATGTGTATCAAGGGGCGTACCTGAGGCACAAGGGCGCGCGGCGCAGCCGCGCCCACAAGTGGCACGATGGCGTCACGCGTCAGCGTGTCACCGGCGGGAAGGCTTCACCGATCGTCATAGAGACAACGGTGAAGGCGTATAGATGCTTCACCCCACACAGCCAATCAGAAACGGGGAGGAAGAAGCCCTCACTGTCCTAGGCTGCAACAAGGAGAGCCCGCCCGCCGGGTGTCAGCGCACAAGCAGCACCACGGGAACCTCAGAGACGCCCGACCATGCCACCTAGTGGATGGATGAAAAGGAGGACAGCCAGCATGTTTTACAGGGAAAACAATATATCATCAAAAAAAAAAAAAAGTAGAAAATAATAAATAAAAAATATTGATATTAAATGTTGTTTTTCCGCTGCTATAACAGCCCCTTCTTCCTCTCCTACTTGCGTTACATATCTGTGCATTGGACCTGAAGTGGGACTGGTGCTAGGCCGCGGGGATTTTGCCACCACTCCTCCGCCCCTACCACTTTTACCCCTCATGAGGGAAGAGAAAAAAAAAAAAGGGACTCGAGCCTTGCTTTGTTATGCACAGATTTCCTTTTCTATTTTACTTGCCTACCCCCAGAGCCTTTTTAAAATACTGTTTCTAAGTGCTATTAGGTATATACCACAGGTTTTCAATACAATTTTTCCCTAGGATTACAACAGATCCTTGTTTAGTTGTTCTCCTTTAGGCTGTCTTCCTTGAGCTTATCCGCCGCAGCAGTGATTAGATACTTAAAGTCAATTCTTTACCTATCATACCGGCAGATTTATATCTCACGTTTTCTAGTTAAGATTGTATTACTTATCTGGGATCCAGTGGTAGTCCGTTTCCACATTAGATATGGGTCTCAGTACAGCTTTCAGGGAGAGGAAACTTCTGTTTCGGTGTCACTGCCTCCACGTCTTCTAAATCCAAACAAAGATTTTATCCTAGGGTACAGGAACTTATCAGACAGGTCGGGTTAATTGTCCTGTAAAGGGGATAAGCTTTATGACTCCTTCCAACGCAGGCTTATCTTAAGACTTTCTCTCCATATGTGTTATCCCTGTCCCCCTTTCTCTCTTCTTTCTTTTCTTCCCTTTTCCTTTGCAGATCACTAGTCCCGTCCTGTTGATCTATCTCTATACAATGCTGTTACCTGTATCAGCCAATGGCAGAAAAGCTTGGTATAAGCCCTGTCCCTTGATAACAATCGTTGTTGATTCACTTGCTCCGCTGCTGAAAGTTTTTCCCCAGTTCTTCTCTTTTTCTATTCCCTTCTCCCCCTATCTTCACCCCGAGCAATGATCGAGTACCAGAGGTCAACAGTGTATGTATTTCTTCTCCCCTTTTTACCTATTTCAGACTGGAGAATATGTATTTAATATTTATTTGTTGTGTATTATTTATCTATCAGGGCATAGAAGGTAAACCATTTCTTGTTTCAGTAAATGTTCCTGAGCAGTGGCACGAGAGGGACGAGCTCCCATGTCACTCTTCTTCTCTTCTGGTATTCATATATATCATATACTTTTGTATTAAAAGGTAAAGGGTAGATCCTTTTCAATGTATACTAGCGTATTACTTATCTGGAAGGGGAGCAGGGGTCGACCTCCTCCTCTAACACCGATTATCCCCTTCTTCTCTCTCCTCTCCCCCTCTCTCTCTCCCGGAGCCACACTTCTAGAACGCCGCTATAGATATTCCATTCAGCGGCACGGAGAGGGGAACGAACACAGGAGAACAAGGGCAGCAGAGAGCCTCCTTCGCTCTCCATGCTTCTCTGCTCTGTCACTCGCTCCACTCCCCCTCGCCTCCTCCTCTGCTCCTTCTAACTAATCTGACAGTCTCTCCACGGAGGAGAGAGAGAGAGAGGAGGGGTCGCTCCGGCAATCCTCACACCCCCTCCTGGGGTCCGCTTCTGGTAGTCCCGTCCCCTGTCTCCAGCACATAAAATGGAAACTTCTCACCTCGCTCCTAGTGGAGTGTCCGGTGCCCCAGAGGGGGGGGGGGGGGGTCGATGTCGGCTGGTGTTCAGGCTGGTGAACTGCTCGGCTTCATCCACTGCATCGGAGGGGACTCGTGGAGCTAGGCGCCCGGCGTCTCACGGCGCTCCTGTTCTCAGCGCCATTACCAGACTCCTCCCTCCTCGCTTCTGGCAGATGTACACAGAGGGGTTTTTAAACCCCGGTTCCAACTGGTGCAAGTACTGACAAAGCGACCAACAGCCAAAGTATACTTTGAAGTCTCTCTACAACTGGCATCCAATATCTTCAGAGTCCAGAGAGACATTCTTTATCCTCCACTTGAGTCATAAAACAATATATTAGGAGGCTTTATCGGCTATACTTATACAATGCTAGTTACCTATTATTTCTTCTGTATTGTGTAGTCTACTAGCTTTAGTTTCAGTGACTCTCCATCTAGCCATTTCATGATGCTCCTCCCCTCTACTATGTAATATATGTCTCACATAATTTTTCATGTATGTATATTTAGGCTTTGAGTGCTTCTGTATGACCAAGTTCTCTCCAGCGCAGGTCTGTTTTTGAGTCCTTCAGCTGCTGATTTCACATTGTGTATTACCAGTAAGTTTTGTAAAATGCTTTTATTCTTTTTTGAAACAAAACTCCAGGTATAGAGTTTATTGAATAGTTATATTGGTCCTGCTTTGACCAATGTAAGTATAAATATATACCAATGTAAGTATGACTATGCCCGTCATGTATCTGGTTTGAGGCTGAAGTGCTGAGAGGGTCCCCTTGCGGCTAAGTGCAGTACACCCTTGAAGATAGTACAGGAGATGCAGTGCCCAAAGAAGCACAAGTTGCCAAAAGTGTACTGAAGAACTGGACCGGTGATCACCTGATGAATGCTGGGACAGGCCGGATGCACAGTAAGACAGAAGTCACTCAGTAACTCCAGAAGTACTTGGCAGCAGTACACACAGGAAACAGTAGTGGAAGCCAAGCCAGGGGTCATACACGGTGAATCAGTCAGTAGCGAATACAGGTAGCAGGAACAGGGACAAGAGAGCAGGTAAGTAATAGCAAAGTCCGTAATGCAAGCCGGGGTCATATACGGGTGATCAGAACGCAGCAAGGACGTTAGAGCAAGCCAGGGTTCAAAGCCAGGAGCGGAGATCAGACAGGTCAAGGGCAAGCAGGGTCAGTAACAGGAAGTCCAAGGAAACATGCACAGAGGCTTAGGAACACAGGAAGGCTGACGACAATCCAGCAATCTGGTGAACACAGCAGCAGTCTTTTATAGGCCAGTGAGTGGGTGCATCCGTCACGCAGTGTGTTCTTGTGCCATTGCAAACAGGATTGTGCCGGATGCGCCCATTTCTAGTATTGGCAACATTGCCAGTTCTCCTATGGCCATTTCCCTGACAATGCCATACCTTTGTGACTGCTGTGGATGCAAAGAAGAACTGCAGTAACCACCGCTACTACAGTGATTGTCGCTGTCTTTTGGGTCCTGCCCTGGGCATCTACCCTGCTGCATAACCACCACAGGGGGTTATTTGCTTAACATGGGCACCATTCATAGAATCTTTTGATTTTCCGTGATGAATGCAAGACGTTCTCTCATTAATCGAGGAGTTGAGGAGGGATGGGGATGTCACAATCTCTACCTCGTCCATTTAGAGGACACTTTGCATTCATTGAGGAAAAAATGCGTTAACACAATCTGAAAGCCCATTGATGCAGGCTTTTAGATGCCTACATCTTTAATTAACATTAACACAATTTGGCTGTTTTCTTCACCATCAGCTTCTTGATTGTTGCTTTCCTAAGAAAGTTCCTTACATACCATCAAAACTCTCAACATCAAAACTTTTCTACATGCCGTGATAGTTCCAAAAGAGTGTGTAGGTGTGCTATAGCACTCACAAACATTCTGCCAGCACCTGCCAGCATTGAATACCAACCTACTAAGCGCAACAAAATTAATAAAATTCATATTTTGCAGCCGCAATTTCTGCTTTGTTCCCTGTTAACGGTAGAGAGGGGTACTTTTTTACATAATCCATTTGCCCATGGAATAATTCTGAGGTTGAGGCTCCCTTCTGTTCCTGGCAATTTAAATAATGTTCTAGGACCTACTGGACCAAATGGAGGTTGCTAGGAGGCTAAGCAGGGTGGATTAATATGCCCAGCCTTAGCTGTTCTTCTAATCTGCTGCAGCCTATAATCTGTTTTAAATAATCTGTGGACTGTGGTGACACAGGGAAAAAAAAAAACTATTAATGCTGCTGATATGGCATTAACAATAGACCTAAAGTAAACTGTTGGTAAAAGTTTTAATAGCCAAGAAGTTCTCCCTACCAACATTTCACTTCAGGTATATTAACCACTTGCTTACTGGGCACTTAAACCCCCCTCCTGCCCAGACCAATTTTCAGCGCTGACGCACTTTGAATGACAATTGCGGTCATACAACACTGTACCCAAATTAAATTTTTATCATTTTTTTCCCACAAATAGAGCTTTCTTTTGGTGGTATTTAATCACAGCTGGGATTTTTATTTTTTGCTAAACAAAAAAAATGGAACATTTTGAAAATAAAAATCATGTTTCATAGTTTGTTCTAAAATTTTGCAAACAGGTAATTTTTCTCCTTCATTGATATGCGCTGATGAGGCGGCACTGGTGGGCACTGATAGGCTGCACGGATGGGCACAGATAGGCACAGTTAAGGCGGCACTGATAGGCAGTTAAGGCGGCACTGATGGGGACAGATAAGGCGGCACTGATGGGGACAGATGGGCACTAATGGGTGGCATGGATGGGTGGCACTGGTAGGTGACACTGATGTGCAGCACTATTGTTGTGGCACTGATTGTGGGCGCTGATGGGCGGCACTGTGGGCGCTGATGGGTGGCACTGTGGGCACTGCTGCCTATTGCTAGGTGTCACTGGCAGGGGGCACAGAGGATTGCCATGATCTGGACTGATGTCCCTCTCATGGCCGTCGGTGATCGGCTTTTTTTTTCCTCCTCACGCTGTCAGCGCGAGGAGAAAAAATAGCCGATTACCGGCTCTGTTTACATTACATGAGCTGTCATTGACTGACAGCTGATCATGTGGTAAGGGGTCGGGACCGACCCCTTACTCCGATCTGTGATCAGGCGAGTCTCATAGACTCGCTGATTACCGAGCGCAACGCGTGCACCCTGCAGGGGGCGCGCAGGCCGCTTGTGCACGGGATGACGTCAATAGACGTTGTCCCGGCAATGTAGGTCTGCGCTGTTGCCGTCATTCGGCAATAGCGCGGATCTGAAGAGGTTAATGACATTATTATAGGCACACTATTTTTTTTTTTGTCAGTAAGATAGTAAAACTATTGAGCACCAATTCTGGGGGTTTATTGCTATGTTTGGGGTTAATAATGTGCTTGAGATTATTACTTGTCCTCACACTTCCCTGAGGTTATCTCTTCTGGTCCTGATACTTTCTGAAGGTTATCATTGCGGCTTTGACACTTACTGAGGGCTATTTTTGCTAGCCTTAACACTTACATGGAGATATTCCTTGGTGTTTTTATTGCTGCCCCTGACACTTGCTGGAGATTATCATTGCTCACCCTAAAACTCATTGTCATCATTGCTGGCCCTAATGGGGCCACAATCTCCTCAGTGTAACCCCACACTAATTTTTATTTTATTTTTTTTAAACAAAGGGAAAAGGTGGCACATTGCCAGCCATACATAGTAAGAAAAACAACCACTTAATGGATCACTTTTGTTCAAACCCGCTTTCCTGGACCTCCCCATGTCAGCCTACTATGGGTCAGCTCCACCGCCTCTGACCCCTCCAGGAACACCTCTTTTCTAGCCAATAAAAGGGCGGCTGTCTGCCCACACCAGTGTTCTTTTATCGTCCTCGCTCCGGACGCCTTTTAAAGTTTATTTTTATTTATTTATTTTTATTTGTTTTTTTCTTCTCCATCCATCCATCCTGTCGGGTTCAGCCTCCCCCGGTTCAGAAGACCCCCCCATATAGGCTGTAAATCTCCTGAGGAGGTGGGTTCCTGTGGTGCTGGGATTGTATGGTACAGTATAAATGACTGTGTATTTCTGGCAAAGGTCACTGGCAGTATAAATGACTGTATATACCTTCGTTAGGCAGGTGCTGGCACTCTCTCCTTCCATGTTTTTGTGTGTTCAGGCAGTGGCTTGGCTCGCTGGGACTTGTAGTTCACCGCCTCCACATGTATTCCTTTCAGGAAGCTCAGAGTTGTTTAGCAAACATTAGAATGCTCACTGCTGATTGCAGCAGCCTCTGTCCTCTAGGCTGATCTCAGTCTCCAGCTGGTCAATCTGCTACTCTGCTCTGCTCTGGTAAGCCTCCTTCCAGGTCTCTCATTACTTTCTGCTGTGTTACTTGTCCGTCAGAGTATTTTTATTATCCTGTACTTTCTAGGACTGGGGAATTTTGCCTGCCTGCCTGCCTGCCTAGCTGCCTCAGCACTGAAGAGTTGGATGGAGAAGTTTATTTTAATTGTATTTATTTATTTTTTTTAAAGGAGAGCACATCCTCTGTGTTTTACAGAGAGAAGGGCCTACTGCGAGATAAACTTCTGCAAGAGGTTCCAAATCAGCATTCCAGCCTCAAAAATGTAAAGAAGGGACTAGACATGACAAATCGCAGTGTCGCATGCAGCTGGATAGACACCTGTTGTCACAGAATTCCAGATCTCCCTTGCTCTTACCTCACTTTAGTCGCTCGGACCCAAGCCAAGAGAGGTCAAGACATCAGACAGCTTAGGACAATGCTGCGAAAGCACGCCAGGTTAAATCCTACATTAAGCACGCAGTCAAGGAAGGGTTAAAGAGTCTTTCAAGGAATCCTGCTCATCCTGCTGTATCTTCACCATCTGCAGATTCAGATCATGTGATTTTTAGTGCGTTTTAACTCTGAAGTCGATAGCGATTCAGATCCATCTGAGGCTGAGATGGTCTCAGAATCGTATACGTTTGATTTTTGCACTAGTTCCCCCTTTGGTGGAGGCTGTTAAGGATGCGATGAAGTGGCAGGAAGAATCGTCACCTCCAAAGAAACAGCAAAGATACTACCCGTATTTAACCGCTTGCCGACCGCCGGCTGTCAATTGACGGCCAGGTGGCGCGGCTCTCGCTGCGGGAGGGCCTCATATGACGGCCTCCCATTTAAACAGGGAATGTGCGCGATCGTGTGCGCGCATCCCTATTCCTTTGGTGGTGGCGTGTCACAGAGACACCGCTCGCCACCGTGGGGGGTGAACAGCCATTGGACATGGCTGTTTACCACGTGATCGGCCGTGATGAAATCATGGCCGATCACAGATAGGTCCACCCCATTGTGCACGGTGCATGCGCGCGATCGTGAGCGCGCTGCACGTCGGTGGCGGAGTGTTCCCGGGAACACTACTCGTCACCGACGCCGGTAAACAGCCGTTGGCTGGCTGTTTACCCACGTGATCAGCTGTGATCCATTCACAGCCGATCATAAATGTAAACACAGAGCGGTAACTAGCTGTTACCAGCTCTTCTCTCCTCACACACCGTTTCCAGTGTGAGGAGAGAAGAGCCAGAAGCAGTGAGTTACCGATCTGTGTTCTGTAGTGTCTGCACCAACACCACACCTGTCCCATCACCCCCCCCCCAATTGTCATCTGTCACCCAACAGTCACCACAGTCACCCAATAAAGTGCACCTGTCACATAAGGGACTGCCATCAGTGACCGTCAGCGGTGCACCTGTCACAAATCAGTGACCATCAGCGGTGCACCTGTCACCCATCAGCCATCACCCGTCACCCATCAGTGACCACCAGCCATCACCCGTCACCCATCAGTGACCGCCAGCCGTCTCCCGTCAGTGACCGCCAGCCGTCTCCCGTCAGTGACCGCCAGCCGTCTCCCGTCAGTGACCGCCAGCCGTCTCCCGTCAGTGACCGCCAGCCGTCTCCCGTCAGTGACCGCCAGCCGTCTCCCGTCACCCATCAGTGACCGCCAGCCATCACCCATCACCCATCAGTGACCGCCAGCCATCACCCGTCACTGTCCGTGGCCTGTCACCCATCAGTGACCATCACCTGTCACACCGTCATCACCGGTCAGTGAACGTCAGCTGCCACCCATCGCACAGTCCATCAGTGACCATTAGGGATGAGCTTCGTGTTCGAGTCGAACCCATGTTCGACGCGAACATCGGCTGTTCGATCGTTCGTCGAATTGCGAACGATATGGGCCGTTCGCGCCAAATTAGTGTGGCGCGTCACGGCCCATAATTCACTGCGGCATCGCAGTGCATTGCTGGCTGATGATTGGCCAAGCATGCACTATGACCCGCATGCTTGGCCAATCACAGCGCCGCCTGAACAGAGAGCCGTAATTGGCCAAAGCCAAGGAGGCTTTGGCCAATTATGGCTCAGGGGATTTAGTACACGCCCCACACTATATAAGGCCGCCTGCATGGCGGCCCTGTGTAGTGTGTGTTCCGGCGTTCATTGAGAGAGAGAGACAGACAGTGACATTTGATTTGAATTAGATAGATTAGGCAGAACAGTCAGTCAGTTAGCTGCACTTACAGTGTATTGTGTATATATATTGTCACGGAACGTCCCACACTCCGCTTGAGTGCTTCCGTCATATACCACTTCCTCCCAGTCTGTATACAGATATCCCAACCTCTCTGAGCAGAAAACAAGGCGACACTTGCTTGTTGCTACCAAGAACTCACTTTATTTAGAATCAAAATTACAAGACTTTATATGCCGTTGGAACCTCCTCTAACAATACAACTGTAACTTAATTAACATGAGCTAATTATCTAATCCTTTATACAGCCTAGGTGACTGAGACATGACCTTTCGCCCAGACTTGTGGTCACCGAGCTTCACACAGTTATATCAACACAATAGCAGTCGTCCCGTCTCCTACATTGTATAGAGGACAATGTCATTAGCTCATTCAATTAACATAAACACAGGTAGTTGGAATTGATGACACCAGCTCTCCTCACAGGATGTGTCCCAACAGAATGAATCAGTCTTATCAGCAGGGGGCTGCTGGAGGAATCCCCCCTCCCTCTTCAGGGACACAAATCTACAGTAAGGAGTCCCCATACAATATATACATATATACACGACTGAGTCCGATTAGTACAGTTCAGCCTGGATTTCTCATTCACCTCACAAAGAGTATTGTTCCATTGAAAATCCAGGGCCCATAATCAAAAGGCAACAGGCTTGCATACAGTCCTCTCCAACAGCCTCTGTTCTGGCTAGGTCTGTCACATATATATATATATATATATATATATATATATATATACACACACACACATATATATATATATATATATATATATATATATATATATATATATATTATATAATGCATCCCAGGTGTTGCATATATATACACACTGTATTCAGTTTAGCTAGATCCGTTCTTGTTATCTTCTTACTGACAGGCAGGCTTGTCTTGTTACAGTATTTACAGCTACCTGAATAAAATTGCTGGTGTTCTTTTGATCCTATTAGTACCACAGTCAGGCAGCTAGACTATTTACAGTTAGTGCAGTGCGTCCTACTCACAGTGTTCAGCTAAAACTACAAGTTAGTGGGGTGCGTCCTGCTCACAGTGTTCAGCTAAACCTGCAAGTTAGTGGGGTGCGTCCTGCTCACAGTGTTCAGCTAAACCTACAAGTTAGTGGGGTGCGTCCTGCTCAGTGTTCAGCTAAACCTACAAGTTAGTGGGGTGAGTCCACCTCAGTGTTCAGCTAAAGCTACCTGTAGAAGTTTGGTGGTGTTATATATCCCAGCTTAGTGCAGCTACAGGCCATTAGTATGTCTGGAAGGCCAAGAAGGAGAGGCAGACAGTCACAAGCCAATAAGAGAGGGCAAGCAGGCTCTGTGTCTAGTGCTGGTCCTGGAGACGGTGCATCCTCATCAGCACGTGGCCGTGGGACATGCTTGGCCTTTTTTTCGGCAGCTGGCCGTGTTGAGCCGCAACATGCAGAAGACTTGGTCGAGTGGATGACCAAGCCGTCCTCATCCTCCTCATCCTCTCTCACCCATGCCCAGGGTACTTTGGCAAAGCAGAGGCCTCTTCTCTCGGCTCAATGTCATCAGTGACTCCTTCCCTAGCCCCACCATGTCCTCCTGAGGAGTCCCTCGAACTGTTTGACCACAGTGTTGGGTACATGCTCCAGGAGGATGCCCAGCGTTTGGAAGGCTCTGATGATGATACTGAGCTCGATGAAGGCAGTAACATGAGCACGGACAGAGGGGGTGCCCAAGAAGGACAGCAATCTGGCAGTCATGCTCCCCCTGCTGCAGCATACTGCCAGGTTTGCTCCAGTGATGAGGAGGGAGGGGATGATGAGGTCACTGACTCAACGTGGGTGCCTGATAGGAGAGAGGAGGAGGAGGAGGAGGAGGAGGCGGCACATCACCAACGAGGCAGGATGCCCTCCAGGGGCCAGCCTAAGGGCAGCACATTGACTGCATCACACCCCAAAGCTCCACATGTGCAGGGCGCTGCAGTCTCTGCGCGTTATTCAAAAAGTTCTTTGGTGTGGGCCTTTTTTGAGACGAGTGCATCAGATCGCACCGCTGCTATTTGCAACATATGTCTCAAGTGTATCTCGCGTGGCCAAAACATCTCCCGCTTGGTTACCACATGCTTGACCAGACATATGTTGACCTGCCATGCAGTTCGTTGGCAAGCGTATCTAAAAGACCCACACCAAAGAACAAAGAGGACCTCTCCTTGCTCCTCATCAGCTGAGATTTCCAACCCCACTATACCTTCAGTCCTCTCTGAGACCTGCACTGAGAGGAATGAAGGTGTAGAATTAGGTGTGTCACAGCCAAGTACTTGTGGGCAATCTGCTTTTGGTACACCAACGTCAGATTGTACCAGGCAAATTTCCCTGCCCCAGCTGCTGCACCGCCGAAAGAAGTTTGCTCCCAGCCATCCACATGCCCAGCGGTTGAATGCTAGCTTGGCAAAATTGCTAGCACTTCAACTGCTGCCTTTTCAGTTGGTAGACTCTGCCCCCTTCCGTGAGTTTGTGGAATGTGTGATTCCTCAGTGGCAGGTACCCAAATGCCACTTTTTCTCACGGAAGGCGATTCCGGCTCTCTACCGGCATGTGGAAGGCAATGTCCATGCCTCGCTGGACAGGGCGGTCAGGTGCATATTACCGCTGACTCATGGTCCAGCAGGCATGGACAGGGACGTTACCTAAGTTTCACGGCACATTGGGTGACTGTGCTGGCAGCTGGGAAGGATGCAGGACAAGGTGCAGTAGTGTTGGAGGTTGTTCCGCCACCACGCCTCCAAAATGCTAATGATTGTGACACACCTCTCTCCTCCACCCCCTCCTCTTCTTCTTCCTCCATGGCCTCTTCCTGTGCTTTGTCCTCGGAACCAGCGGTGCTCCGTAGCCGTTCAAGGGGCTACGCAAGTACGCAGGCCAAAAGATGCCATGCGGTGCTTGAGCTGGTGTGCTTGGGGGACAGGAGCCACACTGGGGCAGAGGTTCTGTCAGCTCTGCAGGGGCAGGTTCAGAGGTGGTTGACGCCACGCCAACTTAAGGCAGGAATGGTGGTTTGCGACAATGGCAACAACCTCCTCTCTGCCCTCCGACAGGGACAAATGACCCATGTGCCCTGTTTGGCTCACGTCCTTAACTTGGTGGTGCAGCGGTTCTTGGGCAGGTACCCAGGCTTACAGGATGTCCTGAGGCAGGCCAGGAAAGTCTGTGTGCATTTCCGCCGGTCATATAATGCCAGTGCTCGGCTGACGGACCTCCAAAAAGGAGTTTAACCTGCCCAAGAACCGCCTAATCTGTGACATGCCCACCAGGTGGAACTTAACGTTGGCCATGCTGCAGCGGCTGCACATGCAGCAGAGGGCCATCAATGAGTACCTGTGCGACTATGGCACCAGGACAGGGTCAGGGGAGCTTGTTTTTTTTTCCCCACGTAAGTGGGCCATGATCAGGGATGCATGCACTGTCCTGTCACCACTTGAGGAGGCCACGAGGATGGTGAGCAGTGACAGTGCATGCATCAGTGACACTGTCCCCCTTGTCCACCTGTTGGAGCACACGCTGCGTGGAATAATGGACAGGGCACTTGAGGCAGAACAGAGGCAGGAAGAGTAGGAATTTCTTAGCTCTCAAGGCCCCCTTTATCCAGACAGTGTTCCTGCGTGCCCGCCGATCACACAGGAAGAGGACGAGGAGGACGACGAGGAAGAGGACGAGGAGGACGACGAGGAGGACGACGAGGAGGACGATGACGACGATGACGAGGACAAGGAGGACGAGGAGGACAAGGAGGACAAGGAGGACAAGGAGGAAGATTGTGTCAGTATGGAGGTGGAGCCTGGCACTCAGCATCAGCAGCAGTCTTTAAGGGATCAGTCCCAAGAAACACATAGACTTGTACGTGGCTGGGAGGAGGTGGCTGCGGACCATGTCGTCCTTAGTGACCCAGAGGACTCCGGACCGAATGCCTCAGCAAACCTACGCTGCATGGCCTCCCTGATCCTGCAAAGCCTGCGTAAGGATCCTCGTATTCGTGGTATCAAGGAGAAGGACCAATACTGGCTGGCAACACTCCTTGATCCACGTTACAAGGGTACGGTTGCGGACCTTATCATGCCATCACAGAGGGAGAGAGGATGAAACATCTTCGGGAGGCCTTGCAGAAAGGTCTGTGCAACGCGTTCCCAGAGACTGGGAGGTTACAAACTCCTGTTTCTGGACAACGTGTTGCTGAGGCTTCGGTCAGTCAAAGAAGGAGCGGTGGAGAAGGTGGCCGTCTGACCGATGAGTTCAGACAATTTTTTGGTCCGCAGCCCCAAGGTATGATCAGTTCCAGCAACCATCGCCAGCGTCTGTTTTACATGGTGCAGGAATACCTAGGGGCAAGATCAGACTTGGACACCTTTCCCACCGAAAATCCTCTGGGTTACTGGGTCTTGAGGATGGATCACTGGCCAGAGCTTGCACAGTATGCAATTGAGCTACTGGCCTGTCCTGCATCCAGCGTTATTTCGGAACGCACATTCAGTGCTGCTGGAGGCGTGGTAACCGATCACAGGGTGCGTCTGTCCGACTCGGTCGATCGACTGACCTTCATAAAAATGAATCAGTCTTGGATCACCACCAGCTACCAAGCACCTGATGCTGATGTAACCGAATAATTTTTTTTGAAATCTCAGATCCCTTCAAAGACTGCCTATGCTGATGCTGAGTGACTATCCCTGAGTAATTATCCTCTTCCTCCTCAATCATCACGCTGATAGCTTGTAAGAACATTTTTGGTTCTGGGCGCCACCACCAGTGCCGAAGGCACAATTTTTCAGCCCCTGTTTAACAGGGGCATGTAATTACAATTTTTGATGCAATACTTTGCAGCAGAGCTCATTCCTGCGTTCCAACTAGAGTGTCTGTGAGGGGTTGCAGTGTTGTGGCACCAGCACCACCACCACCAAAGGCCCAATTTTTCAGCCCCTGTTCAACAGGGGCATGTAATTACAATTCTTGATCTAATATTTCACAGCAGGGCCCTGTGAGGGCTTACGTTGTTGTGGCCACAACACCTAAGGCCCAAATTTCTGCTGAGTATATAGGGCAGGGCAGGCCCCTACTTTCAAACATCTAACTTACAAACGACTCCTACTTGCAAACGGAAGGAGACAACAGGAAGTGAGATGAAATCTACCCCTAGGAAGGGGAATTCTCTCCTGTAAAAGTTAATATGGGAAAAACATTTCTCCTTTCCACTGATGCTTTCCAATCCTTGTTCCACAAAAAACCCCAAATTCTCAAAAAACATTTGTCATTGGGACAAAAAGTGAGGTGAAATCTTCTAAAGAGGAGGAAAGACAGCAGAACAAATGTCACAGGGGTGATAACCCTTCCCTATGTTTTCCAAAAAGCTTAAAGAAGATTTTTTGGCTGGAGCTAAACACGTTAAAAATTTACCCGTTCAAAATGACAAACAGATTCTACTTAACAACAAACCTACAGTCCCTGTCTTGTTTGCACCGCCTGTATACTGCTGTTCAGAGTATATAGGGCCTGGTGGCCCCACACCTTTCCTTATTTTAATTTGGGTGCGGGGTTCCCCTTAATATCCATACAAGACCCAAAGGGCCTGGTAATGGACTGGGGGGTACCCATGCCGTTTGTCTCACTGATTTTCATCCATATTGCCAGGAACCGACATTATATTAAACCCGCAAGCAGTTTTAAATGAGATTTTTTCCTTTAAAAATGAAATTTTGTGCAGGGACTGTTCTAAACACGGGAAACACGCGCCACTTTACAGGCATACTATAGACACCCCCCAGGTACGATATTTAAAGGAATATTTGACTTTTTTTTTTTTTTTTTTTACTTTAAGCATCATTAAAATCACTGCTCCCGAAAAAACGGCCGTTTTTAAAAGTTTGTTTTGCATTGATACATGTCCCCTGGGGTAGGACCCGGGTCCCCAAACCCTTTTTAGGACAATACCATGCAAATTAGCCTTTAAAATGAGCACTTTTGATTTCGAACGTTCGAGTCCCATAGATGTCAATGGGGTTCTAACGTTCGTGCGAACTTTCGGTCCGTTCGCAGGTTCTGGTGCGAACCGAACCGGGGGGTGTTCAGCTCATCCCTAGTGACCATCACCTGCCACCTGTCACACCGCGTCATGTCCAAAAGAGTATACAGCAGTGAGGAGGCGTTCCAGATCCTCTCCATGACCGATGAGAGCAACGGGGAGTTCTCATCAGATTCCAATTCGGATCCTGACTCAAATTCGGCATTTGAACCAAATAGTGAATCGGCAAATGATTCGAAGGAAGAATGGGTCCCTCCCAAAAGGGCACGGCACTCTGGAAACCAGGATTATATTCCCAGGCCCAGTACCAGCGCTGCCACCACCAATAGGCCACAGGAACAAATTCCCAGGCCCAGTACCAGCGCTTCCGCCAGCGTTAGGCCCCGGGAACAAATGACCAGACCCAATACCAGTCCTGCCACATCATGCCTGAGTACCAGCACAGGAAATTCCAATCCAACTACTGGAGTGTCACACCCCCAAGAGCCAGGGCCTCTACATACATGCCAGATGGTCTTGCCAACCCAACATGGCTGCCTTCTAACTCGGCATCGCCAATTATTCCCCCGTTCACAGCACTGCCAGGTGTGCAGACCAACACCCGAAATTTCTCAGAGATTGATTTCTGTTTTTGCCCGACACTATGCTGCAATTTATTGTGGACCAAACAAATTTGTATGCCCAGCAATATATTGCCAACAACCCCCAATCATCCTATGCCCATCCTTTTGAGTGGAGAGATCTGAATTTGGAGGAGTTCAAAGTGTTTATGGGCCTCACCCTAAACATGGGGATTACAAAAAAAAATGAAGGACATGCCTATTGGTCCACCAACCCTATCCACAATATGCCCATTTATTCTGCCCTAATGTCCAGGTCCTGATACAAGATGATAATGCGCTTTCTTCACTTCAGCGACAACACCCAGTGCCCTCCCCACAATCATCCAAATTACGACAAGTTATACAAGATTCGCCCACTGATAAATTTCTTTTCCCAACAATTTGCAGAACTCTATGTCCCCGATCAGAATATTTGCGTCGATGAGTCCCTGTACCCTTTTCAGGCCAGCTAGGAATAAATCAATATATTCCTAGCAAAAGGGCCAGATACGGAGTAAAGTTATACAAGCTATGTGAGAGAGCCACGGGATATTTGTATGCGTTCCGCATATATGAAGGAAAAGATTACCAGCTCCAGCCCCTTGAGTGCCCGGCCTACATGGGCACAGCTGGAAAGATTGTATGGCACCTGGCATACCCACTTCTAAACAAAGGATATCACATTTACGTTGACAACTTTTACACGAGCCTGTCCCTTTCCAAACACTTATACATTGCAAAAACCCTGGCCTGTGGAACCTCCAGAAAAAATAGAAAGGGCTTCCCACAATCTTTAGCGAACAAAAAGCTGCGAAGGGGGGAAAGAGCATCACTGAGATGCTACGAAGTGCTGGCCTTGAGGTGGAAGGTTAAGAGGGACGTGCACATGATGTCCACCATCCATGACGACACTGCAATTGAGGTACAAAGAAGACAAGGTCTCATTGAAAAGCCAACATGTGTCCAAGATTATAATCTCTACATGGGGGGGGGGGGGTAAATTTTAACAATCAAATGATTCAGCCCTATTTGTCAATAAGGAGGTCCCGATTCTGGTCTAAGAAGGTAGCAATTTATCTCATCCATTTGGCCATTTACAATTCCTACGTAGTCTACACCAAATCCATTCAAAGCCCCGCCCCCTTCCTAAAATTCATAGAAGTTGTCACGTCCCTCATCTATCACCAAAGACCCCCTTAGAAGACCTTCGCTCTGAGGCTGTTTGCCGACTTCATGAGCGCCACTTCACCTTCAGCATTCCACCATCTGAAGCAGGCCGAAGACGGAAAAAAAAAAAAAAAGTCGCCTGTGCACCAAAAAAGGACTTAGAAAAGATACCAGCTACCATTGTCCCCAGTGTCCCTCCCAACCTGGCCTTTGCATTGGTGAATGCTTCCAACTTTATCATACATCCACAAAATATTAGCCCATATTTTTAACCATTTCCCCATTTTCATCATCTGTGCTGACCATTTTCCATTCTTTCCCAAATAACCATGTCACTGCCTTCCACGTGAACTGACCCTGGCCTGTTTTATCAACTACTCTACTGCCTACCGCTTGGACTGCTTGCACGTGAACTGACCCTGGCCTGTTTTATGGACTATGCTTTTGCCTACTGCTTGGACTGATCTGTTGCACTGCTACTGTAGTACACAGGGGTCTCACATATGTGAGGGGCTCCAGAATTGTTTTTCCGGATGGAGAAAACAATTATTTTTATTTTCTCCGGGTTTCGGAATTAGGGTCTGGAGTCCGGAGGCTTCATAGAGATTTGGGTGGGTCGAAGCTTCTACCCCTGTGCCCCTGTGCACAGGTCTTACCTGATTGTGGCCCTCAGCCTGCTGCTGACTTACTGCCACCATGCCCATGCCTGTCCCATGAATGGACCACACCGCTACCTGGACTATGCAAATAATTAGCTGTAGCAGGAGGCAGTATGTTTATGAAGGGCTGGAGAGCGGTACAATAACGAGTGCCTGCAGGCAACAGTGTACCAGGACCAATATTATGGCTGTGCTGGCTGTCTCTGCCTGGACAATTTCTATGGACTGTGCTGTGCCGACTATAGACAATATTCCTGCCTGCTGCCTGGATAGTTAATATTGCTGTCGCTAAGCACCTCCCTGCCTGCTGCCTGGACCAGTGCTCTCCTCTGTGGATACTACTAAAAGCACAGGTAATGCTTTTTTTTTTTACCCTTTCTGCAATAGAATTTATTTTGGATTGTAATTCTTGGTATGTGCATGCTATGTGTTAGAAATATGAAGGGTTTTCAAAAATGATAGGTTGCCAGGAAATTATGTCATTTATGCTCCTAGAATGCCTGATGGTGCTACTTGGATGTTGGGCCTCTGTATGTGGCCAGGCTGTGTAAAAGTCTTACACATGTGGTATCACCATACTCAGGAGGAGTAGCAGAATGTATTTTGGGGTGTCATCTTTGCTACGTACATGCTATGTGTTGGAAATATCTGATAAATGGACAACTTTGTGTAAAAAAAAAAAAAAATTGCGTTTTCATTTTTTTTCCACATTTTCCAAAAACTTCTGGGAAAAAAATGAACCGTTCAAAAGACTCATTATGCCTCATAGATTATACGTTGGGGTGTTTGCTTTCCAAAATGGGGTCATTTTGGGGGCAATTCCATTGTCCTGATGCTCCAGGGCCTTCAAAAGTGTAAATGGTGGTTGAGAAATGAGATGTGTCATTTAGGCTCGTAGAACGCATGAAGATGCTACTTCAATGTTCGGCCTTTGTATGTGGCCAGGCTGTGTAAAAGTCTCACACGTGGTATGGCCATACTCAGGAAGAGTAGCAAAATGTATTTTGGGGTTTTATTTGTTGTATGCATATGCTCTGAGAGAGAAATAACCTGTTAATATGACAATTCTGTAAAAAAAAAAAAATCTTCATTTTGCAAAGAATTGTGGGAAAAAAGTACAACTTAAATTCACCATGCTACTTACTTAATACCTTGGAATGTCTACTTTCTAAAAAGGGGTCATTTAGGGGGTATTTGTACTTTTCTGACTTGTTAGTGTCCCAAGAAATGAGATAGACCATCGGTACATCAGGTGTGATCAGATGTGATCAATTTTCAGTGATTGGCACCATAGTTTGTAGACTCTATAACTTTCACAAAGACCAAATAATTTACACTAATTTGGGTTATTTTTACCAAAGATATGTAGTAGTATAAATTTTGGCCAAAATTTATGAAGAAAAATTACTAATTTGCAAAATTTTATGACAAACAAAGAAAGGCATTTTTTTCACAAAATTTACGATCTTTTTTATTTATAGCACAAAAAATAAAAAACCCACTAGTGATTAAATACCACCAAAAGAAAGCTCTATTTGTGTGAAAAAAAGGACGCAAATTTCATATGGGTACAGTGTTGCATGACTGAGTAATTGTCATTCAAAGTGTGAGAGCACTGAAAGCTGAAAATTGGTCTGAGCAGGAATGGGGTGTAAGTGCACTGTATTGAAGTGGTTAAAGAAATTGTTACCTTCCTTCCCATTTCATTTCTGAAATTATGAAAGTAATTGACGATGAGTGGGGGGGCCTGAGAAGAAGCTCAATGTACATAATGGAGTATCGAAGCTGTACCCCTTGGGACACTACGCCTAAGGTGGATGCTTCATTACGTGTATTCGTCCACCACATTGCGCTTCCACTGGAGGATTCAGTCTCTTTTAGGGATCCTATGGATCGCAAAATAAACGCAGACCTAAAAAGGTTGTATAGTTTGGCCGCAGCAGCCTGCAGATCGGCGGTAGCACTCACTCCTGTGGAAGCAGCACTTGGGCTGGGTTCGCACCTGTGCGTTTTTTGGTGCTTTTTGCGTTTTGCACTACCATCCATCTATCATGGTCTCCTATGGAACATGTTCTGTGGTGCGGTCCTGGGATTGCATGGGTGTCAATCCAGCCTTAGAGTGTGGGTAGTGGAGCTGGTGGATGGATGTTTGGATGAAAGTCTGGGAAGTGGCAGTTCTTCTCGTTTGCAGTTTTTAAGACTGTTGTAGAGTTGTGGCTGAAGTGGCTGTCAACCAGGTCAAGATGACAGCAAAGATAATGGCTCATTCCGTCACAGCCCGCAGAGCCTTATGGTTGAAGCATTGGTCGGCTGATAAGGCTTCTCAGCACAGTCTGTGTTCGGTTCCATTTGACGGGAAGCTACTCTTCAGGAAGACTTAGAATCAGCAATTCAACGGGTTTCCGGTGGCAGATCTGGCTTAATCCCGCAGAAAAGAAAAAGACACAGCAGTCCTTTTCGGTTTAACAAGGGATCCAAAGAAGGATTCAGAGAGGCCAGGGCTGTCAGGGTGGGCTCCACTTTTGGAGGCCTTTTGGATCATATAACCCATATGATTGTTATTTTTTTTTTTTAAGTGTTTTGATGTTGATGTATGCTTGTCTTTGTTTTATTTCTTTGTTCCTCGTGTGTCTTGGTTGTTTGTGTGTCTTTGTCTTTTTTGTCCTATATGTTAGTCTGGTGACATCTTTTACTAAATCTTTGTATATCAACTCTACCATTATGCTCCTGTCTTGGATCTCCTCTCTTCCCTCCCCTTCTCTTCTCCTCCCTATCTTTGGTCTCCTGGGAATCAAATGATGGAAGATAATATAAAAAAATCTGGAGATAGTTTGCAAATTTTTGATATCCCTTCGCCCCTCTTATCTGCCTATGCTTTTATTCTTCTACTCTATGGCCAAGTGGCTATTGAAGTATAAATATAGGTTGCAATGTGTTTATAACTGAAGCTAAAATGTATGATGTAATTGTTTTATGACCCCTCAGAAAGATGTAATAATCTCATGGAATGTTAGAGGCTTGGGCACTGCATCAAAATGGCAGGCTATTTTTACTTCACTGACGAGATTTTCACCTTCTATAATTTGCCTCCAAGAAACCCACTTACTTCCTCATACCTTACATTACTTAAAGAAAAATCAGTTTAGAACCCAATTTCACTCAACATATACATCATACTCTAGAGGTGTATCCGTTCTTATAGCCAACAAAATTGATTTTCAATGCAGACAGGTTAGGAAGGATAGCAGAGGCCGATATATTTTTTTGGATTGTGTATTAGCTGGACAAAGATGTGTATTGGCAAATATTTAGATTCCACCACCATATTCTTCTGAAATTCTGAAGGAATTTATTGTGTTTGTATCCGATAAACCAGATAGACTATGTATAACTGGTGATTTTAACAATTATATGGATCCATCAATGGATAAATTTTCCTTATTGGATCAGCGATACTCACAGGGGACCATGGCTTTTGCCAAATACATAGCGGAAATGGGGCTACTTGACTTGTGGAGATTGCGAAATCCAACCAGTAGACAATTTTCATGTTTTTCAAGTACATATAATACCTTATCTAGAATAGATTTGGCACTGGGGTCTCATTCCCTATTGCCATATCTTAGTGAAATCAAATTTGAGGCCAGAGGTATATCCGACCACTCACCCTTGAGATTATCCTTTTTGTTCAGCACTAATGTGGGGGATAGATTGTGGAAGGTGAATCCTCACTGGATTTCACTCTTTCCTCCAGATGAAATCAAATTAGAGCTCACTACATTTCAGCAGATGAATAAACCCACTGTATCACCCTTAATATATTGGGACACACAGAAAGTTTACCTTAGAGGCCTTATCTCACAAATTAAAAAAAAATAAAATAAACAATTTAAAGCTTGGGAAAAAACTCTTGCTGATAGTATGCTGCAAGCTGAAGCATTATATATAACTAATCCTAGTAAAATCACTCACACACAATGGATAAATAGTCAGGAAAAATATGCACAAGTAGCCATAAAGAACGCAGAGAATAAAAGGTTTTCCTGCAGCAACCTTATTTTGAGGAGGGAAAAGGAACAGGATGTATATTGGCCTCTATAGTAAAGGCACAGCTATCAACATCCCTTATTACGGAAATTCACGGGAAGACTAACAATGCCCTAGAGATCCTAGAAGTGTTTCGGGCTTTCTACCAGAAGTTATACAAAAGTAGGACAAGAGATCACGAGGAGGACAAGAAAAAGTTCTTTGAGTCCATTAAATTGCCAAAGTTGACAGATGATGACAGGGAGATATTGGAGGAACCATTAATCACTAGATGAATTGAGAGATGCAGCGACCGATTTAGCCAATAACAAATCTCCTGAGTCAGATGGCCTACCAGGAGAAATCTACAAAACATATGGAGATGTATTACTACCTGATCTCCTAATGGTTCTTAATCATGCCTACAAGGTGGGGTACCTCCCCCCCCCCCCCTCGATGAAAGAGGCTGTAATCATCTCTATTCTGAAACCAGGCAAAGACCAAACAAAGCCTGATGCATACCGCCCTATCTCCCTGTTGACATCAGACATTAAACTTTTGGCAAAGATAATGGCAACTAGACTCTCAAAGTATATCGGTAAATTAATACACCGTGACCAATCAGGTTTTATTCCAAATAGATCAGTAGCCAATAATATTAGATGCCTATTTCTAAATTTACAGGTACCCATAGATAATGCTGGAAATAGAGCTATCATGTCGTTGGATGCTTCCAAGGCATTTGATAGTATTGAGTGGAATTATCTATGGGCTTCCCTAAAACATTTTGGAATAGATCCAAAATTCACTAGGTGGATACAACTGTTATATAATTCCGAGTGCAAGAGTATAGATTAATGGATCGATTTCATTACCTTTTTTTTTTTTTTGAAGAGAGGAACAAGACAGGGTTGCCCCCTATCTCCTCTCCTTTTTGCACTGGCCGTGGAACCCCTGGTGGAGGCGATCCAGGAAAACCCAGACATTGTGGGATTCCAGAGATATGCGGGTGAAGAAAAAAAAATAGCACTCTTCGCCGATGATGCTCTAGTCTTTCTAGGGGATACACATAAGTCTTTGTTTAAAGTTATCTCACTTATTGATTATTTTGGTACATTCTCTGGATTCAATATTAACTGGGACAAATCAGTAATAATGCCGATTGATCTGATAGACCCGATGCAATTGGGGTCTCCACACCAGAATCACCAGATTACATCATTTAAATACTTGGGGGTGATAATTACATCAAATGTTAAGGACTATATAGATAAAAACTTATTACCTCTTATAGGTAAATTTAGGCAACAAAGTAAAACCTGGAGTAAATTTCCATTAACTATGATGGGGAGAGCAAACCTGGTGAATATGGTGTGGCTCCAACAATTGCTATTTCTACTACATTCTCCAGTTTGGCTGACATCAAAATTATTTAGGACATTAGACGCTACATTTAGAGACCTTATTTGGAAACATGATAAACCAAGAATTAAACTTGAAACCCTCCAACAGGCACAAGATAGAGGTGGAATTGCTGTTCCTAACTCTAGACTGTACTTCTTTGCAGCACAACTTCAACACTGGTGTGGGTGGAAAGAGATAGATGACCAAGACCCTATACAGAATATAATAATGACTCAGTTTAAACCTTTACCATTAGTACAGTGAATAGTCTCCCACAGATTTTATGAGAAGAGAAAATTTCCAACTTTCTATTTAATCCATAAACTGTGGGAGACAATACGCATTATCACGCAGCATAAGGGATATACAAGACATATGCCAATATGGGAGAATTTTTGCATACCCGAGTTGAATAAAATATCAGAATTTTTAGAATGGAAAAGGGTTGGGATAAATTTTCTTTACCAGTTATTTGAAGGGGATACTTTACTGCCTTTTAGTAAATTGAAAGATCGCTTCCAACTATCAAAGGTTAACTTCTACCAGTACCTTCAGATTCGTCATGCTTTACAAAGTCAAGCTTTAACATTTCAACTTCAATATAATCCATCAGAAATCCTATTGAAAGCAACTACAGTTAGGCCTATTAAACGAGGACTAATAGGGGATCTATACCTTTTTTTTTTTTTTTTTTTTTTTTTTTTAAATACAGTGAAGGCAGATGGACAGGCTAAGAGTCTTATTCATTGGCAAAAGGATCTGATAGATCTTAATGAAGATGAATGGACTCGTGCTATGGAGATCCTCCCTGAGGTAATTATTTCACCATCCCAGCAATTGACTCAGCTCTTTATTTTACACAGAACCCACTATACCCCACAAAAATTATTTGCGTAGGGAAAAAATATATCACCTTTATGTCCACAATGTTTAGTTTCAAATGGCTCCCTTGTTCATATGCTTTGGCGATGTCCCAAATTTTACAGATATTGGGAAAACGTTTTTATCACTCTGAATACAATTTTGCGAACAGAAATAATAAAATACTCCTAAATTATCACTACTGGGAATAATTCCAGATGGAATTTTACCTGTAGATATGCACATAATGTGGACTAGATCTCTCTACCTAGCCTGTAAACTTATCCTACAAAAATGGACAGTTAAGGATCCACCAACCCATAAACAGTGGTGTAATAAAATAAACTATATATTAAAAAAAGAAAGATTAACATATAAACATAGAGGAGTCCCCCAGAAATTTAGCAAAATCTGGCATTACTGGATTGATTCGAGTAATTTGCTGTATGATGGCTTATGTGGAGGGGTTGTTGCGGGGGAGAGGTTGGGGACGGGGAGATTGATCTTGATTTATAACATATTAAGATGATGGGAGTTGAACAAAGTAAAACCAATTGAAAATCAATGCGAGGTGTACGTTTATTGTTGGTGTGTGTGTGTGTGTGTGTGTGTGTGTGTGTGTGTGTGTGGTTAGTTATATATGAGTTTTCAATTTTTTTTGTATTTGGTTGTTTCTTAGTGTGAATATGTGTATATTATGAAATGAAACGATGGTAAATTATTTTTTTAAGTTGTTAATTTGTATAAAAAATATTTTTTTCCTATTTGTATTGAATAAGCATTCTAAAAATAAAATAAGGATTTGATAAAAAAAAAAAAAAAAATAAAAAAAAAAAGAAGAGGCCAGGGCTTACAGACAGTTTTTCAGACAGTGGAGGGGAGCTGATTCAACCTTCCAGAAACCTTCAAGCCCAGGGCCAACAAAGCTCCTGGGGCTATGTTTCCATTGCTGCGTCCCCAAGGTCACGCGATCTACATTGCGACTTTGCTGTGCGATTTGTGATGCAATGTCATTCTACCTGTGAAAACCATGTGAGAACAAGTCGCACAGATGTCGGAACAAAGTAGTGCAAAAACTTTTTGGAGTCGCTGCGATTTAAGTCTCACCAATTAGAACGGGGACCATTGAAATAAATGGGTTTTGACTTGTCATGCGACTTTGCATGTGTCAGGTCACACAACAACTCGCGGTAGCGGAAACAGAGCCTAAGGCTTCAAATAAGTCCTTCTGAAGCTGTCTCCGCTTAACCCTCTCAAGTAGGAGCAAGACTAGCTCAATTCAGGGGGGGGGAGGGTTGGGCGGACAAATTACATGATGCCTGGATTGTAGCCGTCATTCAATCACGTTATCTCGAGTTCAGAACAAGCCCCCTCAGAACTTGTTCATAGAAACTGGACTTCCTACGGATTTGGAAAGGAGGCAATGTTTGCAAGGATATATAGGGGAGCTGTTGGCTGCAAAACACTAGCTCGTTTCGGTTGGTTGATCAACTTTCGGAAGAGCCAGATGCAGCTGACCCAAATGTTGGAGTGTTTAGGAGTACAATTCAACACGGATCGGGTCGTGTTTCTCTTCCTCCAGGAGAGCCAGTCTCAGACAAAGCAGTGATGGCCAGGCCTTCTATGATGCTGAAGGAATGCATGCAGTATCTGGGGGTTTTATCAGCCACAATTCCAGTAGTCCCATGGGTCAGGTGGCGCAGAAGGTTTCAATGCAACTTTCTTCTTCAGTGGGATCGTCTGCCAATTCCGATAATCTGGTCCCTGGTTTGGTGGTCAGTAGGTTGCAATCTTTCCCGCGGAGTTCCTTTGAAGGCCTCAGAACCAATAGTGGTGTCGACCAATGCCAGTCTGGCAGGCTGCGGGGCACCCTGCCTGGGACAGCAGGTTCAAGGCCAATGGAACCTTTGTGGGCGAAGAGTTCAAATTTCCTGGGATTGGATGCTGTCAGATATGCTCTTAGCGTTTCAACCTATGTTACGAGGTCGAGCTGTCAAGATTCTTTTGGACAACAAAATTATGGTGGCTTATGTGTCTCATCAAGGGGGCACAAGAAGTCACCCTCTCCTTCAGGTGGCATGTCAGTCTTCCTATGCACAGAGAAGAATCTCGGCTCTTTTACAGCATCTTAACTCCCAGGGCCTGGCAATGTTTTAGCAGATCGCTTGAGTCAAGGCTGAGGATCACAACAAATGGGGCCTCAACCCCAAGTACCTACGCAACATCTTCAGTGTATGGGAGATGCCTTTGATAGATCTTATGGCATTGAAGGAGAATTGTCAACTGCCTTGCTTCTTCTCCCGGACCTAGCATCCACAGGCATTGGGTCAGGGTGCTGTGTCCAGGTCTTGGAACTTCTCCTTGGTGTATGTGTTCCCGCCACTTTCATTGGCTCTCAAAATCCTGCTGAAGATTCAGCAAGAATGGGTCACAGCAATAGTAGTCCTACCTTACTGGCTCAGGGAGCTGTGGTTCCCTCTGGCTTGGAGGATAAAGTTGGGCTCACCAATCCCTCTGCCTCCTTGTCAAAATCTCATTCTGCAGAGTGGGGCCTGACACCCGAACCACAGGAGGATAAGTTAATGACATTATTATAGGTTTGTCAGAACGAATATAACCTATCATCGACTCTGGAATACTACGGAAAGGGGTTGGGACCTTGGATCCCCTTCAGTATCCAACATGTTGGAGTTTACACAGAGTAGTCTCCAAGGGTTAGCTTATAATTCCCTGAAGGGTCAAATCCCTGCCTTGTCAGCTATGTCGTGTACAAGATATGCTCTACATCCGTTGGCGATCTGATTTTTAGGGGCAGCCATAGAAATCAGACCTCCATTGAAATCATTTTTTCCAAAAGAGGACTTAACACTAGTCTTGGGAACATTGCTGGTTCCTCCATTTTGATCAAGCTTTCTCTTGTTCATTATTTCTTTTAACAGTTTTTTTTTTTTGTTTTTGTTTTTTACTAGCCGTGGCCTCGGCCAAAAGAGTCTCGGAGTTGTGTGCCTTCTCATCTAAAAAACCATATTGTTTGGTGCTCCCACACAAGATAGTCCTTAGGCCGATACCGAGCTTTCTACCTAAGATGGCCACATAATTTCGTATGAACTGGGAAGTCATTCTCCCAGCCTTTCTGGTGGATACAGCTGATAATGAGTGGAGTAGGTTAGACCTGGTCTCTGCGGTTTCAACCTACCTGAAATGGACTAAAAGCTTTGGAAAACAAGATCAGCTGTAGGGTTTTCCCAATGGGGCCTAAAAAGGGTATGCCAGCAACATCCAGAGTTGTGTCTTCCTGGTTTGTCAAGACCATACATATTGCATACAAAACGCTGGGCCTTCCTCCTCCTTCAGAGATCAAAGCACATTCGACGAGGGGTATGGCATCCTGGGCATACGCGAAGGTCGCCCCTGAGGTAGTTTGCAGAGCAGCAAGCTGGCGCGCACCCAACACCTTTTATTAGGCATTGCAGGCTTAATATGGCTTGTCCGCCTAAGGAAACATTTGGCTCTATGGTTATTACGGCAGCTGTTGCCCATTAAAAATTTTGAGTAGCATTGCATTGATTGTCCGGACTTTTTTCTTCCCTCACAACATGGATTAACATTAGCCAGCACCTGGGGCTTTTCAACTCTGGAGAGCAACATTCAGTTTATACCTGGTTTGGATACAACCTGGTGCAGGGAAAACGCTTGTGCTGCAGTAGCATTGCATTGAGGGTTTGGCTTATTTTTTATTTTTTTGTCTTTCCTCCCTTCTATTGCTTGGTACATCCCATAGTAGGCTGACATGGGGAGGTCCAGGAATAAGGAAAATTGTTATTCATACTTAACGTAATTTTCCTTTCCTGGATCCTCCCCATGTCAGCCAGAGGATTCCCACCCAGTTTACCCGTCGCAAGGTGGGGTTTTTTATTTAACACTGGTGTGGGCAGACAGCCGCCCTTTTATGGGCTAGAAAAGAGGTGGTCCTGGAGGGGTTAGAGGGGGCGGAGCTGACCCATAGTAGGCTGACATGGGGAGGATCCAAGAAAGGAAAATTACGGTAAGTATGGATAACAAATTTCCTTATTTTGTGTGTGTCCACAAGTATGCAGTGGGTAGTACCACATTAGCTTCCTCACTTCAAGCACCAGCACAAAATCCTCCAAAAAATTGTCTGGAGCAGCCCCTGCCTAGCTGTTTGTTTAGGGGGAACGGGTAAAATAGAAGTTGACAAAGAAACTTAGTAGCATGCATTTTTCTATTTTTACAATTTAAAAAAAAATACTTATTTAAACCAGCAAAAAAGCATATTGCGAAAACTTGTAAATCATGAGAGAACTCATGCTGCAAATTAGATTGAGGCAGGGAAAACCAGAACAATTGCACAGTACTCTTATTTAATTTAATTCCTTTTTTAACTTCATTTGTTTTTATGTATTTGCTAATACAACATTGTGCTGTCCCCAACAGCTGACTTTTACAGAAACATTAGTTGTTTGAAGTTTAAGTTCCCTCGGTTTTGGATAAAGTAACATTAGCTTATGTTATGCAAGGATAGTGTAGTCAACTTTACAGATAGAGTATAAGTGGTTTCTTTTCTAATCAAAGGTCTACTATCTGTACAGACAACTGATTCACATTATAACAGTTTTAAAAGATAGAGCTTTGATTATAATCAGATTCTTGAACACATTACAGGAGATTCTTTTAATTTAAATGTACGTGCATTTTGGTATGCTGATTACGAAAGACACCCCGATTCTACAAGATGAATGCATCTAAATGGTAATGGAGAAAAGAGACCTTCTACAAATCAAATCACTGTTTCACTGGTTAGAGCTTGTAATTTCCCACTTTTCTTTAGATTTATGGATTTGATTAAGAGGAGTAATAAGGACTTTGGAATTATTCAAACAGAAGCAATAAAGGATTTTGAATATTTCAACAATATGAGACAAAACCAGCGCATATCTTTAAAACAGATTTTTTTTTTAGAAATGTGAAAAGTCGAAATTTTGAAGTTGGAATAACAGTTTTATAGTATCCACTGCACTTAATCCTTGTAAGTTTTTTTCATTTGTTTCTAGCTACAGACAAAGGTCAAATCCAAATATAACAGCTTTTAACCACTTCAAGTCTGGACACTTTCACTCCCTTACAGTCAGGGACAATTTTTTGTTTTCAGCGCTGTCACACTTGGAGTGACAATTACTCAGGCATGCAACTCTGTACCCATATGATTTTTTTTTTTTTAGACAGATATAGCTTTCTTTTGATGGTATTTAATCACCAGTGGGGTTTTTATTTTTTGCTATATAAAAATGGAAAAATACAGAAAATGTTGAAAAATAAAAACTCTTATTTTTTTTGTTATACAATTTTGCAAACAAATAATCTTTCTTCATAAATTTAGGCCAAAATGTATTCTGCTAAATTTTTTGGGGTAATAATAACACAAAACAGTGTACAATATTTAGTCTATGTGAAAGTTATAGCGTCTACAAACTATGGTATATACAGTGCATCCAGAAAGTATTCACAGCGCTTCACTATTTCCACATTTTATGTTACAGCCTTTTTCCAAAATGGATTAAATTCATTATTTTCCTCTAAACTCTACAAACAATACCCCATAATGACAATGTGAAACAAGTTTGTTTGAAATGTTTGCAAATTTATTAAAAATAAAAAAAAAAAAAAAAAAAAAAAAATCTAGTCACAGCCTTTGCTCAATACTTTGTTGAAGGTTCTTTGGCACCAATTACAGCCTCACGTCTTTTTGAGTATGATGCTACAAGCTTGGCACACCTATTTTTGAACAGTTCTAACTCCATCAGGTTGGATGGGGAGCATCGGTGCACAGCCATTTTCAAATCTCTTCAGAGATGTTCAATCGGATTCAAGTCTGGGCTCTGGCTGGGCAACTAAAGGACATTCACAGAGTTGTCCCATAGCCACTCCTTTGTTATCTTGGCTGTGTGCTTAGGGTCATTGGCCTGTTGGAAGATGAACCTTTACCCCAGTCTGAGGTCCAGAGCACTCTGGAACAGGTTTTCATCAAGGATGTCTCTGTACATTGCTGCATGCTTCCCATTGATCCTGAATTTAATCAATTTTGGAATAAGGCAGTAACATAAAAAAATTTGGAAAAAGTGAAGTGCTGTGGATACATTCCGGATGCACTGTATATTTGCTATATTGCTATGCCTCCAGGGGCATAAATCACATTTTTGGAGGCCTTGGAGCACCAGGACAGTGGAAACACTCACAAAATGGCCCAATTTTGGTAAGCAAACACTCCAAGGTATTTTCTGAAAGACATAATGAGTCTTTTGAAAATGTAATTTTTTTTTGTCACAAGTTTTTGGAAAATGTAGGAAAGAAAATTAATATATGTTTGTTTACACAAAGTTGTCAATAAGATTTTTTCTCTCACATAGCATAGGCATACTTGGGATTACACCCCAAAACACATTCTGCTACTCCTCCCTAGTAAGGGGATACCACAAGTGTGATACTTTTTATCAGCCTAGCCGCACAGAGGGGCCTGACATCCAAGAAGCACCTTAAAGTGTTTGTAACCCTAAAAAAAAAAAAAAAAAAAAAAAAAAAAAAAAAGGATCCTGTTCCTTTAAAGCATGTTATACAACACAGCGCTTGTGCTGTGTAATTTGGCCCTTTGTATTACCTGAAATACCTGGCTGATCCTGCCTGGTTCTGCCCTCCCCTCTGTAAACTGACCACTGTTTATCTTGGGTGCTGAGCCCTGACATCATGGTCAGTTTACGTGCCTCGGTCATCTGCAGCTCTGCTCTCTCCCCCCCGCCTTTCAGCTCCTGTGTCTGTGAGCTGTCTCCACCCCCCCTCCTGTTGATATTAGTTATATAGTAAATCTTAAAAAACTGTCACTGCCACCCCCTCTTTAATGCAGCCATAACAGACAGTGAAAATATTTGTGGAAAACAAAGCCTCTAAATACCGTTTTTCAGAGATCTTCAGGCCAGTCATGTGACTCCTGGCCACTCTCCTCCCCTATCCAAGGGCTACAGTGGGAGGGGTGGAGCGACCAGCACAGCCATGACGTGAGCTCCCCGGCTGATGTCAGAGGGAGAGCTCGGCCCCTCCCGCTGTTGCCCCTACAACGGAGTAGATGAGCGGCTGGGAGTCATGTGACTGGACTGAAAATCTGTAAAAAAAAAAAAAAAAAAAAAAAAAAAAAGGTATTTAAAGGCTTTGTTTTCCACAAATATTTACACTGAGTGTTATGGCTGCATAAAAAGAAGGGCTGGCAGTGACAGTTTTTTTAGAAGGGTCACAAACACTTTAACCACTTCCAGTCATGGCCAATCCTGACATTCCTCTGTTATATGTATAGAACATCTTTTTTTGCTAGAAAACTACTTAGAACCCCCAAACATGATATATTTTTTTTTTAAGCAGAGGCCCTAGAGTATAAAATGGTGGGTGTTCCATATTTTTATATCACACGATATTTTCGTTTTTCAAATGCATATTTTTGGGAAAAAATACACTTTAATGAATTTTAATGCACAAAAACAAATTATAATACCCAATTCTTTGGTAAAATATAAAAGATGATGTTATGTTGAGTAAATAGATACAAAACATGTCACTCTTTAAAATTGCACCCCCCCTTGAAATAGCACCAAACTACGGTACCTAAAAATTCCCATAGGCGACACTTTAAAAGCCTTTTTAGTTAACCAGTTTAGGGTTACACAGGAGGTCTGGAGCTAGAATTATTGTTCTCACTCTGACTTTCATGGCGATACCTGGTTGAAAAAAGTCCATCTAGTTCAACCAATAAAAGGGGAAAAAAAAAAATAAACGAAAAAAAGTGTGATGCGATCAGCGTTTACATATGCATGTGGAACTAGTGCACTCATTCGCATTTGCGCACTATCACGAGCAGATGGAGGGCTTTAATATTTTTTTAATATTATTATTTTATTTAAAAAAAAAAAAAAAAAAACAAAAAAAAAAAAACATCTTTACACTGTCTCTTTAATTTTTTTTTTTAATCAACTTATATTGCTATATCACAAGGGATGACAGCATGGACTGTGACAAGTCCTCTTTATGAAGAGATCTGAGGTCTATTAGACCCCAGACCTTTCCTCTGGCCTTCAGTGCAGCTGATCAGAAACAGATTGGTCAGATCAGCTGCTCCCTGGCTGACAATGGGCAGGTGAACAAAAAAACGGAAGTGACAAAATCCTTGTCACTTTCAGTTTCTGATGTCACACAGTGGGAGGAACAACATCAGTTCCTTTCATTGTGTGCCCAGAGCCAGATGCCACTGGTTGTATCCTTACCCAGCTCCCTGATCACGCGGGAAAACCCAGTAAAGGTGGTGGGGGGGTCCCCCTTCCCCCTCATGTAAAAGTAATCCAAGCCACACAGACTACTTTTACTGGCTTCAGAATTGCTGGTATGGGTTATGGTGGTAATTAGGATGCTGGTATGGCCTATGGTGATGATCAGGATGCTGGTATGGAGTATGGTGGTGATCAGGACATTGGTATGAGGTATAGCAGTGATCAAGACACTGATATGGTGTTTGGCAGTGATCAGGACATTGTTAAGGGTTATGGCAGTGATCAGGACACTGAATGGTGTCTGACAGTGATCAGAATGGTGATATGTAGTATGGCAGTGATCAGGATGCTGGTATGGCATATGGCAGTGATCAGGATGCTGGTATAGGGTATGGCCATGATCTGGACAATGGTATGAGGTATGGTGGTGATTAGGGCACTGTTATGGTGTATGGTGGTGATCAGGACACTGGTATGGGTTACAGCGGTGATCAGGGCGCTGGTATAAGATATGGCGGTGATCAGGATGCGGATATGGGGTATGGTGTTGATCAGGACGCTGAAATGGCATATATGGTGGTGATCAGAATGCTTGTATGGGGTATGGCGATGATCACAATGCTGATATGAGGTAAGGTGGTGATCAGAATGCTGTAATGGCAAATGGTGCTGATCAGGAGGCTGGTATGGCATATGGCAGTGATCAGAATGCTGATATGGGGTATGGCGGTGATCATAACACTGGTATGGGGTATAGTGTTGATCAGGACATTGGTATGCGGCATAGTGGTGATCAAGATGCTGGTATGGTGTTTGGCGGTGATCAGGCTACTGGAATGGAGTATGGCATTAATCAGGATGTTGGTATGAGTTATGGCAGTGATCAGGATGCTGGTACGGGGTATGGCGGTGATCAGGACAGTGATATGGGATATTCAAACAGAAAAAGTAAACCAAAGGTTTGAATAGAAGCTTTAAATGGAACACACTGTGGTAGGAGTACAAAAACCTTTAACAGATGCAATAAAAAGACACATGTAAACGTCACAGCTGGCTATTGAGCCAAAATGAACAAAACCTTCACCAGAAGTGTAAAAACATTATGGCAATGTTGTCACAATATGAATAAAAACAGCACGGGCTAACTTGCACAAAGACATTCACTTCTCACATAGAAGGGGGTGACTAGATGTTTGACAGTCTGGGAATATGCATCTGGTAATACTAAGTACTGGGGAGCATGAAGTTCAAGGATCTTCAACTGATAAAACAAAAATGTCACAAACGCCACTCTGGAGGAACAACTACAGTGAACCAACAGTATGGACAGTGCTGAGATGAACTGTCTAATAGTTATTCATGTGGATGTAAGCAGACAGATCCAAAATGGAGATGGTGCAGACATGGAGATCGTCAGTGAAAGAGCATGTAGGTGGAGATAGATTATCTCTGATGAGTGAAGCTGCAGCAATGTATTGGTGTGAGTCTATATAATCAAAACACAGTGTGAAGATATAAAGCAGGACAAACCGTCCCATGGATTGGTCTCACCTGTCATGCAGCCCGCTCCAATGGTCCGTCCTTGACCATGAAATGTTACCATCAAAAGGCTCACAAGGTCTCCCAATTAGTCTGTCTTATGTTCCATGACACCATTGGAATGAACCTCATCCAGGTATATATTGCTTGGAGCTCTTTCATACTGAGACTGTGCAGTGGGGCTTTATAGTAAACCTTTGTGGTACCATGATGCCTGGCCAGTTCTGTGCTATGCAGACTGCATGTGTGCAGCAAGAGAGCAGTGCTGTAGGACACCAAGATGTCAATGCATTTCTCTCAACTCTGTGAGCTTCGTCAGAACAATGCTGTGAGCTTCTTGGCATGCTTATAACAGGAAAGCTCCTCCCCTTCAGGATTTTTCACTTTTAGGGCCACTGCCTTACAACTATAGTGTCAAAGTTAAAAATAAGATTTGTTGAAAAAAGTGTTATTACATCAAGTCTGTGATGGTAATACTGGTATCACTAGTGCATATTCTAACGAATTAAGTAATTCATCTACAGCATTCATACCAGGCAATCATATTGTCAGAAAAGGGATAAAGGATAAAGTAAAGTTCACAGTTCGAAATGGAGGAGGAGATTATTTGAACGCTAGACCATCATATAATGTCCCATCCACAGTAAGAAGCACATTATACTACTCCTTGAGTACCAAGTGTATTAAACCATATGTGGTAGCTTTTTTATACTGCAGCTGGCACATTATGGAGCACGGAGAACTTTCACATGTTATCAACCCTTCATTGATCTGTGGACTTCCTTGAACAGAATAAATTTGTTGAAGTAGATGCAAAGTCAAAGCCTCCAGCCTCCAGACTTGCCTCCAGTCACCATTCCCCATAATTAATTAGGGGGATTCCCAGTGGCGTAACTTGAAACTTCACGGCCCCAGTGCAAGAAATCATGAAGGCCCCCCCCCGAAAAGCATGACTTTGATACTATATTTTTTTTCCACTGGTACCGGAGGGGGGTGGTACTGGAGGGGAGTGGTGGTGGTATTGGAGGGGGGGTGGTACTGGAGGGGGGGTGGTGGTGGTATTGGGGGGGTGGTACTGGAGGGGGGATGGTGGTGGTACTGGAGGGGGGGTGGTAGTGGTACTGGAGGGGGGTGGTACTACTGGACGCAGGCCAGGATTTACTACCTTTGGCTGGGTCTTTCAATGCCACCCCCCCTCCCCCACACACCACCATTCTCGTCCTTTATTCGATGACTGCTACAATAGATCAATTAAAAACATATCTCCACACACGAGAACACTGAAAATAACTGGCTTTAATTGTGGAATGTGTGCGATGGGAGTATGGACTGTGGGTGAGATATCAGGGGTCTAAACAGACCTCTGATGCTTCATCTTTGAAACAGAGAAATGAGATTGAGGACACAGCCCACAATCTCCATCTCTGCAGCCTCAGCTCCACAGAATGAATGGGCAGAAATAGCTCCATACAGAGCTTCCTGTTCATTCACAAATGGAAGCATAGTAAACACAATTTACTATGCCTCAGTTGGAAATGAACTGGGTCAGTGATCCCTGCGGATCACTGACTCTATTCATTAAGACATGGGAGGAGCCGGTAAATTACACATTTACCGGCCCCTTCCCCACTCTCCATCCAGAAAGCATTCCCCCCGCAGCAGCCGAGAAGGAGAGGAGAGGACAGGGGGGAACCCAACAGCACTGTGGGGGATGAGGGGGGCCAAAGAGTACACAGGAGCTTGGGGCAGCAGGTGGTGGATAGCGAGGAGGTGGCATATAGAGGAACAGTTCCCCTTCATTTTCCTCCTGCAGCCTTTCAGCTGCAGGCTGCAGGAGGAAAATGAAGGGGAACGGTTCCTCTATATGCCACCCCGCCTATCCAGGTGTACAGGGGGCTGCACGGGAACCCTGGAGCATGCAATTGTGACCCCGGCAACTCCTGTACATACACCTCTGCTGGTGGGATGGGAAGAGTGACAGTGTTGGGGGGATGGGATGAGTGGGATTGCTGGGGGGGATGAGTGTCAGTGCTGGGGGAAATGGGATGAGTGTCAGTGCTGGGGGGGATGGGGTGAGTGTCAGTGCTGGGGGGATGGGATGACTGTGCTGGTGGGAGGTGGAATGGGGGTGTCAGTGGTGGGGGGATGAGTGTCACTGCTGGGGGGATGAGTGGCTGTGCTGGGGGGAGTGGAATTAGTGTCAGTGCTGGGGGGGTGGGATCAGTGTCAGTGCTGGTGGATGAGTGTCAGTGCGGGGGGGGTGGAATGAGTGTCAGTGCTGGGGGGGTGGGATCAGTGTCAGTGGTGGGGGGATGAGTGGCTGTGCTGGTGGGGGGGATCAGTGTCAGTGCTGGGGGGGATTAGTGTCAGTGCTGGTGGGGGGTGGGATCAGTGTCAGTGCTGGTGGATGAGTGTCAGTGCGGGGGGGGGGGAATGAGTGTCAGTGCTGGGGGGATGAGTGGCTGTGCTTATGGGGGGGTGGAATGAGTGTCAGTGCTGGGGGGGTGGGATCAGTGTCAGTGCTGGGGGATGAGTGTCAGTGCTGGGGGGATGAGTGGCTGTGCTGGTGGGGGGGTGGAATGAGTGGGGGGTGGGATCAGTGTCAGTGCTGGGGGGATGAGTGCCAGTGCTGGGGGGTGGGATCAGTGTCAGTCAGTGCTGGGGGGATGAGTGGCTGTGCTGGTGGGGGGGGGGTGAGATGAGTGTCAGTGCTGGGGGGATAAGTGTCAGTGCTGGTGGGGGGTGGAATGAGTGGGGGGTGGGATCAGTGTCAGTGCTGGGGAGATGAGTGTCAGTGCTGGTGGGGGGTATGAGTGTCAGTGCTGGGGGGTGGCATCAGTGTCAGTGCTGGGGGGGTGGGATCAGTGTCAGTGCTGGGGGGATGAGTGGGTGTACTGGTGGGGGGGGGTGGAATGAGTGGGGGGGTGGGATGAGTGTCAGTGCTGGGGGGATGAGTGTCAGTGCTGGTGGGGGGGTGGAATAAGTGGGGGGTGGGTGGGATCAGTGTCAGTGCTGGGAGGATGAGTGTCAGTGCTGGTGGGGGGTATGAGTGTCAGTGCTGGGGGTGGGATCAGTGTCAGTGCTGGGGGGATGAGTGTCAGTGCTGGTGGGGGGTGGAATGAGTGGGGGGTGGGATCAGTGTCAGTGCTGGGGAGATGAGTGTCAGTGCTGGTGGGGGGTATGAGTGTCAGTGCTGGGGGGTGGGATCAGTGTCAGTGCTGGGGGGATGAGTGGCTGTACTGGTGGGGGGGTGGAATGAGTGGGGGGGTGGGATGAGTGTCAGTGCTGGGGGGATGAGTGTCAGTGCTGGTGGGGGGGTGGAATGAGTGGGGGGTGGGATCAGTGTCAGTGCTGGGAGGATGAGTGCCAGTGCTGGTGGGGGGGTATGAGTGTCAGTGCTGGGGGTGGGATCAGTGTCAGTGCTGGGGGGATCAGTGTCAGTGCTGGTGGGGGGTGGAATGAGTGGGGGGTGGGATCAGTGTCAGTGCTGGGGGGATGAGTGTCAGTGCTGGTGGGGGGTATGAGTGTCAGTGCTGGGGGGTGGGATCAGTGTCAGTGCTGGGGGGATGAGTGGCTGTGCTGGTGGGGGGGGGTGAAATGAGTGTCAGTGTTGGGGGTGGGGGGTGGGATCAGTTTCAGTGCTGGGGGATGAGTTTCAGTGCTGGGTGGAAGGGATGAGTGGCTGTGGTGGGATGGAATCAGCAGTGGTGGTGGGGACTGGGTTCATTGGCAGCGCTGGGTGCCGGGATGATGGATCAGAGACACTTACTTGCTGTCAGTGTCCACTCGGTTTCCCCTGCATTGCTCTGTGTCTCTCTCGGCTCCCTGCGCTCCACGTGTCACTATCTCTACTCCTTACACAGTGGCCACGACCTCCTGCAGCTCCTCCCCCTCCTTCTCTTACTTGATGTTGTAACGATATCAAGTACGGGACATGACAAGCTGTAGCTAGCTGCCATCTTGTGTGGAAGTAGCCATGACAGTTTTGCTAACCATGTAACCTCACAGAGAACTCTGAACTCCGTCTTCCCCACCTTAGGAATTCAAAGCTTTTTAAGTTCAACAGAAAAGGTTATCTCAACAGAGAAAACAGAAAGGTTAGGTCAGTAGAAAAACATTTGTTGTAAGGGCAGTGTTCAGGCCTGTCGTAAAACTGTCACCCTCCCCATTCAGAGACATAACAGGTCTAGGTCGTAAAGTCTTCTGAATACACCTCCCTAGAATAAGTATGAAATTTCAGCATGTTTCATAACTTCTGACTTAGTAATAGCACAGACATAATCTGGATATATTTAGCTTCCTCAGATAATATGGAACGTTTCAAGTCCAGACACCCCTATGTCAGGTCATATGGGAAACCCCTGGGACCACTTATTCCTCCAAAGCAGGCTATACGTTATAGATATGGCATGTTTAGACTTGTTTTGAAGGAAATCTCAAGTTGAATAATAATATGGATATTTGGAGTCTGTCAACACTACAGATGCAGATATATGAAAATGTATTAAAGAAATCTACCTGGGACATGGTCATGAGTGTAGACACCTCCCAGCAACCAACCCCTAAAACCAGCTGGCCAGATGATTGGTTACTGGTCGCTGTCAACACCCCCTTTGATTTGACAGAAAAGAGGAGATGCCAAGACAATGGGCAGTTCTCCTTTTACCATCCAAGAAGAAACATCTGCCAAGTCGAGAACCAATTACCTAGCTCATCGATCGAACTCTGATCAACCCTTGGACATTAATTGCAAGTATTCTTTCTTCCCAATTCTACCTTATTGCTTTGTGGCTGTATATTGTCTTTATCTTTTTGAAACATCTTTTTTCTGTAAATATTTTATTTGCATCAACCTTGACCTTTTCATAATAAACCCTTATGTTGAAAAGTGTTAACCTTGTCTCTAAAGCTCCTAATGCAAGCTATAAACGAACCTGCCTCTTGAAGGGCGCTACTGTTGTAGAGTAAGACTCTGAGCAGACCTGTCTGTGGTGACAGTGTGTGTGGCAGACGCTTATTCTCAAATTATAATTGGTATTGCAAAATTACGAGTCTCCCCCGGCTCGGTCTTTTAAACGGGGGTGGTGGCAGTTAAAGGGTTAATTGTGTAATTAGCCCAGTGACAATCGCTCTCAGACTGCTCGCACCTAGATTGTGGTCCCGCAAGCTGGAAAATCTTTGTGCTGGGCGCAGCTGAGAGTGGCATTGTTACGTAAGTGACAGCGTGGTGTGAGGTTGGCTGGTCCTTTGTCGCGAGTTAGCGAGGAGGGCAGGGATCTGACACCCGCGTTCGTCACAGATGTCAGCAGTGTCCTCTCTGTCTCTGGATAGGCGGGGGCGGGGCGGTCCACAGCGGAACGAACGGACACATGCTGCCCTCACAACAGCAGCCAGAGTGGACGGGCGGGCCCCTCACACTAGCGGACGGGCGGCGGGCTTCTCACACTGGCGGGTGGCGGGCCGCGGGACCCGGGCCCCCCCTGAATTGGCGGAACTACAGGGCCCAGTCGCAAGTGTGACTGCAGCGACCCTGATAATTCCGCCACTGGGGATTCCAACTGGGCAGTTCCTCCGCATTCGGAAAAACTGCTCAAATTAGACTGCCTACCAATTTGAGTCTGATTCACTATACAAGAGATTCAGGAAAATGGGCTATTACCATAAAAACATCAGACATGCACGCAGGAGGGCCTCATCAACCAAGCGTAGCAATCTCATTATCCTCCAAAAGAAACAAGATCTGCAACACACAGCTACTACACAGCAAATCTCCCCAGTATGAATTATTACCCTTTATGAGGCATAATCGGGGGAGGTCCGGTCAATCCTGGCCAAACATTGGTCAAACCTCTGAAATATTGTCAGTCCAAGGCCACTATTGGTCTCTAGAAGAGCAAGGAATTTGAAAGACAATTTGGTGCACTCAGAATTCACACAGACCCCATCTGTCAGCATGTTGTAACTACAGATAAATTCACTGATGCTGATAATGAGAAGGTTTATCAAATGAAACAATTTATCAACTGTAGCACAGAAAAGGTTCTATATATTTTAGAATGTCTGTGTCAAAAACTATACGTTGGCAAGACTAAGCGACAGTTACGAATACGTATAGGTGAACATTTGTGCAGTATCAGGAACATCCAAAAAAGTAAGGACAAAGATAACTTAAAGTGGGGTCCCATTGCACAACATTTTGAGAGGTTCCATAATTCCTCTATTGATGTATTAAAAGTAAGGGGCTTCTTTGCTCTATCCCTACCCAACCGCAGAGGTGACTATGACAAAGTCCTTCTGCGGAAGGAAAAGGAATGGATCTTCCGGTTACGAACTATGATCCCAAAAGGGTTAAACACTTAACTAAGCTTACAAGTGTTTCTTGAACATTAATTCCGCTGATTGGAATTTATATTGTAAATATATATATATTCCAGCACAGATCTACTGCTTCCACTTTACACCTACTTCATTGATCCTATTGAGTTTGCCAGGAAATTAAGTGGACTGGGCCATGTGCAGGTTTATATACAACAGAGTACTTGCTGCTCAAGACGCTTTACCTGCAGATCCACTGCTTCCACTTTACACCTACTTCATTCATTTTGGAATATCTGTTGCTATGTTAGATAAAACTAAAAATCTGTGTTAATTCATGTAAACATACAATATTCTGTGATCAATATAGTGCTCTCTGCAAGTCCACTGCTTCCACTTTGCATCTACTTCAACAAATTTATTCTGTTCAAGGAAGTCCACAGATCAATGAAGGGTTGATAACGTGAAAGTGCTCCGTGCTCCATAATGTGCCAGCTGCAGTGTAAAAAAACTACCACATATGGTTATAAAACACTTGGTACTTACTGTGGATAGGACATTATATGATGGTCTAGCTTTCTAATAATCCCTTCCTCCATTTCGAACTGTGAACTCTTCTTTATCCTTTATCCCTTTCCTGACAATATGATTGCCTGGTATAAATGCTGTAGATGAATTACTTAACTAGTTAGAATGTGCAGTAGTGATATCAGTATTACCATCACAGACTTGAAATGTAATAACACTTTTTTCAACAAATTTTATTTTTAACTTTGACACTATAGTTAGGCAGTGGCCCTAAAAGTGAAAAATCCTGTTCTAAGCATGCCAAGAAACTCGCTGCATTGATCTGACAAAGTCCACGCAGTTGAGCGAAATGCATTGACATCTCGTGTTCTACAGCACTGCTCTCTTGCCGCACACATGCAGTCTTTTTCCCAGCTTCACCCTGCATAGCACAGAACTGGCCAGGCATCATGGTACAACAGAGGTTTACTATGCAGCCCCACTGCACATTCCCAGTATGAAAGAGCTCCAAGCAATATATACCTGGATGAGGTTCATTCCAATGGTGTCATGGAACATAAGACAGACTAATTGGGAGACCTTGTGAGCCTTTTGATGGTAACATTTCATGGTCATGGACGGACCATTGGAACGGGCTGCATGACAGGTAGGGATGGTCCCCATGTTCGAGTTGAACTCAAGTTCGACTCGAACATCGGGTGTTCGCCTGTTCGCCGAATAGCGAACAATTTGGGGTGTTCACAGCAAATTCGAAAGCCACGGGACCCCCTTTCAAAGTCTATGGGAGAAATCAAAAGTGCTAATTTTAACCACTTCCATACAGGGCATTTTCACCCCCTTCTTGCCCAAGCCAATTTTCAGTTTTCAGCGCTGTCGCACTTTGAATAACAATTACGCAGTCATACAACACTGTACACAAATTAAATTTTTACAATTTTTTCCCCACTAATGGAGCTTTCTTTTGGTGATATTTGATCACCTCTGAGGTTTTTATTTCTTGCGCTATAAACAAAACAAGAGTGACAAGTTTGAAAAAAACACAATATTTTTTACTTTTTGCTATAATAAATATCCAATTTTTTTTTTTTTTTAACAAATTTTTTCCTCAATTTAGGCCGATACATATTCTTCTAAATATTTTTGGTAAAAAATATCACAATAAGCGTATATTTATTGGTTTGCACAAAAGTTAGCGTCTACAAAATAAGGGGATAGATTTATAGCATTTTTATTATTTTTTTTTTTTACTAGTAATGGCGGCGATCTGCGTTTTTTATCGTGACTGCGATATTTCGGCGGACATATCGGACACTTTTGACACATTTTTGGGACCATTCACATTTATACAGCGATCTGTGCTATAAAAATGCATTGATTACTGTATAAATGTGATTGGCAATGAAGGGGTTAACCAGGAGGGGCACTGTAGGGTTAATCATGTTGCTAGGGAGTGATTTTAACCGTGGCGGGAGGGGACTCAGAAGGGGAGGAGATCGATCGGTGTTCCTCTGTACAAGGAACACACCATCGGTCTCCTCCCATCTGACAGGACGTGGGTCTGTGTGTTTACACACACAGATTCACGGTCCTGCTCGGTTACCGGGCAATCGCGAGTGCCCGGCGGACATCATGGCCGCCGGGCACACGCACCAGGACCCGAGTGACGCGGCGGGCGTGTGCGCGCACCGCCGGCGGCGCGCGTGCCCCCCAGGGGACCTGGAAGGGCCGCCGTCATATGACGGCGGCCCAGGATAACAGCTGCACCGTCCCGCCGTCATATGATGGTGGGCGGGCAGCAAGTGGTTAAAGGATTATATGCATGGTATTGTCAAAAAAGTGTTTGGGGACCTGGATCCTGCCCCAGGGGACATGTATCAATGCAAAAAAAAGTTTTAAAAACGACATTTCTCCGGGAGCAGTGATTTTAATAATGCTTAAAGTGAAACAATAAAAGTGTAATATTCCTTTAAATTTCATACCTGGGGGGTGTCTATAGTATGCCTGTAAAGTGGCGCATGTTTTCTGTGTTTAAAACAGTCCGAGAGCAAAATGATATTTCTAAAGGAAAAAAAGTAATTTAAAAGTACTCGTGTCTATAATGAATTGTCAGTCAAGGCGAATACACATAAAAGTATTGATAAAAACGGCATGGGATTCCCCCACAGGGGAACCCCGAACCAAAATTAAAAAAAAAAAAATGCATGGGGGTCCCCCCAAATTCCATACAAGGCCCTTCAGGTCTGGTATGGATATTAAGGGGAACCCCGCGCCAAAATTAAAAAAAAAATGGTGTGGGGTCCCCCTCAAAATCCATACCAGACCCTTCAGGTCTGGTATGGATTTTAAGGGGCACCCCGTGCCATAATAAAAAAAAATGGCTTGGTAGCCCCCCAAAGCAACTTGTCCCCATGTTGATGGAGAGAAGGGCCTCATAACCTCAACCCTTACCCGGTGGTTGTGGGGGGTCTGCGGGCGGGGGGCTTATCTGAATCTGGAAGCCCTCTTTAACAGGTAGACCCCCAGATCCCAGCCCCCCCTGTGTGAAATGGTACCCCTACCATTTCACAAAAAAGTGTGCAAATGGTAAAAAAAAAACACAATACACGCCTTGGGACAAGTATTAAAAAAAAATAAATAAATAAAACTGTCTCACAGAGTCGTCTTCTTCTTCTTCTCGCGCTCCGATGGACCGAAAAAGAGAAGAAGAAGACTCAGTGGGACAGTTTTTTTTAAAATTTTTTTAATAAAGGACTTGTCCCAAGGCATGTATTGTGTTTTTTTTTTCCATTTTCACACATTTTTTGTGAAATGGTAGGGGTACATTTGTACCCCATTACCATTTCACACGGGGGGGCGGGATCTGGGGGTCCCCTTGTTAAAGGGGGCTTCCAGATTCCAATAAGCCCCCGGCCCGCAGACCCCCACATGTTACTGGCAGCATATTCTATAGGACAGAGGGGTATAAGCATGTTTAAACCCTTTCGCTACCAGGCCCTGCACTCCACTTTTATACCATAACTCCCAACTGTCCCTGATTTTGAGGGACGGGCCCTCTGTAATTCTTTCCTCCTCATTTGTCCCTCATTTTGGTGTGATCTATATATTTGTACATAAAATGCACTATTTATATTTTTAAAAAGTGTTTCTTAGTGCCAAACCTTTCATCCAATTTCTAAATTGCTGCATTTGTAAATTTCAGAAGCCAGTATAAAGAAATAAAAAAACAAAATGATATCTGTGCTTGGCTGGAATTGGTGCTTGGCCAGCACCAATAGGTTTGATCATACACCCATAAAACAAATACAATACACAGAGGGTGCAGCACCAACTAATGCCCTGTACCCACGATGAGATTATCGGACAAATGATCGTCCGTTTTTTTTTTTTTGCATGCTAATCTCAGATCGAATCTGATGGGTTTACTAAAGTTATGAAAATTCCCATACGACAGAAAAAAAAATTCGGAAGTGATGTCATGGGTTGGAATGCATTTGTATTGCACTTTCGAAGGATAGCTGTACTGATTAAATGAAAATCGTACGATCTGGCATCGTACAAAAAAAGATTTTGTACATGTCCGATAGAATAATAACGGTTGAACTGTCATGTTCGGCTCTCGAAAGCTCTGTACCAAAGATCCGATTATCGTACGATCGCTTTGAAAGCGGTATTTTCCGTACGATTTTCTGATCGTGTGTACGGGGCATTAGTGTTAACAAGAGTCCTGAAAAGCACTTTATATAAAGTCCACCAACTGTAGATGGTAAAGGTGATAGAAATGATGAAAAGATCCCTGCTTCAACTGTAGTGAAAAGGATGGTAAATGCACTCGTCACCGCTGTGGGAGAAAGGGCAATCCTGCTTACCAGAATGTGTTGGCCCTCAAGTTAAGAAGAGGTCAATAAACACATACTGTATGTAGAGACCAGGGCAAAATGAATGGACCACTGGGCAGCTGCTATAAACCTCACTGTGGCTCCTTATGCTGCGTACACACGACCGGTTTTGCCGTCGGAAAAAACTCTGAAGGTTTCTCCGACGGAATTCCATTCAAGTGGTCTTGCCTACACATGGTCAACCCAAAGTCCGACCAAAGTCCGACCGTACAGAACGCGGTGACGTACAGCACGTATGATGGGACTAGAAAAAGGAAGTTCAATAGACAGTAGCCAATAGCTTCCGTCTCGTACTTGCTTCAGAGCAAGTGTCATTTTAGTATACAGACGAGCGGTTTTCCCGATAGGAATTGGTTCCGTCGGAAATATTTAGAACATGTTCTATTTCTAGGTCCGTCAGAATTTTCGAAAAAGAAAGTCCGATGAGGCACACACACCTGGAATGGACGATGAAAAGCTTCCGTCTGAATTTTCTGTCGGACATTCCGCTCGTGTGTACGCGGCTTTAGTCAAGGCAAGAAGCTCGTACTATCCTGAACGGTGACTGTAGAGGAGGCCTCGGCCTGTGATCAGGACATACAGGGGTCCGGCTTCACCCGGAGGCCTGTCAAGGTCCTCCACCCCCCCCTTCGCTCATCCATGTCTTTATGGACCTTGCTTTTTGCACTGGCTCAAATCATTTGGTGAAGGGGGGATTGTGGTGTGGGGGTTATTTTTCAGGGGTTCGGCTTTCCCCCTTAGTTCCAGTGAAGGCTTCAGCATACCAAGACATTTTGGACAATTTCATGCTCCTAACTTTGTGGGAACAGTTTGGGGATGATCCCTTCCTGTTCCAACATAACTGCGCACCAGTGCACAAAACAAGGTCCATAAAAACATAGATTAACGAGTTTGGGGTGGAGGAACTTGACTGGTCTGCACAGAGTCCTGACCTCAACCCGATAGATCACCTTTGGGATGAATTAGAGCAGAGACAGAGAGCCAGGCATTCTCGTCCACATCAGTGCCTGACCTCACAAGTGCGCTTCTGGAAGAATAGTTAAACATTCCCATAGACACAGTAAACCTTGTGGTCAGACTTCCCAGAAGAGTTGAAGCTGGTTTAGCTGCAAAGGGTGGGCCAAGTCAATATTGAACCCTACGGACTAAGACTGGGATGCCATTAAAGTTCATGTGCGTGGCAGGCTTCCCAATACTTTTGGTAATATAGTGTATATTGTTTTTGGGAAGGGATCAAGTTAGTTTAATTAGTTCATCTTGACATAGGAAGTGACCTAATTACTGTGTTGGGCTATAGAAAACGGCGGCCAGACTGGTCCTAAGAGTAGGCAGCTGGTAACATGAAATTATATCTGCACCCTCTGGGACAGGCTCAGGCTATCAGCCTACAAGTCTGCAGAGGCAGGTGTGTAGAAGTTTTGATTATTTCTGCACTCTTTGCCCAGTCAGGTAAACTTTCTACCCAAACTCCACGGTGGTCAGACTTTCCGCACCCAGGCCCGCTTCAAGCATGTTCTACTGGGATGGCAAGAAAGTGTCCTTATCTGCGCTATAAAAACTAATATAGCAAGATTATTCAGTCCAAGATATTGCAGTCAAGCTCTATATAGTGGAGAAATGAGATAGATCGCTGCTCCAGGTAAGTAATATAATCCACCAAAAATGAAGGGCTGAGTGCTAGCTTCGGCTCGCAACCGTGAACATGTAGACCAAGTGAGAAAAATTAGCTGCACACCAACATCCGTCCAACAGGTTTATTGAAAGATGCCACCAGGACTAAAACAATGGACCAAGGGGTGGCAACGTTTCACACATACATTGTGCTTCTTCAAAACCCCAGGTTTTGAAGAAGCACAATGTATGTGTGAAACGTTGTCACCCCTTGGTCCGTTGTTTTAGGGCTCTGAGAGACCATAACTACTTTATAAATTTCCCCTACTAAAGGCTAGATAACAAATATCATTTTATGTGGTTAAAGGCAAATTAGCTTCAGTCAATCAAAGATAATATCTACACATCTATATTTTCTGGAAGATCGAATACCGTCATGCATAACAAAATCCGTTTGTTACATTGCAATTTCATGTATTCATTTGTTTTGTTTTAGAAAAATGTGCATAATATTTTTTTAACAAAGACATTAGGAATTTTTATATAAAATGTCACTGAAATTATCAGAGTAGAACAGTTCTGACAGGTCAATTGCCACAGATGGCATGTTCTTTGTTAATTATACAGGAATTTAGAGACAAATGCAAAATGCCTATTCTCAGGAGAAATTTCTCAATCAATCTGCCTGAAGCAGTCCCATAACTGAATTAATGCAGTATTTGTGAGAATAAGTTAAGAATCTACTTGTACAAATAATTCACTTCTACTCATTGAAACATATAAGCGTAAATAATGATCGTTAACAGGAAATGGAGGAATGGCAGCGTTTAACACAACATTGTGGGCTGCAGGGTGAGTGAAGTTAAGTGGAGTACAAAGGAATGATTGTGTAAAGACAAATGCAGGCACTAGAAAGATGGTGATTATGAAAGTGTTTATGAGCTGACGAGCCTGAATGTCAGGAAAAAGACGCCAACACTGTCCCAAAATGATAGCTTGATATATTTCTCCGGCTTCTTATATTATCTGTTTAAAGGGAGTATAATACCACTTTTGTTTTGTATTTAATAAATGACTATTGTCATGTGTGAAATGCCTTCAGGTCAAATGCCATTTGACCTGAAGGAAAAATAATATGACATCTTTGTACGGTGAACAATCAGGGCCGTTTTTCCCACTGGGCACACTGGGCATTAGCCCAGGGGCCCCACTTGTCTGGAGGGCCCCATCCAGGGCCGATCCTCAGTGCTGCAAACTGCTGCTTAAGTTGCCTGACTGCACTGGTTGCTCACTTGCTAGAATCACCAGCTGGCCGGCGTCTAGCTAGCAACCAGTGACGTCAGTCAGAGGCCGCGGCCGCCCCAGCATTCATAGTGCCGCGGCCGCCCCAGCTGCTAGTGAACAAGCTCCACCCATCTCTGCCATGTTCTTCAGACAGCATGGAGAGGGAGTGGAGCGGAAAGACGGCCCTTGATAGCTGGCGCTGCTTTGCTGCTGTAAGTGACACACTGTACTGCACCAGGCCGGTGGCCTCAAGTAAGTCTAACACTGTCTACTTAAGTAAGTTCAAGTTGTGCATCAAACACAGCCACTGTCTGTGCCCCTCAAACGCTGCCACTGTGCCCATCAAACACAGCCACTGTGTCCATCAAAGCTGCCACTGTACCCATCAAACACAGCCACTGTGCCCATCAAAGCTGCCACTGTGCCCATCAAACAGCCACTGTGCCCATCAAAGCTGCCACTGTGCCCATCAAACACAACCACTGTACCCATCAAAGCTGCCACCGTACCCATCAAACACAGCCACTGTGCAAATCAAAGCTGCCACTGTGCCCATCAAGCATCCACTGTGCCCATCAAAAGCATCCACTGTGCCCATCAAACACAGCCACTGTGCCCATCAAAGCTGCCACTGTGCCCAACAAAGCTGCCACTGTGCCCATCAAAAGCTGCCACTGTGCCCATTAAACACAGCCACTGTGCCCATCAAATGCTGCCACTGTGCCCATCAAAAGCTGCCACTGTGCCCCTCAAAAGCTGCCACTGTGCGCATCAAACACAGCCACTGTGCCCATTAAAGACAGCCACTGTACCCATCAAAAGTTGCCACTGTGCCCATCAAATGCTGCCACTGTGCCCATCAAATGCTGCCACTGTGCCCATGAAAAGTTGCCACTGTGCCCATCAAACACAGCCACTGTGCCCATCAAAGCTGCCACTGTACCCATCAAAAGCTGCCACTGTACCCATTAAACGCAGCCATTGTGCCCAAACGCTGCCACTGTGCCCATCAAACGCTGCCACTGTGCCCATTAAACTCGTGTTATATTGTCCAAACGTTGTGTTAATGCTTAAACACTGATTTTGTTAGAAGTACCAATAAATATAGCCTTATTGATAATTTTCATTTTTATTCTCATGCGTGATTGTGTAGACAGGGCCCCAGAGCACTGTATTGCCCGGGGGCCCATAATGCTATTAAGATGGCCCTGTGAACAATGTTTATGAACTGCAAGTTCATCCACTGTTTGGGAGGTTCAGCAAACAGCCAAATGAATGGGTGTTCAGCTAAGCCAAAGCCAAAGGTGCAGCAAAAACTGAAACATTTAGCAGTGGTATTACAACCACTACTAAATGTGAAATCTGCTAAGAGCTCAAAGCTATTTTTTTTATACATAGACATGTATGTGTTATAGTACAGTTTGCAAAGCATATTACTTTAGATTAGTGTTTTTCAACCTCTTTTCAGCCAAGGCACCCTTTAGAATTACAAACAATCCCAGGGCACACCAATCTGATGGCTCGTTCGCAGCAGGAGATGCATCTGAGCGCATGCACTTTTTTAGACATTCCCCTCCTAGCGCAACCTCCCCACCCAAACCACTTTCCCAGCACAAACCCCTCCTCCTAGCACAACCCCTCAAACCCACCTCCTAGCACAACCCCACCAAATCCCCCCTCCTAGCAACCCCCCCACCCAAATCATCCTCCCAGCACAACCCCCCCTCCTAGCACAACCCCACCAAATCCCCCCATCCTTGCAAACCCCCCACTCAAATCATCCTCCCAGCAACCTCCCCCAAATCACCCTCCTAGAACAACCCCCTTTCTAGTACAACCCCTCCAAATACCCCCACCTAGCAACCCTCCCACCCAAATCATCCTCCTAGCACAACCCCCCTCCTAGTACAACCTCACCAAATCCCCGCTCTTAGCAACCCCCCCACCCAAATCATCCTCCTAGCAAAACACCACTCCTAGTACAACCCCTCCACCTAAATCCCCCTCCCAGCACAAACTTCCACAAATCCCCCCTGCCCACACCTGCCCCACTCTCTGCTCCGATTTGTACTCTTGTTGGCAGGTCCTTAACAAATGGTTTCATCATCGATTGGCAGGATGTGGTCAGGTGGCCAGCTCAGCTTTCTCTTTTGCTGGCAAGAGTACAGAGGGGAGCAGAGAGTGGGGGAGGTGTCGGGACAGCTCTCTGCCTCCTCTGTACACATGAGTTAGCCGTGTGCTCTCCATCCTGTAGCAGGAGCTAACAGAGGATCGCTCAGATCCGACTGTTGCCGCAGCACTCCTAAAGACTTTTCACGGCACCCCAAGGTGAGAAACACTGCTTTAGATTCATCAGAATGAAAGTGGTATTAAACTATGATTTTTTGAAAAACAGTGACAAGCAGGGTTATTTTTGATAATGTTTGTCATCATTCCTCACTGTATACAGTTCTCTAAAGTAAATATTTTTTGGGAATTTGTTGCAAAGTTTTTTATTTTTTTTTATTTGGAGGAACTGCCAGTTGCCCTTCAATAAGCAGAAGTGTTTTTAGCCTGTCGTGTGAGTTTCATAAGGTGGCTGTTGGGCTGCCTATCTGATATATCAGATAAGCATCACTAACATCTCAGCATCCTACTAGTCGAGGACATTACCTGATGCTGGTTGTCAAGGGTGGCCTCAGGCAATATATGTTTTGCTGGTGCTGTGCTGGTAATGAGAGTGTAAGTGGAGGAGCTCCAATCCTAATAATGAGATTATAATAAAACAGACATACCATATTGAGAAACTTAAAAAATAAAAAATAATGTTTAATAGTAAAAAATGGAATTCAATACAGTAAACTGTAGCACCCTTAGGAATGCTGAAGGGATAAAATGTTGGGAGCTATGCAGGATGGTGTGCATGGCCACTTTCCAGTGAATGATTTGTGTGTCCTGAAAGATTATGGTTAGCTAAAATGTGCCTTTTTGCTTATTCAGCTGCCTAATTATGGTGGGTGTTGGAAAGACTGGGTAGGTGGATGGACATGCACCTGCAAACACTAGTACAACATCTGCTTGAATTTACTAGGGACACTAAGGAGTTCTAGGGTCCCTGCTGTATTGACGTTTTATTTATTTATTTTTCATTGGTACATATGCTTCAGGGCAGTGCCAAGCTCCTCATGCCCCCCAGGTCCCCTACATCCAGGTTTGAGCATCAGCAGTTAATCATTGAATGTTTTATTACATGCGAATGGCCACAAATGGCTCTAGGTGCTTTTAGTCCACCATTGCTGTGATAGGGACCTCTACCCACAATTGTTCAAAGGAAGCCCCACTGAGTTTCCTGCTGGAAATCATAGTCAGCCACATACACAAGTGTGAATGAGACCTAAATGAACAACCTGTCACTTTCCAGCTAAGTGTGGGTTCCACAGCCTTAATGCTATGTAATCTCTGTCCAAGAATGGATCCTGAGGCTGTTTTTCACATTACATAGCTGCATTAGTTGGTGCCTTTTTAATTTCCTTCTGGCTGTTACCTTTAAAGTGTAAAAAAATAAAAATAAATTAGCAGCAGCAACTGTTTTTCTGCTTTCAATCCATCTTCATGTACAGTCAGACACACCTCATTACCTGTCCTGTTAAAGGTAATATAGTGGCTACTACGGTGCTCCATTTTTGTTAAGAAGAAATGTTTCCAAGTTAGAATCAATCCTCATTAAATGAAGTAACAGATCACGCTAGTTTAGTCAATACTGCTGCTCTATTTGTGCAGTATAATAATGAAAAATAAAATAAATAAATTATATATAAAGTAGTGTTAATTGTTATTTTTCTATCACAAGTAAATATACGCCATACAGTGCAAATGTATTCCACTTAGAATTTCATGATTACAATCATTTCATTTGTTTACATCAGAGAAAGTAAAGAATTTCACTTAAACAATGAACATGAAGGAAATTGTGTTTTTCCCATAAGAATTTAAAGGCACACTATACAAAACAAAAAAAATGAAACCTTTAAATGCCTACAGCAAGCAATGGCATGCCTGCTGAGTAGTTTGGCCTATCACACACTGTGAGTTTGATATTAAATATGCCAGTACTAGACAGTTTCTCACGACCACTAATCAGATTCAACAGTAAATTTAAAGATTAATGTGATTTAGGGTGCAGAAATGAGGGAGATGAAAACTTTAGGAACTACAATCCTACTACCCTCCTACTTACTCTCCATAGAGTTGGGTTTGCTTAATCTGCAAGGAATTACTAGGATCTCAAATGAAGGTAAATACTTGCTGGCTTTAGCACAGTTGAGTGTGGATTTATTAGCATTACAAGCTCATTGAATGGTTTTACTTGTTGCCTAAAATTGCTCTGTAAGCATACTTATTACACTACATAGACATGGCATTTAAAATAAAAATAAAATAAAGTGTATGCAATGTAATGCCCCGTACACACGGTCGGACTTTGTTCGGACATTCCGACAACAAAATCCTAGGTTTTGTTCCGACGGATGTTGGCTCAAACTTGTTTTGCGTACACACGGTCGCACAAAGTTGTTGGAATTTCCAATCGCCAAGAACGCGGTGACGTCAAGCACGTACGACGAGACTAGAAAAGGCCAGTTCAGAACCAAGCGCGGCACCCTTTGGGCTCCTTTTGCTAATCTCGTGTTAGTAAAAGTTTGGTGAGAGACGATTCGCGCTTTTTCAGACTCGTGGTTTTCAGATCGTTTTCTGCCATTCAGTTTGTGCTTGTGGGTTTGCATCTGCTCTTCAGTGCGTGCAAGCAAGTTCCGCGTGACTTAGTCATTGTATTCTTGTTCTTTCGTTACTGTTTTTCAGGTCGCTCTTCACAGGCCTTGCTGTTCTTCAGTGCGTTCTGTTACTTCGTTCTGAGCAGCCGACCGTTTTCTAGCCATGTTGCGTATGCATACTCCTCGTAGAGTTCGTGCTGTGCGGGGGCTTGGTGTTGGGATCCTGACTTTGACACAAGTCCAGTCCATGAACAGGGTGGGGAGGAGTTCATGGACCAAGAATTGGTTGCTTCAGCATGACCAGTTCTCTCATATGCCTTTGCTCCGTGAGATCCGTGAGAATAATCCTGATGATTTCAGGAACTTTCTCAGGATGACGGACCTCGTGTTTCACCGTCTGTTGGCTTCGCTGACCCCTTATTAGAGGCAGGATACCTGCATGAGGCAAGCCATCACTCCGGAGCAGAGGCTCGTCGCTACCCTGCGGTGCTTGGCGACAGGGAGAAGTCTGCAGGACTTGAAGTTCTCGACAGGCATCTCCCCCCAGGCTCTGGGTATCATCATCCCAGAGACCTGTTCTGCCATCATACAGGTCCTGCAGAAGGAATATATGAAGGTAAGATTTTTATCCTTTAATATCACATTTTATTGTATTTAATGTTTGCTAATATATTGTATTTCTTTCCTCGTTCCCTAATTACCATGATTGGAATATGCTGTGAATGTTCCCTTTGTCCTCATGCATGCTGGATTTTTATGTAATTAATTTTTTAGGTCCTTCATACAGATTGTCCTTCACTAACCTCCCCAGCATGCTCTACGGGCCCTATATTCACCGCATGTAGTCACTTAACAATGTATTTTATCAGCTCCATAGTAGTGCTTTACCCCAAAAACCCCCTAAAATGTTTAGAAATGTTATTTTAGCTTTAAATTCTGGCAGAGTGGCAGAGGCTTTTTTTGTGGTGTCCCCAAATCATTTTTAGTAACCCTCCCTCCCCCAACTGCTAAGTCAGCTGATCCCAATTCTCTATCTATCCTCAATCATCTATCTGCTGACTTTGCCAAACCCATACACACTATACCCATCTCTTTTGTGCTCTGATTTATGGATGAATTCCCCAAAGCATGTAGTGCAAGGGCCTGCCTGTATACTTTCCAATGGTACTGTTTGAATTTTTAAGATACTATTATTATCTTGAGTCAGGTAATAGCAGAATGTTCAAATGTGCTCAAATGTGTACAATGTGTATTTATATCTTTGTATTCGGACACTTCTTACCTGTCCAGTGGGCTGCCAATAGTGTAACTGAGGGGCTGTTCCAAGTAATACCCTGTATTTAGGCATTCATCTCTCAATGAAGTGAAGAGGGTTACCTGTCCAAGATTTCCACACCCCCCCATAATGTTCGAAATGGCCCATGAGAGGGGGGGGGGGAATATGATAGGTGTACCTTATACTTTGGTGTTGTTAAATTCCCCTTAATAAATGCTATCTGGAGGTTGCCCCAGAATGTTTGTGCCTAATATGCTTGCCATGTTTCTGTGCAAAAATATTAATTCATTTTTGTTTTCCTCAACAGTTTCCTTCCACGCCACAGGAATGGCAGACTGTGGCCTCCCCCTTTGCCCAGCGGTGGGACTTTCCTAACTGCGGAGGGGCAATTCATAAGAAACATGTCCACATCATCCCACCACCCAACTCGGGGTCATACTATTTCAACTATAATGGGTTCAATAGTATTGTGATGTTGGCGGTGGTGTCGGCTAATTACGACTTCTTGTATGTGGACGTGGGGAAGAATGGCCGGATGTCCGATGGTGGAGTCATCGCCCAGACGGTGTTCTACAGGCGTCTATAGAATGGCAGCTTGGACTTGCCAGCTCCAGAGGACAATGTGGAAGGACTCCCATTCGTTGCTGATGAAGCGTTTGTGCTGGGGGACCACCTGATGCGGCCATTTCCGATGAGGACCCTCACCCCGGAACAGAGGGTTTTTAATTACCGGCTGGCCAGAGCCCGAAGAGTGGTGGAGAACACATTTGGAATCCTGGCCAGCCGGTTCCGTTCTATTTCTGACACCTATCCATATGGCGGAGTATAAACTGAACCATATTATACTGGCGTGCTGTATTCTCCATAACTTTTTAAGGAAACATTCGGCCAACTATGCTGGCTCAGTTGGGCCTGAGGCCGGAGTGATACCTGAAACACTGACGGCGCTTGAAAGCGGCCTTCCTGGCTTGCCCTCCCTGAGTGTCCGTGATGTCCGGTTACGATACCTGTAGTTCTTTGCGGGTAGGGGGGCCATCAATATGCCTTCAAATTTGTGAAGCCTTTTTCCAATAAAAAAAAAAAAAAGAAATTCTTTGTGGACATTTACTGCTTGTGTTTGTTTTAGCTGACCCTGACAGCAATGTGTGGAGTCCTGAAAATGGTGTGATTGTGTAACCTTATACAAAGCACTGTTGGCTGTTATTTACTAAAGGCGTATACACTTTTTATACTACAAGTGCTCTTGAAACTGCAATGAAAATGCTCTTGTAGTGCCCTTAGGAAATAACCACCATTTTTTACGAAAACAGCAATTACATCACCACAAAATGTTGTCGCGTTGAGACAATAATCCACACATTCTTGATTAACAAACTTTTTAATACCTGCACAATCACATGTGCATTTAGAAACGTTTTTTAGAACAAACCAACATGTTTGTTGTATAACAATTTTTGGGGTGGCATTATCAAAAATAGAAATGTCCATTTACGATAAAACAGGCCTGTGTAAAACCAACAAGAAAGACAAAAAACTTGAACTTACAAAGTTCACATATGGTAAAACCTGAAGGCAATATCAGACATGAGTATTTAGAAACTGTGTTTGATATTGCGTTCAGATGGGGTCAAATCACACCTTGAAAAGCCAAATTTGGAAGATGCACACCAATTTACGAATGTCAACATGTGCTAGCTGCCATCACGGGGGATCAAGGGACGTGTTTTGGGGGAGCAAGCCCTTCCTCACCACTACTTTATTATTGAGGAAGGGGTTGCACCCCCAAAACGCGTCCATTGATCTCCCGTGATGGCAGATAGCACATGTTGGCACACTGTGTGCATCCTCCAAATTTGGCTTTTCAAAACATTTCAAAAATATTTCAAACATTGTACTAAACCAAAGTGATTTTGTGGGGTATTAAATTCGCCCCAAAACATCAATGATGTTATTATTTTTTTTAATCACATCATTGATTTTTGACTTGAGGTTCTCCAATTCTAAATTACACCCCATGATCTCCCCGATCAGCATCTGGGCACTTTCTGATGTGAACGGATCTCGATCCCTAACAACACAATCACCTAAAAAGAGAGAAAACAAACAAAAACAGGTATCAAAAATCTGCCAGCATCCATCTCTTACCTGAGTCTGTGGTCGCAGACACTCACCTGTTGTGGTGCCTATTTCAACCCCATCTTCTTCCTCCTCCTGCTCCACTTGGTTTGGGGGTATTTCACCTTCTTCCATAGGTGGGGGGTCTCTGGTCTCCTCGGATGAGGGGTGTCCTCCGAGTCTTTTCTCCCCTATGTAAAACAAAAAGGGTATAATTAGCACACAGTGATTTTATGGCAGAACTATAAATAGGAAACATTGCTTGGAAGTGGGGTACAATTGTCAATTTTAGCAGAGTTCAAAGATGTCGCTTTTTTATTGTCCATTGTCAACCTGCAATACTTTACCTGTTTAGTACAAGCTTCACAGATGGAGACCCCCCTATAGTATACACTGGAGCACCTGTGTGCCCCCCCTAATAAAAATGGTGTTCTTGTGTCTCACATTAGTGCTCCAGTGTCCAGATGTGAAAACAGCTGCTGAGTGTCCTCTCCTTACACAGAATCTAGTTTGCATTTCATTCTAGTAACAAACCCATCTACACAACCAAATATTTTGCATCCAAGTAGGCCCTAAAAATGTAGGAAAATGCATATGGCCTAAACAATGGTGTTTTAGAGGGCGAAAAAAAAAATGTTTGATACGAACGAATAATGGGCCCATGAACATTAAAATTGACATTTGAAACTGTACAATTAAGAAAAGCATATGGAGCAGCACGAACGTAATAAAGACAAAAAGAATAGGAACACAGCACAACGACTTACTTTTTTGCAGCACTCTCCGGATCTTTCGGTACTGCTCTGGCTCTCTTAATTTTAGGTCCGACCACCGCTTCCTGAGCTGATCTTTCGATCGTCGTACCCCGAAATTCCTGTGCAGACTTTTGATCACTTTCGCCATGATCTTGGCCTTTCTGATATTGGGGTTGGGGTAAGGCCCATACTTCCCGTCATAGTCGGCCTTCTTCATGATGTCCACCATCTCCAACATCTCCCCAAAGGACATATTTGTGGCCTTAAATCGTCTCCTTCTGGATCGGGACGTGTCCGTATCTGGGCTTTCCTCCTCCTCGTTGCTATAATTAGCACGCACCTGCTCTGACTCCGCCATGTGCTCTTCCCCCACTGCACCGAATGAAAAGGGGCGGGGAATAGACTAGAAAGAACATCAGGGGCGGGCGGAGTTACACGCATGCGCAGTGTGTATAAAGCGTAATGCGCGTGCGTAGTATGTACGATCTGTGAGCGGACGAAGGAGCATTGGACGCGCCGATCGTAAGAACGAAGGTAAGAGACAAACTTGTGCCTATACTGCTTCTAGATTGAGGCCTATATTGTAACAAGATTAGGAGAGTTTTGTCTGACATTAGGCTTTGTCTTGTGTTGTGTCTTGCAGTGAACATGGATATCTTATTAAAAGATAATGACTTCATGTCACTATTCATTGATATGTTAAGGGAGCTGCTATGTCTGTGGGAGATCAACCACCCACATTACAAGAACAAAACAAAGAGGAAGGCAGCACTGGATAAATTGTTTGGAAATTGTGAAGCAGGTGATACCCACGGCAGACATCACATTTTTGAAGATCTTAATTGGTGGCCTGAGGAGCACATATGTAAGGGAGCGCCAGAAAGTCCAGGATTCGCAGAGATCCGGAGCAGCAGATGACATCTATGTCCCCAGGATGTGGTACTATGACAGGCTGCATTTTCTGGCAGGTCAGACCGAACCCAGGTCATCACTCTCCAGTCTTCCTTCCATGCTTCCTTCCCCTCCAGCTGAGGCTTCTGACGCCCAACCTGGGCCTTCCAGGCAACAACATGTGGAGGAGCCCAGCTTGAGCCAGGTATAGCATTCCTCTAAATATTGCTGGTTGTCCAATCAATGATGTTAACTAGATGTTAGTTTGGAGTACTAATTTAGGATTGTGATTGATGATGCAAAAACTAAAACCATGTCCCTTTTTCATACACAGGGAAGTCTCAGCCAGGAGGTGGCTGGGCCGAGCCGCCTGCCTGATATGCCGGTCCCTCCCCAACACCTGGAAGGAGAAAGTGGCAGGAGGAGGAGTGCCCTAGAGGAGGCTGCCATAGGTCTCTTTTGGAGGGCTACAGAGGCCCCGGGAGCACCACACACAGTGGAGGAGGACATTGCTGCCCTCATTGCCTCTAAAATGCAGAGGATGGAGGAGGGACAACAACTCATGTGTGAGTCGCTCATATTGGAGGCTCTTAATAAAGGTATGAGGGGCCAAATTACATCTCAGACACACCTTTGCGAGCTCACAGATGGTCCTCCTCCTCCTCCTGCAGGTCCTCCTCCTCCTTCTCCTCCTCCTCCTCCAGGTCCTCCCAGTCCTCCTCCTCCTTCAGGTCCTACTCCTCCTCCTGCCACATCTCCAACAGCACAGCCACAGCCCGGAAGGAAGCGTGGAAGGAAGACCAGAAAGTGAGGACCCTGGATCCAGTCTGGTGGGCCAAAAGATGCAGCCTCTTGTGGTACCACAGCCTGGGGACACAGATGTCATCTACTGCTTTCCGGATCTCTGCGACTTCTGGACCAGACTGCCCTCCCTTACATATGGACTCCTCAGGCCACCAATTTTGATGTTCAAGAATTGATGTCTGCCGTGGGGGTCCCAGGCTTCGCTAATTTCTCATGTTGATCCAGTGTTGCCTCCCTCTTTGTTTGGTTCTGAGCCCTTAATAAAGGAATTTTTGTTGGAATTATACTTGCCTATGTGTGTTTTACTTCAAAAAGGACAGTTTGTTGTTGAGGATTCAGGTACATTTCCAAAATACAATGTGAAATTAACAAGGGACACCAACAACAAACAATCTCATTGAGATTAAATAATAAAAGATATCAATGGTTTTGTGGTAACTTGACACACAAAACACACACAAAAATATTCTGGAGTCAAACTAAAAACAACATTAAACAAAGATCAGCCTTGGAAAAAATACAAACATAAAATCTAAACCAAAAATGGCTTAAAAAACAAAACAAAAATAAAAAAAAAAATAAAAAACATTCTGTCAGATGTGACAAATAACAATATATTCAGGGAATCCCAAGAAAAAAACAAAAAAAAATGTTTGTGAGAAGAGTGTGTGAATATGAGCAGCAAAACTACTTCATTCTTGTCACATTATAAAGAAGAAGAGAGTGCGCTGTATTAAAACATTTTTAACATTGCAGCGTGACGAAAGTGCTGTATCCATTGGGAACGCTAAGTTTACCAGACCGAGCTGTTCCGTGTCGGAATTTCTTCTGAGCATGCGTGGCACTTTGTGCGTCGGCACAGGCCACACACGGTCGGAATTGACGCGATCGGATTTTGTTGTCGGAAAATTTTATCTCCTGCTCTGCAACTTTGTGTGTCGGAAAATCCGATGGAAAATGTCCGATGGAGCCCACACACGGTCGGAATTTCCGACAACACGCTCCGATCGGACATTTTCCATCGGAAAATCCGACCATGTGTACGGGGCATAAAGCTCATGCTTATTTTTTTGTTTTAGATAGAGCAGGAAAGAATTAAAATTTGTAATAGGTTATTTTTTTGCTGCTCGTGGCTTGCTCAGAAGCTCTCCCTTTAATTGCTATCCTGGAAATGCAACAGAAAATGAGAAGAAATCTCTTCAAAGTGAACAGAATACCCATCTTAGAAAGCTGTTACAGAAACATGTGTCCCCATTGGGGGGATTTTTTAAGCACCACTTTCTGTAATGACTCAAAATTTCTCTTTATTTTCTGCCTTAGTGACAAACAATCAACACCAGGGCTAGGATGTCTCGCCATCAGATACACAAACAGCAACAAAAACTTGACAAAGAACATACGCTATCCAGAACCTCCATTTACATACACTTAAAAATTAGAGCGCATTAGTGTCATAAGATAATTAGTATATTTTGAAATATAATAATTTAAATAAATGAATTGATTAATGTGTATGAGGATATATTGGGTGGTTTGGATACTTACTTAGGCTGTTTATTGACACAAAATTAATAAATACATAAATAACATATAAATACAGTGTATACACTACTTGAAAAAAACAAGCAGAAAAAAACAAAACAGTGGGGGTTATTTACAAAAGGCAAATCCACTTTTCACTACAAGTGCAAACTACAAGTGCAAAGTGCACTTGAAAATACACTGAAAGTGCACTTGGAAATCCAGTTGCTGTAAATCTGAGGGGTAGATCTGAAATGAGGGAAAGCTCTGCTGATTTTATCATCCAATCGTGTGCAAGCTAAAATGCTGTTTTTTATCTTCCTTGCATGTCCCCCTCAGATCTACAGCGACTGCACTTCCAAGTGCACTTTCAATGCAATTTCAAGTGCACTTTGCACTTGTAGTTTGCACTTGTAGTGCAAAGTGGATTTGCCTTTCATAAATAACCCCCACTGTCACCTTGACCATTCAGGGCAAAGGGACTGTTTAGAGGGCCTTCCCAAATTACTGATATCCAATTTGCTAGTGCTCCCCTGCTGTTCCATCTGCTATCGATAGCCAATAAACACAAATACAAGGGAACAGGTGACCTTCTCCCATGTGAGAGTGCTTGGGTCAAGCAGCCTATTGCTAGACATGATGGAAGAAGTGACATCACTGCTTATCCTAGCATCTAATACCAGCTGACATAATGGGCTTTGGAACTTGCTGCAACAAAGAAAAGAATGGCTAGGGAGTACTGACAAGGTGAGGTCTCCTTTACACACTGTCATTTTGCCCTAAAAGAGTAAAATCTACATTACATTAAAAATAATTGCATGGGCAGGAATACATTAATGTAAAATGAAAAATGCTATTACAATAAGCTAATAATGAGTAGGGCCAAAAAAAACCACAAGGCTTTATTAGCATTCAAACTAATAAAAATTGGCATATGTATCCCCAGGAAAATCCCCTACAACATTACATTAATAAAATGTTCTCTGTTGTCGTGTACTGATATGACTGTAATGAAAGTTCTCATCATTTTGCATTGTTACAGTGTTTGTAAATCCTAATAACAAACCTATCTTATCAGCTCCGTTTGGTTTGATAAATATACCATTAAAAGAATATGCTATATCTGTTTAAAAAGTGCAAAAAATAAAAAAGTCGATCATGTATTTTGCACACTTCCTTTGCTATCTCAAAGAGAGTAACCACCCTTCCTAGTTCTCCTAGGACTCTTCGGCAATAGGACTCTTTGGCAATCAAGCTAGATACTGCAATTCTGCCATTATCTGGGCAAAGATAGGCAATAAACTGATTTTATATTGCATGAAACTAAATAAATATATTGCTTTGCTATATAAAGGCATTTCTACTAATACAATTTGATAGTAAGAACATAAATAAGGTATGTATGTCTCCTTACACTGGTCAGGCATATGTTTGTCTTGGCTAACAAAGTTTAACAGAAGTTGTACGCAATATTTTAAGTGTGCCTCCTGTGATAGATAGACAAGGCTAATCTGCCAACATATTTATATTTAGTAATTATCATCTCTATTCTCAAGCAACCCAAAGTCTATTATGACAAGCGCATGTCTCTGCTATTAAAGATATTGAAGACACACAAAATGCAGAATGCCACCAGAATTTTCAGCAAACCATCAAAGCCAAAAATGTGAATCTTGTTGAAAAGAGATGTATGTTTTTTTTTTGTTTTTGTTTTTTGTTTTTTAGAATCATACTTACCTAGGTGGATGCTGCATCTTTCCCCCAGCGCCTCTAACACTGAGAACCGAGCGATTGAATATCGCCTATAGTTTGGTTCTCACAGCTAGATGAGCAGAGAGCTGCTGACTGTCAGTCAGTAGCTCTCTGCTCTGCTCCCCCACCCCGTGCTCACTGGAGCGCTGTGGAGGGGGTGGGAGCGGCTGGCTTAGGCTTCCAGTGGCTCAGTCCAGGTATGTGGGTAGATCCCACCTACACTTTCACGCTCTTGTGCGAGCCTGGATCAGCTCTGTGACGTCAGCTGATGCTGAAGCCTGCTGTCTGCTGAAAACGGGTCACAAGAGTGCAGAACACACTGAACTCCTGTGATCCACAGGAGAAGTACAGTCAAACGAGCTTTGACTGTACTTCTCCTTTAAGCTTTACTACCTTTTGCAATGGCTGTACTTGATTAGCATGATCCTTGCTGCTCATACTGGCAGGATGGTGTATAAATCTCCATCACAACTGGAGGTAAAATATTGCTACATCTCCACTGCAGGCACAATTGAAGGTATCTGCCTTGAGCACCTTCAGACAGCCAGGTGTAGCATGCAAAAATTTACTTCATGGTGTTTGTAGGTGTTTTAACAACCTAAGAATTTAATTTACTTTTTATTGCAGATTTCCTTAGGGTCCAGTGTGCAAAAAAATGGATTATATAAAGAGGTCTAAATGAACTAAAAGTACTTCTTAGCAATCTAACATTATTGAGCAAATGAATCTGGCTTAAATCATTTATTAGTAGAAACAGTGCCATGCAATACATTATGGATGCTAAAACTACCAACTGTCCCAGTTTTGAAAGGGATGGATTCCTGTTTTGACTCAATTCTCCTTAAAATTATCCATTTTTAGGTCTGATTCCTAATCAGAATGGAAATTACTTATTTAGTTACTAAAAGTATAGTATATATGTTGCATGTCATGTTATGATACACTGTAGATGTCTATATTGCTTATTTCAAAAATGATTGTAAAAAAAATGTGATAAGTGAGATATGATGAAAGTAGCCATGATGCACAATTTCTAACAGCAAACAATTCAACAGCATATTCTTTAATCTTGTAGATACTGGCCACAATGGCAGAAACAAAGCTTCTTGTAAAAACAAGCCACTTATGTTTGCTCATAAAGTACAGGTTTTAGTACACTTAAGGTTTTAAATATATTGTCAGCTTAGAGCTGAATTCCAAGAATTGAATTGTCTTTTTATCTCTTAGTTAAATGTATATAACTTTAACCTCAATGTCTTATGAAATTCAATAGCAGAAAAAGACAAGGAAGTCTCCATCCAAATACATATTCAAAGGACATAAACATGGTTGTAACTTGGGATGAGAAAATCTGCTATTGTTTGATTCACAGGGCATTTGACAAACTCCTTGTAAATTTCAGAAATTGCAAACTTTAATCTGAACCCCGTTTGAAGTCAAAGGAGAGCAAATTTTGAAAATCAGTTCTGCCCAATTTAAGGATAATAGGCACAAAGGGCATAGGAAACTGGACACTGCCATAAGGAACGTGTAAAAATGCAAAAACAAATAAAACATTTTAAGAAATACCGTTCAGTGGAGAAAGGGTCCTCCATTTTTTAAAACTTCAAGGACATAGGAAAAGCGCTAACCCTTCAAATAACATGCTTTGGAATTTCCTTTAAGCATATGCAGTTTTATGCAAAAGTACGATTCTCATGGACAGAGACATCCAAACCACATTCTGGTATCATATTATTTGCAAATGTTTTTTTTTTTTTAATTTAACATTTATTGAATTATATTCAATGGCAGCAATCCAGTTTTATTAATTTTATTTTTATTTAATTTGTAAAAATCTTGATTTTTTTATCTAACAGTAATATATCAGAATTGGAAGTGTAGCCTAGAGCTGGCTGTGTTATTACCTTAACTCAGGGACACTTCTTTGTGGGCTATACATGAAGCTCTTCCTCCCTAGTGCTCAACATGAGGAATAAACACATCACTTCCTGACTGCAGAGGAGAAGCCACCCACTGATAGCAGAGGATTGTGGGACATATAGTCAGATCAACTGGATTTACACTAGACTTAATACTGTTTAAAACTACAAATTCCAGTGGGCTGAAACACCAAGGAAGTCTGGGCAAGCAGATAAATCTATCTTAAGGTAGGGGCCTGGAGCTACAGCTCCAATAGCCCCTATGTTAATCTGGCCATGCTCCTGGCACTCTCTTTCTCAATATAAGATAAAAAAAATACATTTTTCTCCTCACTCACTGCCGGTTGTCTCTTACATCTGTGCTTCTGGCATTCTATTTCTCAAGATAACATTTCTCAGATTAAAATGATTCCTGCGCATCCTCCTACAGCAAGTAACTAATGGTGTACTGAAATAGTTCAGCTGACTCTTCCATGTCAGTTTTCAGAGCAATGGCTGAATTAACTATAGAGAAGGAGGAAGGAGAAGGCATATTTGCAGCTGATATTACAATTATTTATTTGTGCTTGGAAGGAAAGGCTTGATTATTCCTTACATCTATTCTGAGTGGGAAGTACATAGTTATATAGTTTCATAGTTAGTTAGGTTGAAAAAAGACATAAGTCCATCTAGTTCAACCAATAAAATGGAAAAAAAAAATCAAACAATCCCATATAGCCAATCTTCTACCTGCAGTTGATCCAGAGGAAGGCAAAAAACCCCAGCAAAGCATGATCCAATTTGCTACAGCAGGGAAAAAGATTCCTTCCTGATCCCCGGGAGGCAATCGGATATTCCCTGGATCAACTTTTAATTATAAATGTCAGTACCCAGTTATATTATGTGCATTTAGGAAAGAATCCAATCCACATGCTCCTGATGGAGTCTATTCCACATTTTCCTGTGAAGAAACCTTTCTGTATTTGGAGATGAAATCTCTTTTCTTCTAGACATAAAGCGTGCCCCCTTGTCCTCTGTGATGACCTTAACCACTTAAGCCCCGGACCATTTGGCTGGCCAAAGACCAGAGCACTTTTTACGATTCGGCACTGCGTTGCTTTAACTGACAATTGTGCGGTTGTGCGACGTGGCTCCCAAACAAAATTGATGCCCTTTTCCACCACAAATAGAGCTTTCTTTTGGTGGTATTTGATCATCTCTGCGGTTTTTATTTTTTGCGTTATAAACAAGAAAATAGCGTCAATTTTGCAAAAAAAGCATTCTTTTTTACTTTTTGATATAATAAATATCCCTAAAAAATAAACATTTTTTTTTTAACTCAGTTTAGGCCGTTACGTATTCTTATACACATTTTAAGTAAAAAAAATTGCAATAAGCATTTATTGATTGGTTTGAGCAAAAGTTATAGCGTCTACAAAATAGAGGATAGTTTTATGGCGTTTTTATTTTGTTTTTGTTTTACTAGTAATAGTGGTGATCTGTGATTTTTATCAGGACTGCGACATTATGGCGGACACATTGGACATTTTTGACACATTTTTGGGACCATTGTCATTTATACACAATCAGTGCTATACAAATGCACTGATTCCTGTGTAAATGACACTGGCAGTTAAGGGGTTAACCACTAGGGGCAGTGTATGGGGTTAAGTGTGTCCTAGGGAGTGATTCTAACTGTGGGGGGGCGTGGCTATGTGTGCCACGACACTGATCACCGCTCCTGATTACAGGGAGCAGTGATCAGTGTCCTGTCACTAGGCAGAATGGGGAAATGCTTGTTTACATTAGAATTTCCCCATTCTTCCTCTCCGTGAGACGATCGTGGGTATCCCCGTGGACATCGAGTCCACGGGACCCACGATCACACTCACGGAGGCCACGGCGGGTGTGCGCGCGCCCACAAACTGCTTCTTAAAGGGCAACGTACAGGTATGTTAATCTGCCTGTATGTGCCCTTCTGCCGATGTATATTGGCGTGAGCCGGTTGGCAAGCGGTTGAAGTGAATAACTCAACACCAAGTTCACTATATGGACCCCTTGTGTATTTGTACATGTTGATCATATCCCCCCTTAATCTCCTCTTCTTTTTTTTTTTTCAAATATATTTTATTGACGCCATTTGAGAGTTAATATTACAAACATTGTCATCCTATAAGAATTACAAACTCATCAAATGTATTGTGTTAAGAGAGAGGTGAGGTGAGAAGGTATTGAAGGTGAAAGAGGGAAAAGGTTTAAAAGTGGGGAAAAGAGGGGACGAGAGAAAGAGAACTGGAAATAGAGGATTGAAAAAGAAAGTGGGGGGGGGACCGATAGGAAACGTTTGGAGAATATCTCCCCTCGGCACCCCCGACAATGCCCTGAAAACTGTCAAAGATAACAATCACTCAGGAAAATAACCACACAGCGGTAAGGGAATTATGCAAGTTACATCTCTGAAAGTAATGTAATCATCCAGACATTAACCATAGGGTATAAGACAAAGAGTCATCTCCGAAGAGAAACTTGACAAGATGTAGATGTAAAGTTAATTAAGGAGGTGACTTTTTGCTAGGCAAAAGACCCTTTTCAGTGAATGAGAAAGGGGACGGTTCCAAGTAAGTCTTTTTTTCTGATGCTGTTAGGCAGTTAGCGACGAAGGAGGACCATCTCTTATCAAACATTTGTTTGGACCTTGCAGGATGGGTTACAGTATTTAATTTTTCTTGGCATAATAGGTCTTTGAGATTTTTTATTGTTTCGGATAAGGTCGGATGTTCAGTGGATATCCAGTGGTTGAAGATGTTTCTATGGGCCATGAGTAACGTTAGAAGTATCCATTGTGATTGATCCTGTGGTAGTACTTTGGAGGTCACTGGGGAATCCTTTCTTTGTGGTGGGAAACCGAATAGCAGAAGCATAGGGTCCTTGTCAGGCATAAGCTTAGTCACTCTTTGTATGTATTGGAGGATTGTCTATCCGTGGACAGAGCCAGAGACGGTGACTTAAAGATGGTTTGGGAAGTGAGCACCATGGGAACTTATTTGCCGAGGTGGAAGGATGATTTGTTGAAAACGGATAATAAGCCCTATGCAACAATTTTCTCTCCAGGATTCACATGTTGTAATGTGTCTGGTTATCTTGTAGCCCGTTAGAATGTTGTCTAAGTCTGCTTGACCCGGAAGGTCTTTTAACCAGGATGCCATAGAGGTGCTGTGCAGAGATTTTGTGAATTTCCCGATTAGAGGGCGGTATATGTCCGATATGGAGTGTCTGTTGTCTGCAATTAACTTATCTACGAATGAAGGTTGGAATCTTAGAATTCTCTTTGGGCAAGTTTTACTGATGAAATCCGCGTATTGCATAATATGCAGAAAATGGTGAGGAGGTAGGTTGAATTCTTTTGCTAGAAGTTGAAATGGTTTGAGGGTATTGTGCACTCCATGGTAGAGAGCATATGCATTGGTTAGCCCTTTGTCCCTCCATTTGGAGAATGGTTCATATAGGAGACTTGGTGAGAACATTGGGTTACCTTGGATTGGAAGAAACTTGGATACATAGGGTGACAAACCCAATTTTTTTCCTCACTTCCCGCCAAGCAATTATTGTGTCCCTGAAAAATCTCCTCTTCTTAAGACAGAATAAATTCAGTTCCTCTAATCTATCCTCATAGCTGAGCTCCTCCATGCCTCTTATCAGTTTGGTTGCCCTTCTCTGCACTTTCACCAGTGAGAACTGGTGCCCAAAACTGAACTGCATATTCCAGAGAAGGTCTTGCTATTGATTTGTACAGGGGAAAAATTATACCTTTCTCTCTGGAGTAGAGATGGCAGAACACCCTCCTGTTCAGTTAGCACCAGAACCCCCAAACATGGAAAAAGTTCTGATCCAAGCAGCAAACCCTGTTAAGATCTATGGGACCCGAACTTGAAAAATCAAAAGTCCCTATTTTGAAGGCTTATATGCATGTCATTGGCCATAAAAAAGGGTATGGTGGCCCGGGGGGGGGGGGGTGCATACCATGGGGGGGGGGGGGGGGTATGGGGGCACATCTGTACCGTGGATAGAACCTACTGCAGCAAAACTGACATTTCTAAAGAAAAAAAATTAAATGACATTGAGGCTGGGTTCTCACTAGTGCAAATTGGATGTGGGTTTCTCCGCATCCAATTCACATGACAGGAGATTGTGACCAGCTCTCAATGGAGCTGGTTCACACATCTCCGGAGTGGCTACGGAGCGGATTGCACAGGGGTCCTGTGCATCTATGGCTCTGTTTCAGGTCTAAATTCAGGCAAAAATGTGGGCCTGATTCGTCCCTGAAACAGAGAGCAGGGACGCTCCAGACCCCTGCTGTCAGCTGCACCCAATATAAATGTGAACCCAGCCTTAAATTTCTGGTAATATAATACCATTGCTGGCAAAAGAACAATGTGGGGGTCCTCCCCAATCCATACCAGGACCTTTAGATCTGGTATGGACTTTAATGGAAACCCCACGCCAAAATTAAAAAAAAAAAAAAAAAAAAACGGTGTGGGATCCCCCCAAAATCTATACCAGACCCTTATCAGAGCATGCAGCCTGGCAGGTCAGGAAAGGGGGGTGGGGACAAGGGCCTCTACCAGATGGTATGGTACTTTTGGATAAACAAACTAGTTATATCAGACACAATAAAGTTACTGAGAGGAAAACATATTATATTGTCCAAGATCACTTACAAAAAAAGGGGGCTGACCCACACCACAATTCAGTGTGCCGCAACACATGCGCGAGAGTAACACATAACATTATTACTCAACACATGCATTACCATGTACTGAACTGTGCTGCATTCACAATAAATGTCACCACACCTCACCAATGTATGTAGCAGGCATTATTACGCATTACTACAGGTAATGCAGAGTGAATGAGCTCATACTTCTTATACAGCCTCTATGCTCCCGAATAGCATGTGTGGAAAAACTTAAAATTTCATCCACTTAAAAAAAGCAAAATCAATAAAAAAAAAAAAATCATGACACTATGCTATGGGTGGCACAGTGGTGTAGTGGATAGCACTTTCACCTAGCAGTAAGAAGGGTCGCTGGTTTGGATCCCAGCCCTACCTGCTTGGAGTTTGCATGTTCTCCCTGTGCCTGCATGGGTTTCCTCCGGGTACTCTGGTTTCCTCCCACACTCCAAAGACATGCTGGTAGGTTAATTGGATCCTGTCTAAATTGTCCTCAGTATGTATGAATGTGAGTTAGGGACCTTATATTGCAAGCTCCTCAAGGGTAGGGACTGATGTGAATGTACAATGTATATGTAAAGCGCTGCGTAAATTGATGGCGCTATATAAGTACATAAAATAAATAATATATGAGCTTTACCTCTTTTACATCTTGTAAGCATTGTTGTCAGTCAGCATGATGTAATGATGTATTGGATAATATAATAGGTACAAACACAACTTTTTTAGGGTGTAAAGTTGATTATTAAGAAAAATATAAACAAATCTAGCTATCCATGAAAATATTTTTTTTCTTTTTCTGACCATGGTTATTACCATCATCATACAAAATAATTTAACAGCTACTGTAAAATAACAGGCCAAATGATTTACATAGTATATTTTAAGAGAACGTGTAGCACTTTTGTACATGTATTCTGTCTTTCTTTATAGTGGTAAGGACTAAAATATAAAATGTCAAAAATTAATTAGTCAGATATGAAAAAATGCACATTAATGTTTTTGCATCACTTGTAATAATACTGTAAAGTACAGGACTAGCCACAGGCACTTAGCATATGGTGTGTGTAATGGTAATTTTAGCAAGCAATTTAGCAATTGTGAATGACATAACCAATGTATAAAACCAGACTCTATTTGTACAAGAAAATAAGCTTTATATTTCAGTTTAGTTCACCTATTTCCCCTATTCCGGCAAGCGTTCTGTTTTTGGCACATGCACAGCAGCGCAGCTGCTTGCAGAAAAAAACTGAATGGTAGCCAGCTGTTCAAAGACTATGTTAGCTCTGCGCTCTCATGAGAGATTTTTTTTTTTCCTAGAAAATAAATTATAACATGTCTAAGTGGTGCCTGACAAAGCTAAATGGAAGACATGCTGCTCTACTGCAAATTCATCTGCAATCTCTAGATACATAGAAAGGCAAATAAAAACACTTCATCAAATTCAGTCCAAGAAATTTAGTAATGCCCAAGGGAACCACTAAGCTCTAATTACTAATCAATTTCAGCAACTTTTTGTCCAATTGCAAGACTCGTCAAGCACTGTCACCTTATTTAGCCAGAAACATCTGCAGTGTGCGAGAAACAACCTGAACATTGGGCTGCATGGGGGAGGTGGAAAAAAAAAAAACAATCCAACAGCATTTAAACATTAAAGAAACAAAATATGTTATCTGTGTGACATTTCACATTTGTGTTACCACTGAGATTTTAAGCAAAACACATCACAAGATGTTGATTGTTTAGGATGTTCATTTTTTTATTTCTATACCTTTCATACTAACTGTTTATATTGTTTTCATTTATAAAGTGACAAATAAATGAGAGAGTAACACATCGGAATACGAGCTTGCGATTCCCAGTTTTCCCAATTTAGTAGCTGTCCATTGTACTTACATTCTAGCACTGGTCACAGTATGCTGTATTATAGAGCCTATCATACAAGCAAAAATAATCCAACCCTCTAATGCCCCGTACACACGGTCGGATTTTCCGATGGACAATGTCCGATCGGAGCGTGTTGTCGGAAATTCCGACCGTGTGTGGGCGCCATCGGACATTTTCCATCGGATTTTCCGACACACAAAGTTGGACAGCAGGAGATAAAATTTTCCGACAACAAAATCCGATCGCGTCAATTCCGACCGTGTGTGGCCTGTTCCGACGCACAAAGTGCCACGCATGCTCAGAAGAAATTCCGACACGGGACAGCTCGTTCTGGTAAACTTAGCGTTCGCAATGGATACAGCACTTTCGTCACGCTGCAATGTAAAAAATGGTTTAATACAGCGCACTCTCTTCTTCTTTATAGTGTGACAAGAATTAAGTAGTTTTGCTGCTCATATTCACACACACTTCTCACAAACTTTTTTTTGTGTTTTTTTAGTGGGATTCCCTCAATATATTGTTATTAGTTGTCACATCTGACAGTTTTATATTTTTTATGTTTTTTTTATTTTGTTTTTAAGCCTTTTTTTTTCTTTAATGTTTGTATTTTTTCCAAGGCTGATCTTTGTTCAATGTTATTTTTATTTTTACTCCAGAATATTTTTGTGTGTGTTTTGTGTGTCAAGTTACCCCAACACCATTGATATCTTTTATTATTTAATCTCAAGGAGATTGTTTGGTGTTGGCGTCCCTTGTTCATTTCACATTGTATATTAGAAATGTACCTGAATCCTCACAAACAAACTGTCATTTTTGAAGTAAAACACATAGGAGAGTATAATTCAGAACCAAAATCCTTTATTAAGGGATCAGAACCAAACAAAGAGGAAGGCAACACTGGATCAACAGGAGAAATTAGCGAAGCCTGGGACCCCCACGGCAGACATCAATTCTTCAACATCAAAATTGGTGGCCTGAGGAGTCCATATGTAAGGGAGTGCAGTCTGGTCCAGAATTCGAAGAGATCCGGATAGCAGCAGATGACATCTGTGTCCCCAGGCTGTGGTACCACAAGAGGCTGCATTTTTTGGCCGACCAGACTGGACCCAGGCCAATCACTGTCTGGTCTTCCTTTCACACTTCCTTCCGGGCTGTGGCTGTGCAGTTGGAGATGTGGCAGGAGGAGGAGTAGGACCTGGAGGAGGAGGAGGAGGACTGGGGGGACCTGGAGGAGGACTGGGAGGACCTGGAGGAGGACTGGGAGGACCTGGAGGAGAGGGAGGAGGAGGAGGACCATCCCAAAGCTGTGTGTGAGGTGTAATTTGGCCCCTCATACCTTTCTCCAGAGCCTCTGATATGAGGGCCTCACACATGGCTTTTTGGCCCTCCTCCATCCTCTGCATTTTATATGCTATGAAGGCAGCAATGTTCTCCTGCCTGGTCTGTGGTGCTCCCAGGACCTCTGTAGCCCTCCAAAAGAATCTGATAGCCGCCTCCTCTAGGGCACTCGTCCTACTGCCACTTTCTCTTTTCAGGGGGGGTGGAGGGACCTTGATATCAGCCAGCCGGCTCGGCCCGGCCACCTCCTGGCTGAGACTTCCCTGTGTATGAAAAAGGGACATAGTTGTAATGTTTTGCATCATCAATCACAATCCTAAATTAGTACTCCAAACTAACATCTAGTTAACATCATTGATTGGACAAGCAGAAATATTTAGAGGAATGCTATACCTGGCTCAATCTGGGCTCCTCCACATGCGGCCTGGAAGGCCCAGGTTGGGCGTCAGAAGCCTCAGCCGGGGGGGAAGGAAGCGTGGAAGGAAGACTGGAGAGGGATGGCCTGGGTTCAGTCTGGGCTGCCAGAAAGTGCAGCCTGTCGTAGTACAACATCCTGGGGACATAGATGTCACCTGCTGCTCCGGATCTCTGTGAATCCAGGACTTTCTTGCGCTCCCTCAGATATGTGCTCCTCAGGCCACCAATGAAAATCTTTAAATAAGTGATGTCTGCCGTGGGGATCACCTGCTTCACAATTTCACACAATTGCTCCAGTGCTGCCTTCCTCTTTGCTTGGTTCTTGAAATGGGGGTGGGTAATCTCCCACAGACAGGGCAGCTCCCTTAGCATATCAATGAATAGTGACATGAAGTCAGTATCTCTCATTAAGATATCCATGTTCACTGCAAGACACAACACAAGACAAAGCCTAATGTCAGACAAAACTCTCCTAATCTTGTTACAATATAGGCCTCAATCTAGAAGCAGTATAGGCACAAGTTTGTCTCTTACCTTCGTTCTTACGATCGGCGCGTCCAATGCTCCTTCCTCCGCTCACAGATCGTACGTAATACGCACGCGTGTTACGCTTTATACACACTGCGCATGCGTGTAACTCCGCCCGCCCCTGACGTTCTTTCTAGTGTATTCCCCGCCCCTTTTCGTTCGGCGCAGTGGGTGAAGAGCATGATGGCAGAGTTACAGCAGGTGCGGGCTATTTATAGCAACGAGGAGGAGGAGGAGGAAAGGCCGGATCCAGGCACGTCCCGATCCAGAAGGAGACGTTTTAAGGCCACAAATATGTCGTTTGGGGAGATGTTGGAGATGGTACACATCATGAGGAAGTCCGACTATGACGGAAAATATGGGCCTTACCCCAACCCCAACATCCGAAAGGCAAAAATCATTGGTAAAGTGGTCAGGAGTCTAGAGCGGAATTTCGGGGTACGAAGGTCTAAAGATCAGCTCAGGAAGCGGTGGTCGGACCTGAAGTTGAGAGAGCCAGAGCAGTACCGAAAGATCTGGAGAGTGCTGCAAAAAAGTAAGTAGTTGTGCTGTGTTCCTATTCTTTCTGTCTTTATTACGTTCGTTCTGCTCCATATGCTTTTATTAATTGTAACGTTTAAAAGGGCAACTTTAATGTTCATGGGCCCATTATTCGTTCGTATCAAACATTTTTATTTCGGCCTCTAGAACACCATTGTTTAGGCCATATGCATTTTCACACATTTTTTGGGGCCTACTTGGATGCCAAAGATTTGTTTGTGTAGATGGGTTTGTTACTAGAATGAAATGACAACTAGATTGTGTGTAAAGAGAGGACACTGAGCAGCTGTTTTCACATCTGGACACTGGAGCACTAGTGTGGGACCCCAGAACACCATTTTTATTAGGGGGGCACACAGGTGCTCCAGTGTATACTATAGGGGGGGCTACATCTGTGAAGCTTGTACCAAACAGGTAAAGTATTGCAGCTTGACAAAGGGCAATAAAAAAAATATACATCTTGGAACTCGGCTAAAATAGACAATTGTACCCCACTTCCAAGCAATGTTTCCTATTTCTAGTTCTGTCATCAAATATCTGTGTGCTAATTATACCATTTTTGTTTTACATAGGGGAGAAAAGACTCGGAGGACACCCCTCATCCGAGGAGACCACAGACCCCCCCACCTATGGAAGAAGGTGAAATACCCCCAAACGAAGAAGAAGAGCAGGAGGAAGAAGAAGACGTGGTGGAGATTGGCACCACAACAGGTGAGTGTCTGCGACCACAGGCTCAGGTAAAAGAGATGGATGGTGGCAGATTTTTGAGACCTTTTTTTTGTTCTTTATCTCTTTTTAGGTGATCGTGATGTGAGGGATCCTGAACGCTTTACTTCAGAAAGTGCCCAGATACTTATCGGGGAGATCATGGGGTGTAATCTCCAATTGCAAAACATCCAGAACCAAATCAGTGATGTTATTAAAAAAAATAATAACATCATTGATGTTTTGGGGCGAATTTAAACCCCACAAAATCACCTGTTTTCTTAATGTGGTCCAATCTTCAAAAAATTTTTAAAATGTTTAGAAAAGCCAAATTTGGAGGATGCACACAGTGTGCCAACATGTGCTATCTGCCATCACGGGAGATCAATGGACGCGTTTTGGGGGTGCAACACCTTCCTCAATTATAAAGTCGCATTGAGGAAAGGCTTTCTCCCCCAAAACACGTCCCTTGATCCCCCCTGATGGCAGATAGCACATGTGGACATTTGTAAATTGGTGTGCATCTTCCAAATTTGGCTTTTCCAGGGGTGATTTCCCCCCATCTGAACGCTAGATCAAACCCAGTTCCTAAATACTGATGTCTGATCTAGCCTTCAGGTTTTACCTAATGTGAACTTTGTAAGTTCAAGTTTTTTGGCTTTCTTGTTGGTTTTACACAGGCCTGTTTTATCTGAAATGGATATTTTGATTTTTCATAATGCTACTGCAAACATTGTTATACAACAAACATGTTGGTTTGTTTTAAAAACCTTTGGTAAATGCGCATGTGATTGTGCAGGTATAAAAAAGTGCCTTACTCAAGAATGTGTGGATTATTGTCTCAACACTACAACACTTTTGGGGTGATGTAATTGTTGTTTTATGCACAAATGGGGGTTATTTCCTAAGGGCAAATCCTCTTTGCACTACAAGTGCAGGTTCAGTGCAGTTGCAAGTGCACTTGTAGTGAAATGTGTTTTTGCATTTAGGAAGTACCAGCCAACACTGTTTTTTATAAGGTTACCCAATCACGACATTTTCTGCACTCAACACATTTCTGGCAGGGTCAGCTAAAACAAACACAAGCAGTAAATGTCCACCAAGAATTTCTTTTGGTTGTTTTTTATTTGAAAAAGGTGTCACAGATTGTCTGGCATATTGATAGCCCCCCTACCCGCAAAGAACTCCAGGTATCGTAACCGGACATCACGGGCATTCAGGGAGGGCAAGCCAGGACGGCCGCTTTCAAGTGCCGTCATTGTTGATGTATTTGGGATTCCGGCCTCAGGCCCAACTGAGCCAGCATAGTTGGCTGAATGTTTTTGTAGAAAATTATGGAGAACACAGCAGGCAAGTATTATATGGTTCAGTTTATACTCCGCCATATGGATGGGTGTCATGAATAATCGGAACCGGCTGGCCAGGATTCCAAATGTGTTCTCCACCACTCTTCGGGCTCTGGCCAGCCGGTAATTAAAAACCCTCTGTTCCGGGGTGAGGGTCCTCATCGGGAATGGCAGCATCAGGTGGTCCCCCAGCGCAAATGCTTCATCAGCAACGAACACAAATGGGAGACCTTCAACATTGTCCTCTGGAGGTGGCAAGTCCAAGCTGCCATTCTGGAGACGCCTGTAGAACTCCGTCTGGGCGATTACTCCACCATCGGACATCCGGCCATTCTTCCCCACGTCCACATACAAGAAGTCGTAATTAGCCGACACCACCGCCAACATCACTATACTATTAAACCCCTTGTAATTATAATAGTACGACCCCGAGTTGGGTGGTGGGACGATGTGGACGTGTTTCCCATCAATTGCCCCTCCGCAGTTAGGAAAGTCCCACCGCTGGGCAAAGTGGGAGGCCACAGTCTGCCATTCCTGTGGCGTGGAAGGAAACTGTTGAGGAAAAAACAATAAACATTACTATTTTTTCACAGAAACCTGGCAAGCAGATTAGACACAAACATTATGGGTCAACCTCCAGATAGCATTTATTAAGGGGAATTTAACAACAACAAAGTATAAGGTACACCTATCATATTCCCCCTCCCCCCCTCATGGGCCATTTCTAACATTATAGGGGGGGGGAACTCTTGGACAGGTAACCCTCTTCACTTCATTGAGAGATGAATGCCTAAATACAGGGTATTACTTGGAACAGCCCCTCCTTAGTTACACTATTGGCAGCCCACTGGACAGGTAAGAAGTGTCATAATACAAAGATATAAATACACACTGTACACATTTGAGCACATTTGGACATTCTGCTATTACCTATCAAGATCATAATAGGATACAAGAACTTTAAACAGTACCATTGGAAAGTATACAGGCAGGCCCTTGCACTACATGCTTTGGGGAATTAATCCATAAATCTGAGCACTAAAGAGATGGGTATAGTGTGTATGGGTTTGGCAAAGTCAGCAGATAGATGATTGAAGATAGAGAATTGGGATCAGCTGACTTAGCAGTTGGGGGAGGGAGGGTTACAAAAAATTTGGGGACACCACAAAAAAAAGCCTCTGCCACTCTGCCTGAATTTAAATCAAAAATAACATTTCAAAACATTTTAGGGGGTGTTTGGGGTAAAGCACTACTATGGAACTGATAAAATACATTGTTAAGTAACTACATGAGGTGAATATAGGGCAGGAGACACCATGCTGGGGAGGTTATTGAAGGGCAAATATGTATGAAGGACCTAAAATAATAATTACATAAAAATCCAGCATGCATGAGGACAAAGGGGACATTCACAGCATATTACAATCATGGTAATTATGGAATGAGGGAAGAAATACAATATATTATCAAACATTCAATACAATAAAATGTGATATAAAAGGATAAAAATCTTACCTTCATATACTCCTTCTGCAGGACCTGGATGATGGCAGAACAGGTCTCTGGGATAATGATCCCCAGAGCCTGGGGGGAGATGCCTGTCGAGAACTTCAAGTCCTGCAGACTTCTCCCTGTGGCCAAATACCGCAAGGTAGCGACCAACCTCTGCTCCGGAGTGATGGCTTGCCTCATGCAGGTATCCTGCCTGCTAATATAGGGGGTCAGCGAAGCCAACAAACGGTGAAATACGGGGTCCGTCATCCTGAGAAAGTTCCTGAAATCATCAGGATTATTCTCACGGATCTCACGGAGCAAAGGCATATGACAGAACTGGTCACGCTGAAGCAACCAATTCTTGGTCCATGAACTCCTCCCCACCCTGTTCATGGACTGGACTTGTGTCAAGGTCAGGACCCCAACACCAAGCCCCCACACAGCACGAACTCTACGAGGAGTACGCATACGCAACATGGCTAGAAAACGGTCGGCTGCTCAGAACGAAGTAACAGAACGCACTGAAGAACAGCAGGGCCTGTGAAGAGCGACCTGAAAAACAGCAACGAGCGGACAAGATCGCACAGAAAATTCCAATACGAACTGACTGCATGCACTGAAGAGCAGATACAAACCCACAAGCACAAACTGAACGGCAGAAAACGATCTGAAAGCCACGAGTCTGAAAAAGCGCGAATCGTCTCTCACCAAACTTTTACTAACACGAGATTAGCAAAAGGAGCCCAAAGGGTGCCGCGCTTGGTTCTGAACTGGCCTTTTCTAGTCTCGTCGTACGTGCTTGACGTCACCGCGTTCTTGGCGATCGGAAATTCCGACAACTTTGTGCGACCGTGTGTAGGCAAAACAAGTTTGAGCCAACATCCGTCGGAAAAAATCCTAGGATTTTGTTGTCGGAATGTCCGAACAAAGTCCGACCGTGTGTACGGGGCATAAGGGAAAGCAGAATTGCAGCATACATGATCAGCTGTGAAATTTTTTTTGTATAAGTCCTCACTGTGCATGAAATACTTTTGTATTGATTGTGACACTGAGCTCCCTGTGAAAATGTAGTATACTCTGGAGTCTGTGGTGTTGGATGGGAATTTTCTTAATGCTCGTTTTGGTTCATGGAGTGAGCAAGCTGTGTGCCAATAAAACAAGCTTCTCACATTCTTATGGGTACTCAGTTATATTTATATTTGCCTATAATAGCAAACAGTATTGACTGAATTGCTTTGCAAATCTGGTAAATTAGCAAATATCATTTTATTTTTATGTCCCTAAATATGTGGCAGAAAATCATACAATTCATAAATCACAATTATCTGGATGCCTACATTGCATAACCCTCTGCAACCTAAGGAGGTCTAGATCCAGATAAATGGAACATTAGCAATTCAGTGGTTGTTCTGATCTTATCTTCACTGGTGGAAATTTAGCACAGATGATGCAAAACATATAAGAGAGATGAAAATGCAACATTAGACAGGTGCAAATAAATGTATGCATATGCTGCATTTTTTCTGTACAGTTTCAAAGTAAACATAAACCCTAACTGAAAAACGTTTAGTCTGCTTAAACACTGCACATCATAAACAATTGGTATTTTTTTTAAATTAAAACACTTAATTCCACCTCTTTTGTCATTTTTTTCCTGTCCATTCTGCTGATTTCTTTCTGACTCTTTGCAGCCATTTCCTTTCTACATGAATGTACTCCAGTGATTGCTGCTTGTCATTTTGTATAGAGGGTTTCCTGATTGTGACACTGACCACATCTGCATAATGTATGTTAAAATGTGTGTTAAAACTGACACTTGTTGAATAAGAGACCCACCGGACAAAGAGTAACAATTCAGGACTAGGGATGAAGTACAATGTCTGGGTTTGGCTTGTGGGGTGTTTTTCAAACCCATTATGAAGTCTGAAAATTATGAACATAAAACCTGAACACCACTGACGTCCATGCTAAGCCATGCTAATCTTGAGAATGAATTTTGTCCATTTTCAAGGCTAATATGCAGGTGATTGTCACACCCGCTATGATTTAAATATAATGTATACAAAATTCAAGACAGTAGCTCAGTCAGATCCAGGCAGAGATTGTGAACAGGCAGCAGGCAAGAGAGTAGTCAGGCCTAGGCAAAGTTTGTGGGCAGGCCATGGGCAGGAAAGTAGTCAGGTCAATCTAGGTCAGCAACAAACAAAGCAATCAGGAGTTATAAAAACGGAAAATTAAATATCAAATACTTAACACAATTTCCTTTCCTGACTGGCTCCATGTCAGCACACACATGGGAACAGGCCCCGCCAACCCCCACTATGATAGGATGTTTAACTCATAAATTTTAGCACCTGAGCCAGCACCACATTCTGTAACTAACACTCCGAACGGGCGGGCAGGTATGCTGACATGGAGCCAGTCAGGAAAAGAAAATTGTGGCAAGTATTTGATATTCAATTTTCAGTTTTCCTGACAGCTGTCAGCACACACATGGGAAATAACTAGAGAAAATATATGGTGGGTATTCATTAACAGAACAATTTTAATCAACATGACACAGAGCCCTTGACTCTGGGCCCAACCCCACCATAGTTAAGGCTAGTTCAATACAATAGTGAGTAAGGAAGGTCTTGATGAACAAATGGCCGCCTTGCAGTTAGTTTCCAAGGACACACCCTTCGCTGCTGCCTAGAATGTAGAAATACTGCAAGTAGCATGCTCCCTGATGTCATCAGACAATGCCAACCCCTTCCCTTATAGGCCAAGGTTATAGCTTTAACTATCCAGGAAGTGGTTAGCCTGCTGAATGCTTTGAGCCCTCGCTTGATCCTGTTGGAAACAGAAAGAGGTGAACTGAAGACTTAAGGGAGTATGTGACCTCTATAAGAGTTTCAGGTTCTCCTGATGTCAAGAAGACCGAGTTGGCTATCTTGGACCGAGAAGAATTTTGGCAGAAATTTTTCCTGGTTGGATGGAATACAGTAGGCACCGACGACATAAATCCTAGCAGTGGAACTAGGACCACTCTATCCACATTAAAAGGTTGTGAATGGCAGGCCTGGGCTGCCATCTCTGACATACCTCACAACATTTTGAGATGGGAACAAGGGACACCTACTAGCAAAAGTATGTAGGCATAGGACACACCCGATGCCACGCCCCCTTTAAGGAGAATTAACCCCCAAAAAAAGATAATTGAAGCCCACAAGTTTTTTCTTATTTTTTCAACCACTACTATGCCTTTATATTGGTTTCTAAATTTTACAGATGCAGTGATTTATAAATTGGATGAAAGGTTTAGCACTGGGAGACACTTTTTGAAAGTGCATTTTATATACAGATCAGACCAAAATGAGGGACAAATGAGGAGGAAAGAGGGACAGAGGGACACTGTCCCAAATCAGGGACAGTCCCCCGAAATTAGGGACAGCCGGGAGCCATGATTTCTGAGACTCTTCTTGCGAAGGAAATTGTGACCAAAAAGTCCACTTATAAAGTTAGACGCCAAAGGGACATATTTTGCGAAAACGTATCCGAAGCCAGAAAGTCCAGGACCATGGGTAGGTCCCACTTAGGGAAGCAAAGTTTTCTTGGAGCCTCAGGTCCACTTTGAAAAAATGAAAAACAAGGCTATTGGTGGCCCACTGAATCCCTGTGAAGGCAGACAGGGCAGAAACATGACCCTTAAGAGTACTAAGACTTAGGTTCATATCTAGGCCTTTTTGGAGAAAAGTTACTTATTTGGGGGGAGGAAGGAGAGAAGCCTTGGGTGGAAGCAAAGTCCTGGAACTTGATCCGCACTTGTAAGTTGCATTAGAGCTCAGTCTTCTAGACTTTAGCAGGGTACCAATTACAGCATTTGAACAGTTTGCGTTGAGCAGCCTCTGCCTTCCAAAATCCAACCCTGCAACAGCAGCCTCTGAGGAGATGGATAAAGCACTGGACCCTGAGACGGCAGACCCAGGGATACTGGAATTGACTTCAGTGGCTTCAAAGTCAGTAGACACAGAAGCGGAAACGTTTGGGCCAGTTGGGTATTACTGCCAGAACTGAGACTTTCCCCTTTATCAGTCTTCTGAGAAAGTTGAAGATTAGCGGTATGTGTGAAAAGGCATATGCAGTCTGAAAAGACCACGCTGCTGTCAGAGCACCTGTTGCTGCTACCTGTGGGCAAGGTAGACTGGTGTAAAACATTGTCAGCTTAGCATTTGCCGGTGATGCAAATAGGTCCACCCCTGGCTAAAATGCCCAACGTATCAACATTGACAGGATTGTGGATTCAGGAACCACTTCTTCATTATCTAACTGATGTTTTGACAAATAATCCACCTCAAGAATGGAGGGACCTGGAATGTAGGCTGCCCGCAGATCGAGAAGAATCGACTGAACATCCCTGAATTGTAACTTCAAAAGGCGAAAAAGGGTTTGAAAGACCGCTCCCATCTCCAGGATGTTGAACACTATATTTTTCACTTGGCAGGACCACTTGCCTTGGGGTACGTTCCTCTGGCAGGTAGCTCCCCAGCCTCGAGTACTGGCATTGGTTGTGACTACTATCCAGGAAATAAGCAAAAGGGAGTCATAGGACAAAAGATTCTAGGTGTCTAGCCACCAGCTCAGAAGCTTCTTCACCTGCGATAAGGTTCGAATCAATTGGCTCGTGTTCTCTGACTTCCACTGGGACAGGAAACTGAATCGGCAAACTCAAGCCTTCCACTGAGCCCATCTGACTATGGATATTGCAGCCACCATAGTCCCCACTACCTATTGGCACCATTTTGGCTGCGAGAAAGTTGGCAGTCAGTGCAGAACAAAATCTCAGGTGAATCACTGAAAACATCTACTCTGGCTGGGACACAGTGCTTTGATGAGTGCCTATACACACTCCCAGGTATATAAGGCATTGACTAGGTGTGAGATTGCTTTTATTTATTTATTTATTTATTCCTTAAGTTGAATAGCCAACCGAAGACCTGAAGAACTGACAGCACTAGCATCTGGTGTGAAGGAAGAGTTTCCCGATACTGGGCCAGCAAAAGCAGATCGCCTAGGTAATGGTAAAATCAAGCTCCTCTCTGCTGTAAAAGGACCACCAGGGAAAGAAGAACCTTGGAGAACACCCTTGGAGAGGTTGTAAGCCTGAAGAGCAAACAAACAGAAGGTGTAGAGGTCCCAAGGCGAATCGGAAATATCTTGGCAGTTTTGATGTATTGGAATATGACAATAAGAATCTCTTAGATCCACGGATAGCCGCCAATCTCCTGGTTAAGCAACATTCAGTATGGTTTGCCATGATTCCATCTTGAAGTGTTCTTTCCTTATATATCTGTTCCACCTCATTAGGTCTATAACAGGCCAGGGACCTGTTCCAGGGACCAAAAATATTGGAGAAAACACGCCCGAGAAGTGTTCCTGACAAGGCACTGGGATGATTGCTTGCTTGAACAGCAATGTGTTTATATAGTAAGGAAGAGTCCCTCTCTTCACGGCAAAAAATCAGGATCTTCATTGGAATGAACTTGGAGCGCGTCATCTTGCGGGACAGACAAGTGTGACCCTCGGATAGGGTGTGCAGGACCCACTTCTCTCTTACATCGGTCCATACTCTTTGAAACCAGAGCAGACTGGCCCTTACTGGAAGGGACCGGGTGAGCAAACCGACAAAATTACTTAGAAGCTTCCCGCAGTTGGGCCCAAGCTTTTCACCCACACTTCCATGGCTTGCCACTGACACCAAATACCATTGCAGGCCTGCATGCCTCACCGGTAATACGTAAATCTTTTGAGGTCAGGTCATTTCCTTGTCTACAGTATCCTAAATGATACTGCGTCTTCTAGAGGCGGGGTCATGTGCCTTGCCAACCTCAACTGGGTAGCATCCACAACAGGCGACTTGTCCCGTTACTTGAGGTATTCGTTCCTGAAAGGATAAAGTTTTGACAAACAGTTGGGAAAAGAAAATCTGGGGTCCATTTTCCCGTTGATGTATCTCTGAGTTCTTCTATGAAAAGAAAAACCCCAACTGTTTTCCCGATATGCTTGAAATATTTCTTCTTTTTAGGACGAGCCTCCAGCTCATCCTCCAATACCAAGGTGCGTCTGCCCGCCCTCACAAAATCATTCACCTCAGTGAAATCAAACCTGCCCCCTGATGTAAATTTTCATCTGAGGTCTCTCCCGCGTCAGAGCCGGAGGTGTAAGCTTCAGGAGGTATTGGTAGCTACAACATGGGTTGCATCCTGGGAAGCGTAGGTCATCCTTGCACTGCAGGGTGTTTCTGATTAGCATATACTTCCAAGGTGTCTTGAAACATTTGTTTGATTATTTACACTATATTTGTATATTTGTCTGCCTCCCTCTCCCTCGTTGCCTCCAAGAAGCAAGTTTTGCAAGCCATTTGCCAGGAAGGGCCACATTGGAACAGGCCCAGCATCCCTTTGGTTGTGGCTGTGAGTAATGATCAGACTTATCATGCTCCTGAGGTGATTGAAGAGTAACGAAGGAGAAGCAGAGAGACAGGATACATTGTGACTGGAATGATGCCTTTCCTTGATCTGGATCCACACCTTAAGGCAGGGCCGGACTGGGTATGAAAACCAGCCCTGGAAAAAATGTCATACCAGCCCCATAGCATTATTATACCAGCCCAACAGCATAACGTCATTATTTTCTTGTTCATAAAATGGAAAACCATGCATTTTAAAGCACATTTAAAGAGTGCATTATATATAGATAAGACACATATAAAAGCACATAGGGCTTTATATATATATATATAAAGGGCATCGGGCATCTGAATTACAGCGGCGGGGGTGTTTTTAGAAGTGCCTGATTAGAGCCGTCGGCTCTAATAGGCTTCCAAATTGGTAAACAGCGGGCACACTGCTGTGCGTTCGCTGCTTACACAGTGCTGTGTTAGGAAATCAAATAAATCACTTCCCTAACACTGACCCGCCTCTCAGCCAATCAGGTGCACTGGGTCTGGTTACCTGTCACCTGATTGCCTGAAGCGACAGGCGCTGTGATTGGATGCCTATCGGAGGGAGCGTGGAGCAACGCGCTGACCTGAGACAGATAAGTGCCGGGCTGGGGGGACACTGGCAGGATTTAATGGGCAAACTGGTGGCAAATGATGGGGCAAACTGGCGGCAATTGATGGTTACAGTGGCTGCGTTTGATGGGCACAGTGGTAGCGCTTAATGAGCACAGTGGCGGCAATTTATGGGTACAGTGGCTGCATTTGGTACAGTGGCTGCGTTTGATGGGCACAGTGGCAGCGTTTAATGGGCAAAGTGGTGGCAATTTATGGGTACAGTGGCTGCGTTTGATGGGGCACAGTGGCAGCAAATTATGGGTACAGTGGCAGCGTTTAATGGGCACAGTGGCTGCAATTGATGGGTACAGTGGCTGCGTTTGATGGGGCACAGTGGCAGCAATTTATGGGTACAGTGGCTGCGTTTGATGGGCAGGGCACAGTGTTGGCAATCTATGGGCACAGTGGCTGCATTTGATGGTACAGTGGCTGTGTTTGATGGTACAGTGGCAGTGTTTAATGGGCACAGTGGCTGCAATTGATGGGTACAGTGGCTGCGTTTGATGGGGCACAGTGGTGGCAATTTATGGGTACAGTGGCTGCGTTTGGTGGTATAGTGGCTGCGTTTGATGGGCACAGTGGCTGTGTTTAATGGGCACAGTGGTGGCAATTTATGGGTACAGTGGCTGCGTTTGATGGTACAGTGGCAGCGTTTAATGGGCACAGTGGCAGCAAATTATGGGTACAGTGGCAGCGTTTAATGGGCACACTGGCAGCAAATTATGGGTACAGTGGCAGCGTTTAATGGGCACAGTGGCTGCAATTGATGGGTACAGTGGCTGCGTTTTATGGGGCACAGTGGCAGCAATTTATGGGTACAGTGGCTGTGTTTGATGGGCAGGGCACAGTGTTGGCAATCTATGGGCACAGTGGCTGTGTTTGATGGTACAGTGGCAGCGTTTAATGGGCACAGTGGCTGCAATTGATTGGTACAGTGGCTGTGTTTGATGAGAGAGAGGAGAGAGAGAGAGAGAGAGAGAGAGAGAGGGGGAGAGGAGAGAGAGAGAGAGAGAAGAGAGAGAAGAGAGAGAAGAGAGAGAGAGAGAGAGAGAGAGAGAGAGAGAGAGAGAGAGAGGGAGAGGAGAGAGAGAGGAGAGAGAGAGAGAGAGAGAGAGAGAGAGAAGAGAGAGAGAGAGAGAGAGAGAGAGAGAAGAGAGAGAAGAGAGAGAAGAGAGAGAGAGAGAGATTTTTTTTTTTAATACCTTAATTCTTGTGCTGCAGCTGGCCGGCCATTCACTTCTATTCTCCTCGTGCACTTAGTGGGCGGTGCTGAAGCAGCACGGAGTTCTCCTGCTCCTCCCCCTCAGGCACACAGGCAGAGGCATGTTACTCTAGGGAAACGCTGCTGTAGATGATGAATGTGCTGGGCGGCGCACACACAGACAGTGACACAGCCACAGCATACTGCGGCGGCCGCCGCTGCTCTTTAGATTGCTGACACAGGCAGCGAGCTGCCCCAGCGGTACTTAGTGCAGCCAGCCTACCGGGATATTTCCCGGTATCCCGGTAGGCCAGTCCGGCCCTGCCTTAAGGAGGAGGCACGGTCACCGGTAGAATGGTGAGATCTGGAAGGACTAGAATAAATCTGCCATTAGCCAGACAGATCATGAGGGAGGAGGGGAATAGGAGAAAAAAGAGAAAAAAAAAGTAATATTTATATATTTAAAGATATATATATTGAGCAACCACCATACTTCTTTGCATATGTTGGTCTTTTGGAGGGGTTGGCTCTTAATTTGGCATTCTGTAATAAAAGTCAGGTTAACATCATGCTAAGTGCTAAGGCAAAACTCCTTCCAGGAATTCAGAAGCAATTGCATGCAAGAAAATACCTTCCGTGTAAGGTACCAGGCTTAGGCAGCAGGTGGCAGTGCAGAACACCACAACGTCCCTGCAGAGAGCTTTTATAGAGGGCAAGCAGCTGATCTGAAATCTCAGCAACTTCTGTCTTAGGTAAACCTGTAGAAACGTGATTCAGCCTAGTCCAAAGGCAATTCACACAGATCAGGAAGAAATCTGTAGTGAAGCTGTCTGGCTGTAACGCAGGGTGTGCAACTCTGAAGCCAGGACCCTTGTTCCTTCTGCAATGGAAAAGCCATGCCAACCCTCCACATAGCCAGGATTTACCCAGCCACACAACAATGCCTCCGAATACCAGCAGCGGGGTTCCCTCACCCTTCTCCATTGAGAAGCACTCAGTGGGGACTGCATCCAGGCAGACATGGATGGACAGCCAGGGTTTTACCCCAGCAAGGTGGGCACTGATTGCTCCTGCTATCACTGTGAGGAGGAAAAAAGAGGAACGCGGTGCTGGCTCAGGTGCTAAAATTTATGAATTAAACGTCCTATCATTGTGGGGCTAAGCGGGGCCCGTACCCATGTGTGTGCTGACATGGAGCTGTTGAAAGCTCTTTTTGCGCAAAGACTAGCTAGCGATAGGATGCAGCACCAGCCACTTCAAAGACTGGTGCTTAAACACTCTTTTGGCCAGAAGACATGCCAAGAGATTTCAGAGATTTCTGAAAGTCCTGGTAGGGATTCTGTGAGTGCCATTGCAAGGCTTGGCAAAGATTCTGTGAGTACCATTAAGAGGCAGGGCAAAGATTCTATGAGTAAGATTGGAAGGCCTAGCAGAGATTTTGGGAGTCCTAACATACATTTTGATAGAGGGAGTTCTGGAATTCCTGTCAGGGATTCCGACAGAAGGAGTTTTGAAAGTCCTGGCAGGTATTCTGTGAGTAACACAACAAAGCCTGATTTAACTGATAGAACAACAGATTTAAAAAGCTTTAGGTAAAATAAAAAAAACTAAAGTGTTGAACTACTAATGACCAAACATTTTTTATAGTAAGCTTACTTACCTCACATTCCCCAAACTCCTTTACAATCCCATATCCCCAATTTTTCTATAAATGTTTCAAATATGGACTTTAGGAATGCGTTTGGTAGAAATTGGCTAACCTCGGGATATGTGTATGTGAGCACTTAAATAGACATCAAAATGCAAGTGACAAGACAGATTTTATCTTGGAATAAAAAAACAGAATGTATTATTAATCTGTGCAGTGGCTGAACAGTATTTAGGCACCTTGGTTAGGCCACAATATAAAAGGGAGAAACTAAGCAGGTTTTATCTTTGATTAAAACTTTGAGTACATAATTTCAGAGACAATAGCCACAAATATTATATGCTTCTGGACAGTATGTATGCAGTTTGAATATGTCATAATGTAAGAGGTAGAGATGAAGCAGTTTATGTTCTCAAAAAAAAAATTGGAGTGTGTTATTTCAGAGACAATAGCCACACACGAAGTTCCAAGACAACGTCCAGTGCCCAGGGTAAAGATGGCAAACTGTGACCCCCCTCTGGTTGGAGGAGGGGATGGAGTTAATAGTGGCATGCACAGAAAAACAGGATTTTAGGGGTTTAAACAAGTGCTGAGGAGTGTCAAATGCACTCTGAAAAGTCATCTAGTAAAGATCACTCTTCACAGGGATACCACAAGTGTAAATGAGCCCTGGGGAAGGGGGGAAGCTAAAAGGCTTTTGGGTTTTCTGAGGAGGAGATCTGTTTGTAGCTCTCTGCAAAGCCAGTGATCCCTGCTGGACACACACAAAGTGTATCTGTAGCAGGGATCCCCACGGGTAATTGCTGGCGGCCACACCTAGCTGCTGAGGACTGCTAACAACCTCAGCAGGAATCAGAAGATTCCTGCTACTACAATTCGTACTGGCCTTTATCAATGGCATGAAAGTAACCTAAATCTCAGCACACTAATTAAAAAAATGACTTCCTTTACATATGCTTTTGTACACACTCAATATAAACAGAAAGCTATTACTTTGTCTAAGCCTAATTACAAGTAAGAAGTTGGACTGCTTAGCAATTAGCAACTGTTGAGACATGAACACTTTGCTGAGAAGTATATAATGTGCAATACAGTGTATATTAGGGATAAGCTTCGAGTTGGAGTCTAACTCATGTTCGACTCGAACATCGGCTGTTCGCCAGTTCGCCGAACAGCGAACAATTTGGGGTGTTCGCGGCAAATTCGAAAGCCGCAGAACACCCTTTAAAAGCCTATGGGAGAAATCAAAAGTGCTAATTTTAAAGGCTTATATGCATGTTATTGTTATAAAAAGTGTTTGGGGACCTGGGTCCTGCCCCAGGGGACATGTATCAATGCAAAAAAAAGTTTTAAAAACGGCTGTTTTTTCGGCAGCAGTGATTTTAATAATGCTTATAGTCAAAGAATAAAGTGTAATATTCCTTTAAATTTCGTACCTGGGGGGTGTCTATAGTATGCCTGTAAAGGGGCGCATGTTTCCCGTGTTTAGAACAGTCTGACAGCAAAATGACATTTCAAAGGAAAAAAAGTCATTTAAAACTACTCGCGGCTATTAATGAATTGCCGGTCCGACAATACACATAAAAGTTCATTGATAAAAACTGCATGCGAACCAAAATAAAAAAAAAAAACTGGCGTGGGGGTCCCCTAAATTCCATACCAAGCCTTTCAGGTCTGGTATGAATATTAAGGGGAACCCCATGCCAAAATTTAAAAAAAAATAACGTAGGGGTACCCCTCAAAATTCATACCAGACTCTGGTATGCCAAAATTAAAAAAAAAAAAAATTGGAGTGGGGTCCCCCCAAAAATCCATACCAGACCCTTATCCAAGGCAACCTGGCAGGCCTCAGGAAAAGAGGGGGGATGAGAGAGCGGCCCCCCTCCTGAACGTACCAGGCCACATGCCCTCAACATTGGGAGGGTGCTTTGGGGTAGCCCCCCAAAACACCTTGTCCCCATGTTGATGAGGACAAGGGTCTCATCCCCACAACCCTTGGCCGGTGGTTGTGGGGGTCTGCAGATGGGGACTTATCGGAATCTGGAAGCCCCCTTTAACCAGGGGACCCCCAGATCCCGGCCCCCCTGTGTGAAATGGTAAGGGGGTACAAAAGTACCCCTATCTTTTCACAAAAAACTGTCAAAATGTTAAAAATGACAAGAGACAGTTTTTGACAATTCCTTTATTTAAAGTCTTCTTTTTTCCATCTTCTATCTTCTTTCTTCTTTCTTCTATCTTCCTTAGTTTTTTTCCTCCATCTTCTTCCTCTGATCCTCTGCTTCTTTCTCCGGTGTTCTCGTCTGGCATCTCCCTCCGCGGCATCTTCTTCTCTTCATCTTCTTCTCTTCATCTTTTTGGGCCGCTCTGCATCCATGATTAGATGGAAGGCTCCTGCTGTGTGACGCTTCTCTCTTCATCTTTTTCTCTTCATCTTTTTCTCTTCATCTTCTTCTCTTCATCTTCTTGTCTTCATCTTCTTGTCTTCAGCTTCTTTTCGGGCCGCTCCGCATCCATGATTGGATGGAAGGCTCCCGCTGTGTGACGCTTCTCTCTTCATCTTTTTCTCTTCATCTTCTTCTCTTCATCTTCTTCTCTTCATCTTCTTCTCTTCATCTTCTTGTCTTCATCTTCTTTTTGGGCCTCTCCACATCCATGATGGCATGGAGGGAGGCTCCCGCTGTGTGAAGCTTCTTGTCTTCTGACTGTTCTTAAATATTGGAGGGCGGAGCCACCCGGTGACCCCCCCTCTGATGCACGGGGACTTGACGGGGACTTCCCTGTGGCATTCCCTGTGACGTCAGAGGGGCGGGTGACCCCGCCCCCTCTGAAATCACAATGCCACGGGGAAGTCCCCGTCAAGACCCCGTGCATCAGAGGGGGCGGGGTCACTGGGTGGCTCCGCCCCCGTTATTTAAGAACCGTCAGAAGAGGAGAAGCGCCACACAGCAGGGGCCTCCCTCCATGCCATCATGGATGTGGAGAGGCCCGAAGAGAAGATGAAGACAAGAAGATAGAAGATGGAAAAAAGAAGACTTTAAATAAAGTAATTGTCAAAAACTGTCTCTTGTCATTTTTAACATTTTTGACAGTTTTTTTGTGAAATGGTAGGGGTACTTTTGTACCCCCTTACCATTTCACACGGGGGGGCCGGGATCTGGGGGTCCCCTTGTTAAAGGGGGCTTCCAGATTCCGATAAGCCCCCCCGCCCGCAGACCCAGTGCTCAGATAAGGGTCTGGTATGGATTTTTGGGGGGACCCCACGCCAATTTTTTTCTTAATTTTGGCGCGGGGTTCCCCTTAAAATCCATACCAGACCTACGTCATTTTTTTTTTTTAATTTTGGCACGGGGTTCCCCTTAATATCCATACCAGACCTGAAGGGCCTGGTATGGAATTTAGGGGGACCCCCCAGGCCAGTTTTTTTTAAATTTTGGTTCGGGGTTCCCCTGTGGGGAATTCTCATGCTGAACTTTTATGTGTATTGTCAGACCGGCAATTCATTAATAGCCGCGAGTAGTTTTAAATGACTTTTTTTCCTTTGAAATGTCATTTTGCTGTCAGTCTGTTCTAAACATGGGAAACATGCGCCCCTTTACAGGCATACTATAGACACCCCCCAGGTACGAAATTTAACCACTTGACCACTGGGCACTTAAACCCCCTTCCTAACCAGACCAATTTTCAGCTTTTGGTGCTCTCACATTTTGAATGACAATTACTCAGTCATGCAACACTGTACCCATATGAAATTTTTGTCCTTTTTTTCACACAAATAGAGCTTTATTTTGGTGGTATTTAATCACCACTGGGTTCTTTATTTTTTGCGCTATAAAAGAAAAAAGACCGAAAATTCTGTAAAAAAATAAATTTTTCTTCATTTCTGTTATAAAATTTTGCAAATTAGTAATTTTTCTTCATATATTTTGGCCAAAATTTATACCGCTACATATCTTTGGTAAAAATAACCCAAATCGGTGGATATTATTTGGTCTTTGTGAAAGTTATAGCGTCCACAAGCTATGGTGCGAATATCTGAAAATTGATCACACCTGAAGTACTGACGGCCTATCTAATTTCTTGAGACCCTAACATGCCAGAAAAGTACAAATACCCCCCAAATGACCCCTTTTTGGAAAGAAGACATTCCAAGGTATTTAGAAAGATGCATGGTGAGTTTTTTGAAGTTGTCATTTTTTCCCACAATTCTTTGCAAATCAAGTATTTTTTTTTTTACTTTTTTTTTTTTCACAAAATTGTCATATTAGCAGGTTATTTCTTACACTCCACATATGCATACCACAAATTACACCCCAAAACACATTCTGCTATTACTCCCGAGTATGACGATACCACATGTGTGAGACTTTTACACAGCGTGGCCACATACAGAGGCCCAACATGCAGGGGAGCCACCTTCAGGCATTCTGGAGTGCCCAGGCCAATTCTGACATTTCTCTCCTACATGTAAAAATCATCATTTATTAGCTAGAAAATTACATAGAACCCCAAAACATTATATATATGTTTTTTTTAGCAAAGACCCTAGAGAATACAATGGCGGTCGTTGCAACTTTTTATCTCACACGGTATTTGCGCAGCAATTTTTTTAACGCTTTTTTTGGAAAAAAAAACTGTTTTGTGCTTTACAAAAACCAAAACAGTAAATTTAGCCCAATGTTTTTGCATAATGTGAAAGATGAAGTTACGCCGAGTAAATAGATACCCAACATGTCACCTTTCAAAATTGCACGCGCTTGTGGAATGGCGCCAAACTTTGCTACTCAAAAATCCCCATAGGCGACGCTTTAAAATTTTTTACTGGTTACATGTTTTGAGTTACAGAGGAGGTCTAGGGCCAAAATTTTTGCGCTCGCTCTACCGATCGCAGTGATACCTCACATGTGTGGTTTGAACACCGTTTTCATATGTGGGCGGGACTTATATATGCGTTCGCTTCTGCATGCAAGCACACAGGGACAGGGGTGCTTTAAAATTTTTTTTTTTTTTTTTATTGTTCATTTTACTTTATTTATTTTTGTTTGATGCTTTTTTACAAAAAAAAAAATTTTGACCACTTTTATTCCTATTACAAGGAATGTAAACATCCCTTGTAATTGGAATATGGCATGACAGGTCCTCTTTACAATGAGATATGGGGTCAATAAGACCCCACATCTCACCTCTAGGCTGGGAAGCCTGAAATAAAAAAAAAAAAAAAACGATCCTGGCTTCGATCGTAGCGGTGAGTCGGTAGAAGCAGCGGAGTGCGGCGGGAGGGGGGACATCCCCTCTCGCCTCCCGTAAGAACGATCAAGCAGTGGAACAGCAGCTATGATCATTCTTATGGTGTAGGGAATCGCCGGCTGAAAAAGCTGATATCTGAATGATGCCTGTAGCTGCAGGCTTTATTCAGATATCCCCGCACAAAGTCAAGGACGTTGTATGACAGTCGGCGGGCGGGACGTGGTTAAAACATATTTTTTTTTTTTTTTAACACAAAGTTGTCCATTTATACAATATTTCTAACACATAGCATGTACATACCAAAAATGACACCCCAAAATAGATTCTCCTGCTCCTCCTGAGTACGGCGATACCACATGTGTGAGACTTCCACAGCCTGGCCACATACAGAGGCCGAGTACAGCCGAGCGTGGCTCAGCATGGCAGGGTATGGCTGGGTATGGCGGGGTATTGCAGAGTATAGCGGGGTATTGCAGAGTATGGCGGGGTATTGCAGAGTATGGCGGGGTATTGCAGAGTATGGGGGGTATTGCAGAGTATGGGGGGTATTGCGGGGTATTGCGGAGTATTGCGGGGTATTGCAGAGTATTGCGGGGTATTGCAGAGTATTGCTGGGTATTGCGGGGTATTGCAGTGTACTGCGGGGTATTGCAGAGTATTGCGGGGTATTGCAGAGTATTGCGGGGTATTGCAGTGTACTGCAGGGTATTGCAGAGTACTGCGGGGTATTGCAGAGTACTGCGGGGTATTGCAGAGTACTGCGGGGTATTGCAGAGTACTGCGGGGTATTGCAGAGTATTGCGGGGTATTGCAGAGTATTGCGGGGTATTGCAGAGTACTGCGGGGTATTGCAGAGTATTGCGGGGTATTGCAGAGTATTGCGGAGTATTGCAGAGTATTGCGGGGTATTGCAGAGTATTGCGGGGTATTGCAGAGTATTGTGGGGTATTGCAGAGTATTGTGGGGTATTGCAGAGTAATGTGGGGGTATTGCAGAGCAATGTGGGGGTATTGCAGAGCAATGTGGGGGTATTGCAGAGTAATATTGGGGTATTGCAGAGTAAGGTGGGGCACAGCAGAGTATTGCAGAGTAGTGGGGATGGCTGAGCATGGATGGATGGATGGTTGGATGTCTCTGTGCAGCGCTGTGGGCACTACACAACAAGCCCACAGCGCTGCAGCCATCCATCCATCTCCCTCTCCTCCACAGTGTACCGATCGGTACACAGGAGGGGAGGAGAGGAACCGGCGTCATCAGACGCCGCCGGTCTGTTTACATGTGTCATTTGACGGCGCGATCACATGGTAAATGGCCGCGATCAGCGGCCATTTACCGGGATCCGTGATGCGCCGGGTCCTGAGGACCCGGCGGTCACGGATGTGTTCGGGTGCGCGCCCCAGGGGGCGCGCGAGAGGGGAATTCTGAGAGGACGTCATATGACGTCCTCCCAGAGTTAAGCAACCGCCCTGCAGCCGTCATTCGGCTATGGGCCGGTTGTTAAGTGGTTAAAGGAATATTACACTTTTATTGTTTGACTTTAAGCATTATTAAAATCACTGCTCCCGAAAAAACATCCATTTTTAAAACTTTTTTTTGCATTGATACATGTGCCCTGGGGCAGGACCCGGGTCCCCAAACTCTTTTTAGGACAATACCATGCAAATTAGCCTTTAAAATTAGCACATTTGATTTCGAACGTTCGAGTCCCATAGACTTCAATGGGGTTCTAACGTTCGTGCAAAGTTTTGGTCTGTTCGCAAGTTCTGGTGCGAACCGAACCGGGGGGGTGTTCGGCTCATCGCTAGTGTATATACAGTGCCTTGAAAAAGTATTCATACCCCCTTACATTTTTGTCACGTTACAACTGTAATTTCTTTTATTTGGGATTTTATGTGATAGACCAACAAAGTGGCACATAATTGTGAAGTGGAAGGAAAATGATAAATGGTTTTCAATTTTTTTTTACAAACAAGTATGTGAAAAGTGTGGTGTGCATTTGTATTCAGCCCTCCTGAGTCAATACTTTGTAGAACTACCTTTTGCTGCAATTACAGCTGCAAGTCTTTTTGAGTGTGTCACTACCAACTTTGAAAATCTAGAGAGTGACATTTTTGCCCATTCTTCTTTGCAAAAAAGCTCAAGCTCTGTCAGATTGGATAGAGAGTGTCTGTGAACAGCAATTTTCAAGTCTTGACACAGATTCCTAATCTGGATTTAGGTCTGAACTTTGACTGGGCCATTCCAACACATGAATATATTTTGATCTAAACAATTTCATTGTAGCTTTGGCTGTATATTTATGGTCATTGTCCTGCTGGAGGGTGAACCTCCGCCCAAATCTCAAGTTTTTTGCATACTCTAACAGATTTTCTTCTAAGATTGCCCTGTATTTAGCTCCATCTATCTTCCCATCAATTCTGACCAGCTTCACTGTCCCTGCTGAAGAAAAGCATCCCCACAACAAGATGCTACCACCACCATGTTTCACGGTGGGGTGGGGTGTTCAGGGTGATGTGCAGTGTTAATTTTCTGCTGCACATAGCGTTTTGCTTTTAGGCCAAAAAGTTCAATTTTGGTCTCATCTGACCAGAGCACCTTCTTCCACATGTTTGTTGTGTCCCCCACATGGCTTCTCGCAAACTGCAAACGGGACTTATTATGGCTTTCTTTCAACACTGGCTTTCTTCTTTCCACTCATCCATAAAGGCCAGATTTGTGGAGTGCACAACTAATAGTTGCCCTGTGGACAGATTCTTCCACCTGAGCTATGGATCTCTGCAGCTCCTCCAGAGTTACTATGGGCCTCTTGGCTGCTTCTCTGATTAATGCTCTCCTTGCCTGGCCTATCAGTTTAGGTGGACGGCCATGTTTTGGTAGGTTTGCAGTTATGCCATACTCTTTCCATTTTCGAATGATGGATTGAACAGTGCTCTGTGAGATATTCAAAGCTTGGGATATTTTTCTAGAACCTTACCCTGCTTTAAACTTCTCCACAACTTTATCGCTGACCTGTCTGGTGTGTTCCTTGGTCTTCATGATGCTGTTTGTTCACTAAGGTTCTCTTACATACCTCTGAGGGCTTCACAGAACAGCTGTATTTATACTGAGGTTAAATTACACACAGGTGGACTCTATTTACTAATTAGATGACTTATGAAGGCAATTGGTTTCACTAGATTTTAGTTAGGGGTATCAGAGTAAAAGGGGCTGAATACAAATGCACACCATACTTTTCATAAATTTATTTGTAAAAAAAATTGAAATCACATAAAATCCCAATAAAATACATTTACTGTACGTTTTTGGTTGTAACATGACAAAGTGTGGAACATTTCAAGGGGTATGAATACTTCTTTAAGGCACCGTCTTTGGCATCTAGACTTCTCAACTTCCCTATGTCCTTTATATGTGAAAGATTTTGCCTTTGTTGCATTGGTTTATCTGTTTATCAACTTAGCAAACATTCCAACATGGCACATTTCATGCCCCCCTGTTTGGTTTTGAGTCTGCCCTTGTTTTTCACATACAGCTAAATTTAGTTGGTTTAATGTACTGTATTCTAAAAGTTTTCTAATTGGTATGGTTCTGATATAACTCTCTCTTCTATTTTATGTATTCATTATTACAGGTATTTGTATATCACTTTGCGCATACTGTATATTATACACTCGCATTAGTCCCTGCCCCCAATAAGCTTACAGTCTTTACAATCTAAGTTCCCTAACTCACATTCATACATAAGCATACTAGGGCCAATCTAGACAGGAGCCACCTAAACTAACAGTATGTCTTTGGAATGTGGGAGGAAACTCACACAGGCACAGTGGTGCAGAACACTTCATACAATAATGGCAGTTGCAGAAGAGACACCTGCCTGGTCAAAAATGCCACTATAGAAGGGTTAGAAGACTTTGTCAAGGTGTAAGCCTACTCTCGACCCTACTCAGCATGCTGACCCTCTTTCCCACTGTAAGCCAAACTTCTGAAACCATTTTGAGACCACTGAGCTCACAGTGGATGCTGATGGAGAATCATGTGAAGGGGAAAAGGAGAGGTGGAAAATGAGGAATGAGGAAGAAGCATGTGAGCTTTTTGCTGCTGACCGATATAACGGTGGTGCTGCTCCCACAGGAAGAAGCCATCCCCAAACTGTTCCCACAAAGTTGGGAGCTTGAAATTCTCCAAAATGTCTTGGTATGCTTACACCTTAAGAGTTCCCTTCACTGGAACTAAGGGGCCAAGCCCAACCCCTGTAAAACAACCCCACACACCATAATCCCCCTTCACCAAATGATTTGGACCATTGCACAAAGCAAGGAGACATGGATGAGCGAGTTTGGGGTGGAGGAACTTGACTGGCCTGCACAGAGTCCTGACCTCAATCCGATAAAACACAGTTGGGATGAATTAGAGTGGAGACTGTGAGCCATGCCTTCTCATCCAACATCAGTGCCTGATCTCACAAATGCGCTTCTGGGGGAATGGCCAAACCTTCCCATAAACACACTCCTAAACCTTGTGGACAGCCTTCCCAGAACAGTTGAAGCTGTTATAGCTGCAAAGGGAGGGCCAACCCAATATTGAACAATACGGAAATTTGTTTTTAGGAGTGAAGAGTTGCTTTAATCAGTGGAGTAGCATGGGGGAGGGGGGTCGTTGCCCCGGGCGCAACATTTAGAGGGGCACAGCACATCTCCTGTGCTGTGCTGGCTAGGAGAGCGAGAGCTCGTCGCTAAGAAATAGGCTTATTGTTCCGGTCGGTCCCAGGCCCCGCTTAGGATCCAGTGGTGATACCAGTGACTCACTGAAGTGAAGACTAGCCATGAATGATGCCAGGGATTGGAGTGACTGTGCTGCGTGCGGAGAGGGGGGAGCAAAAGGAGGGCAAGCGACGCCGCAAGGCATCCTCTGTGTCACACTCTCAACACACCAGGATCCCCGCTCACTCCGTCCATCCTCTTAGCCTGACCCATAGCCCGGATTTCTGCTGCCAATTGCTTCTCCTTAGTCCTGCCTGTCAGTGTGCTGCTACGTGGACCCGGGCACTCTGACCCTGCAATGACCACCCCAGGACTGGAGGAAACCCAGGCCAGGAGGAAGAGGTTCAGGCTCAGGCATCCACACAGACAGAAGCCCCACTAGCAGCCTGCACGGACATTGTGAGTACTCCTCGACTAAGGAAAGCTCTGTATTGGATGGTGGCAGCCGAGGGGGACACCCCTCAACCCTGCAAACTGTACACAGGCACCCTTCAACCCTGCACTCCGTACACAGGCATCCCTCAAACCTGTACACAGGCACCCCTCAACCCTGCACTCCGTACACAGGCATCCCTCAAACCTGTACACAGGCACCCCTCAACCCTGCACTCCGTACACAGGCATCCCTCAAACCTGTACACAGGCACGCCTCAACCCTGCACTCCGTACACAGGCACCCCTCAACCCTGCACTCCATACACAGGCACCCCTCAACCGTGCACACTGTACACAGGCACCTCTTCAACCCTGCACTCCTTACACAGGCACCCCTCAACCCTGCACGCTGTCCACAGGCACCCTTCAACCCTGCACTCTGTACACAGGCACCCCTCAACCCTGCACGCTGTACACAGGCACCCCCTCAACCCTGCACGCTGTACACAGGCACTCCTCAACCCTGCATGCTGTACACAGGCACCCTGCAACCCTGCACTCTGTACACAGGCACCCCTCAACCCTACACTCTTCATACACAGCGCACCCCCTCAACCCTGCACGCTATACACAGTGCATTCCCTTAACCCTGCACTTCATACACAGCACACCCCCTCAACCCTGTACGCTGTACACAGGCAACCCATCAACCCTGCACGCCGTACACAGGTACCCCCTCAACACTGCACTTCATACACAGCGCACCCCCACAACTCTGCACTCCGTACACAGGCACCCCCTCAACCCTGCACTCCATACACATAGCACCCCCTCAGCCCTGCATGCTGCACACAGGCACCCCTCAACCCTGCACTCCATACACAGACACCCCCTAAACCCTGCATGCCGTACACAGAGCACCCCTCAACATTGCGTGCTGTACACAGCGCACCCCCTCAACCCTTACCTTGCCCCAGGTGCTGGCAACCCACGCTACGCCACTGGCTTTAATTAAAAAATAATGTTGTGTAGTTATCTATGCAACATCTCAACAGTGTACAGGTGTTGATGAAATATAAGAATAATGCTGATTAGTTATTACAACGGCTAGCTTCAGAAAGTTTATTTTTACTTTTTTGAAATGTTGCTATATCTGTCAGAGCTTAGTTTAGAAAAAAAATGCAGGGGAAAAAAATGTAACCAGTGCTTTGACTGGTGAAAACTGAGTTATCAGCTCAGAAGTCACACTGATTTGTCAGCAATTTCTTTCTACAGTGAAGCAGCATTAGGTTTATTTATTGTACCATTGTGATATTTGCTAAGAGTTGGAACTCAATTTCTTGTGCATTTTGCCGTTCTGTTCCTGCAGACATCCTGTTGTAAAAGAGTTATCTTCTGTAGTGCAATACTAATAACAGACTTCAGGGAAAGACAAATAAATAAAGTCAAAACTGGTAAAACTGAAAACATGGCAAAGAATTCCCACTTTACCTGAGATAAACACACATTCTAAATGTGTAAAAAAAAAAAAAACACCTTTTTCTTTTAACTTTGAGGGCGACAGACATTTTACTGTATTGAAAATTAAACAATTAAAGTTGTTTTCTGTGTGCCCCACTTACACTGCAATGCAGTATAGAGCTGCAGTGTGCTGCAATAAAATGCAGGCATGCTGTATTTTATCACAGAGCACTGTACAGAATTGCATGACACTATACAGCAGCACAGTGCATAGCTCCACTGTACAGCAACATGAATGAAGTGTACTTTCAAATAAAACTTGTAGAAAAAACAAACAAAAAAAGGAGCCCTGTGTGATGCACTGAATCGTGTACCACACTGCTCCATACCGCAGTTATAAACGGAGGTAAAGCACGCCGGAAGCTGTTCATTCCTGTATGAACCAACCCTAACCTGTTAGAGGTTTTCCTTTTGTTAAAATAAATAGGATACCTAATGTGAAACAGATAAAGCAAGAAAACCTAAACACTTGATTGGACATGGGAAATGGAAACTCCAATACACCATATTGTATTCCAATAATATTCAGTAATAGCAGCAACATGAGTTTTGGAATGCTATTGTCATATCTGTTCAAGATAACTATTATTTTATTTATTACAGTTTCTTATATAGTGATGTCAATTTAGCGCTTCACATATGGTGTATATTTTACATCCACATCAGTCCCTGCACTTGAAGTGCTTACAATCTAAAGTCTCTAACTCACTTCATACAGTACACATACTAGGGCCAGTTTAGACAGAAGCCAATTAACCTACCAGCATGTCTTTGGAGTGTGTAAGGAAACAGGAGTACCCAGAGGAAACCCACACAGGCCCAGGGAGAACATGCAAAATCCAGGCAGGTAGTGTCATGGGTGGGATTGAAACCAGAGACCCTAGTGCTGCCAGTCAGAAGTGCTAACCACTTATAACAGGTTTTAAACCTTTTACCAACAGGGTTTATTCTGTGAATATATTGACACATTTATTGTTCCTTTAGCTGCAGCAGTAGTTTACATTTGATGTCTCAATCTATTGCTATTGCAAGAGATGTTAAGTGGGAGTTAGAAAGCAAGATAATGCCATCTTTCTTTCTTTATTAATGATAACAATATTTGCAACAATACAATACTTATAATGTATATTAATCTATCACTTATTAATTACACTCATTATAGTAATTATCACTTTAGCAATTATCTGCTGTTGCGGGGGGTGGGGTGGTGGGCAAGACACAGGTAAATTTGATTGGCCCTAGCCTACGGACTGACTGACGTGTTCTTTTAAGAACATTGCAAATTAGCATTCTATAGCAGGCGCATAAGCTCAGGGGCTGACAGATTTAGCTCTTGGGCTTAGTGCCCAGCCAGCACTTCCAACACTGATTGTTGATTGGAGCTCCTAGCTCTGGGTGCCACATTAAAACACGCTAGACAGATAGCTGTTTTCTAAAATGGCATGTGGGACTTAAGTGGTTAAACAAATAACAGCATACATCTCACTTTAACCATGCAGTAATTTGTCATTTTTATTATGATGAGAAAATAAACGTAACTTAACCCTTTCAATTCACAGGGTAATCAAGTTTTTTTTTTATGCACTGGTTTACTTAACAATAGGGATGGGCTTTATGTTTGGGTCGAACATGAGTTCGACTTGAACATTGGCTGTTCACCCGTTTGCCGAATAGCGAACAGTTTGGGGTGTTCGCGGCAAATTCAAAAGCCGTGCAACACCCTTTAAAAGTCTATGGGAGAAATCAAAAGTGCTAATTTTAAAGGTTAATATGCAAGTTATTGTCATAAAAAGTGTTTGGGGACCTGGGTCCTTCCCCAGGGGACATGTATCAATGCAAAAAAAAGTTTTAAAAACGACAGTTTTTTCCGGAGCAGTATTTTAATAATGCTTAAAGTGAAACAATAAAAGTGTGATATTCCTTTAAATTTAATACCTGGGGGGTGTCTATATTATGCCTGTAAAGTGGCGCATCTTTCCCGTGTTTAGAACAGTCTGACAGCAAAATGACATTTCTAAAGGAAAAAAAGTAATTTAAAACTACTCGTGGCTATGATGAATTGTCGGTCCGGCAATACACGTAAAAGTTCATTGATAATAACGGCATGGGATTCCCCCACAGGGGAACCCCGAACCAAAATAAAAAAAAAAATGCGTGGGGTTCCCCCTAAATTCCATACCAGGCCCTTCAGGTCTGATATGGATATTAAGGGGAACCCCGCGCCAAAATTAAAAAAAGAATGGCGTGGGGGTCCTCCTCAAAATCTATACCAGACTGAAGGGTCTGGTATGAATTTTAAGGGGAACCCCGCTCCAAAATAAAAAAAATGGCGTGGGGTCTCCCAAAAAATCCATACCAGACCCTTATCCAAGCACGCAACCTGGCAGGCCACAGGAAAAGATGGGTGATGAGAGAACGCCCCCCCTCTTGAACCGTACCAGGCCACATGCCCTCCACACTGGGAGGGTGCATTGGAGTAGCCCCCCAAAGCACCTTGTCCCTATGTTGATGGGGAGAAGGGCCTCATCCCCACAACCCTTGCCCGGTGGTTGTGGGGGACTGCGGGCGGGGTGCTTATCGGAATCTGGAAGCCCCCTTTAACAAGGGTACCCCCAGATCCCGGCCCCCATGTTTGAAATGGTAACGGGTACATTGTACCTGTACTATTTCACAAAAAAAGTGTGAAAATGGTAAAAAAAAACACACACCATGGGTGAAGTCCTTTATTAAAAAATACAAAAATAAAACTGTCCCACGTAGTCCATTCACCTCCGCCGACGGACCAAAAAATAAATAAAGAAGATCTGCCTCCATGGCAGGCACACGCCATATGACGCATCCTCGCAGGTGACAGCTCTTTTAAACTGTGGGTGGGGCCACACGGTGTCGTTCCTGGGTGACCCCGCCCCCCTCTGACGCACAGGGACTTCCCCGTGACCCCCCCCTCTGACACACAGGGACATCCCTATGGCTTCCCCGTAGTGTCAGAGGGGGGCGGGGCCACCCGGTCCACCCCCTCTGATGCACGGGGACATCCCTATGGCTTTCACCACCGGGTGGCCCCACCCCCTCTGATGCTACGGGGAAGCCATAGGGATGTCCCCGTGCATCAGTGGGGGCGGGGTCACCCAGGAACGACACCGTGTGGCTCCACCCACAGTTTTAAAAGAGCTTTCATCTGGGAGGCCTCCTGGCAACTGCTGTCTCTTGGCTGTGACAATTGTAATATATGTAGCAAGCATATTGTAATGCAATTTCTCCTTTTGGCCACAAGATGGAGACAGAGAGATGCTGAATTGTCCTTCCAGAAAACTCAGAGACACAAAGCACACTGGGAAAAATGGGAGTTTCAGGAAGTGCTGAGGTAAATGAGGAGAGGGAAGTGCTGAGGTGAGTGAAAAGAGAGAGAAACAGGTTTTCCACACAGCACTACAGAGAGAGTGCTGACAGAAGATCTGAGAAGGGCTGTCTGAGGAGAGTGAGGAGAGCGGTCTGAGATACCAGCATCTGAATGAAGGGAGAGACACACGCTGACACCAGGGACTGTGTGACTCAACAGAGGGAGAGAAAGCCACGTTTCTCTTGAAACTACCAGGGAGAGTTACCGTGAGGAGAGGGGATAGAGGACAGGAGTGATAAGGTGATGGGACTGTGTGGTGGAACTACACCTAAGAGAGAGAGCCACACTGTCTACCAGCATCTGAGAGAGAAAGAGAGACACGCTTTCCTGAGACTGCTGCCAAGAGACTGAGGATAAAGGAGCCAGGCCATCTAGCCCAGCGGAGACAACCCACACACTGCTTCGGTGATCACAAGACCCATCCAGGTGTCCTGTTGGCTGTTGTCACATCACCCTGCCAGTTCGGCTACCAGCCATTCTGATGGTGATCCAGTGCCTTACAACATTGCCAGGAGCCTGAACCACCATTTGGGACTTCCATCATGTCATCGCCCAGAGGACTGGTGAGTGGGTGTAAAACCAACATCTTTCTTAGCACAGTACAGACACTGCATGTAGACACCTATTCCCCTTTCTACTGTCAAAGAATGCTTGTTTGGAGCTGCCACTTTTAGCCATTCTGTTCTTACAAACCACTACCTAACAGGATTTCCTAGAGGATTACTGTCTGGCTTTTGATTGATTAAACCTACTCTCTTTACAAAGGGCCCCAATGTTTGCTAGCAGAAGACACTAGTACCCTTCAACTCTGGACCTGTAACATTATAGAACTGTGCTTACTCTACCTGTTAACCCATTTCTTCTTTTTGTATTGTTACTGTCAGTGGTGTTTGTGGCCTGGAAGGAGCTGATAGATATTCTCTCCTCCCTCTCAGCGTCTGTGTTATGGGCATATAGATTACTGCCCTTTTCTAAATTTACAATTGCTAAGTATTGAAGGTTGAATTTTCTAATGTATTAATCCTTTGCAAAATGGTTTAACAGTGTTGTAAGCTTCCATATGCTTTAAACCGTGATAATATATTCAATTTGTTTATCACTACCAGGTATGTGTCTGTTTTTGGTGATAATCTACAGCCAGGATAACAGTATTTTCTACATGTGTCTTTAAATGTGTTTGCAGTGATTAAATATAACCAGGTATGCCAGAGGGGCTGAGGTCATTCTTGGGGTAGAGGCGGAAATCAGAGAACCTAAATTTACCAAGCAGCTTCTTCGGGGGTGGTGCTACATATAGGCAAGGACGGGGCCACCCGATGATGTAACGAGTCACCCTGCCCCCTCCGCCCTTGCCTATATAACAGCTGTCAAAGCCAAAAGACAGCAGTCACCAAGAGGCTTCCCATGGTGGCGAAGTTTTTTAGGTTCTTTTTCTATTTTTTGGGTGGATGTAAATTGCGGGACACTTTTTTTAATCTTTTTTAATAAATTCATTGTCAAAAACTGTCTATTGTGATTTTTACTTTTTGACACTTTTTTTGGTTGACCACTACCCTCACAAATGGTGTCAGAAGTCAGAAGTCAGAAGACGGGGAAGGTCAAATGGTTACTCGAGCGGCAAAACAGAAATATCAGGACATAATTAACAAACATGGGGCAGACGAGAGTGACAGTGAATTGACAGAAGAATTAGAATCTTCAGGGGACGAGGACAGCAATACAAAACAAACAGAAGCACAAGTACACGAGGCAGTAGACACGGCAGACACGGCATCACTTACCACGGGGGTAACAGAAATCGTTGCCCTTTTAGCTGAACCCAAGACAACGTCCCAAACCCAAACCCCTGAAAGTAGTGCCCAAGCAATGTTCCCCCTCATCACCATGGGCACTACTCAAGTTCAGATCCCTCTACCTTTGGGAACAATTAAAGAAATAAAAGACACTTGTCCCAAGCCTAATAAGGATCCAAAACAAGCAGTTAATTTTTTAAAGAGATACTGCTTGGGTGGAAGAATGTCAGCGGAGGATCTACAAATTATCATTAATGCAGTGGATCTTGATAGTACAGCCGAGATTACAATAAACGCATGGGTAACTGAAAGTAAACTATATCAAGTGGGGGAGGATTGGGAACAATTTTGGGCATCATTGTTGGCTGCCTGGAGGAAGGCTTATAGACCTGAAACGCCAATCAATGATTTAATCTCGTGTAAACAGTTGCCGGGGGAATCTTTTCATTCCTTTGTCATACGATTGTATAAAATTTATGTAGCATGTGGAATAGACAGTGACCCCTTATTTGTCAGTACGGCAATGAACAATGGGGACTCCAAGTCGGCCCAAATTATAAAACTGGTAAATACTACCTGGGCGACACAGGCAGCTAAGGTATTTGTGGAAGACATACAAACAAGGGCAGCATCTGGTGTCTTTAATTCAAAAGGAGGACTTTTTGCAATAGTGGTGGACTCTGGAATAAAACAAGAAATCACACAGATGTGTACTTCTCTTCCAATGCCCAATTATGCATACAGACAACAATACCAAAACAGGGATAATATTCAACAAACTGACCAGGGTTGTTTCAATTGTGGGGACCTATCACATTGGAAATCAGACTGCCCACATAGGAGAGGATACAGACCCAGATGAGGTAATGGCCCACCTCAAAGGGGACGGGGTAGAGGATACAATCCAGACAGGACACATAGTCAGACTAGACCAAACCCTAGAAATGACCAACCCAACCAAACAAACACCAATACCCCACAGAGGGTCCAAATGAATTGGCCAGGTAATTCTGGACATTCAAACAATAACCCATTTAGACAATAGGGATGCCCAGAGCAGGTTCCAGCCCTGGTACTTCACATGTTTACAGATCATTGAAAAATCTTACCACAAGTGACCCTTAAGATCAAGGGTCAAGTGGTCAACCTAATGCTAGATTCCGGAACCACGACAAGTTGCCTAAACAATGAGAAATTTTTATGTGAAGATTGTACGGAGGGTTGCTCTATAGGGATCAATGGAACTGATGTGGTACACAAAATTACACCTATCCTAGAGGTCTGTGACTTGGAGAACAGAGTGTTAACCAAATCTAAGTTTGCAATATTACCACAATGTCCCCTATGCCTAATGGGCAGGGACCTAATGTCTAAATTGAAACTGAATATAACTTTTACAGCAGAAGGAGGGATTATTGCCAAATCCCCTCACTGTGATTTACAGATGCCAAAAAGACAAGATTTTCTGTGTTACTTCATGTCAGTTCCTACATACTTAGAAACACATCCCATCTGGGCAAAGTCCAAAACTGATGTAGGACACATACCTTGTACACCATATGTACCCACCTTCAAACCAGACACAGTACCCACATTCCAGAAACAATACCCTTTGCCAAAAGAAAAGATCATGGGACTTCAGCCTCTGATAGAAGAATACCTAAGATTAGGTATTCTAAGGCCTATAATTAGTCCCTGGAACACACCAGTTAATCCAGTAAGGAAGGCTAACGGGGAATGGAGGATGGTGCAGGATCTTAGGGTAGTCAACAAAAGTATACAACCCTTACCCCCCACTAGTGGCAGACATTTCAGGGATATTCATCAATATTCCTGCACGGTCCTCCATATACACGGTACTAGACCTGTCAAACGCATTTTTCAGTATAGAAGTGCATGAGGACTTCCAAGACATCTTTTCTTTCACATGGTCCACTGAGCAGGCCGTTGGCCAGCAACTAACCTGGACCAGGCTTCCGCAAGGTTATGTGGACAGTCTGGCAGCCTTCTCAATGGTGCTTAAAGCCACCTTGGATGACTGGGTCCCCCCAATGAAATCCACACTCTTGCAGTATGTTGATGATCTACTGATATGTAGTGAAAGTAGGGCACAATGTGAGGTCGATTCCAAGAGTCTGATGTCGCACCTAGCACTCAAGGGTCATCTCGCGTCTAGAAAGAAGATTCAATGGGCCCAAGAGCAGGTAGAGTACCTGGGGTGCGTCATTGCAGAGGGAACACGGATGGTGTCTCCAAAACGGGTCGAAGCCCTCACTTGTCTCGGCCCACCAAAGGACAAAGCGTCACTATTGTCCTTTCTAGGTTCAATAGTTTACTGCAGACAGTGGATACCTGATTGTTCCTACTATGACTTTCTGCTAAGGCAGGCTACAACAGCACAGGCACCAAAGCTGATCACATTCACCCCAGAAATGACTGAAGCCTTTCAAATTCTTTTGAAATCACTAGCCTCGGCCCCGGCCCTCGGCTTGGCAAGTTATGAAAAGCCCTATGCCCTATACTGTGTGGTCAGGGGTCATGCCTTTGCTGCAGTTCTAGCCCAAATGCATGGCACCCACTACCGCCCCGTAGCCTACATCTCAAAAAAACTACCAGTTACAGTCCAAGGGATGCCGGGCTGCTTGCAAGCGCTGGCAGCCTATGCAATGACTGTAAAAGAAGCACAAAAGATCACTTTAGGGACTCCAACCACCCTATACACATCACACAGTGTCCTCCATTTGTTACAAAACATGAACACCCAACACATGACTACGCAACGTTCATCAGGGTATGAAATCATTCTTACAAACATGCACAACTTAACTGTCAAAAGGTGTGCTGAAGTAACACCGGCAATCCAACTCTAACACGCTTTGCTAAAACTCCCAGTCACTCCTCAAGACTGTCATGACTGTACACAAGAACTTCTCACTGTCACAGCACCTCGAAGAGATCTCACTGATCTGCCTAATCCAGACTACCCTAATGTCTTTATAGATGGTAGCTGCACACGTCCAGCAGACAATCAATACAAGACAGGCTATTCGGTGATAATGCTACCGGATCTCATTCTAGAAGATGGTTACCTTACTGGCGCAACCTCCGCACAACAAGCTGAGCTGTATGCACTCACCAGGGCATGTTTAATACACAAAGGAAAAAAGGTGAACATTTACACAGACAGTAGGTACGCATTCGGGGTCGCACACGATTATTGCATGATCTGGTTTAGGCGTGGATTCCGCACCGCAGATAACAAAAAAATAAATAACAGTGGTTATGTGTACGATCTAATTAATGCAATACAACAGCCCGATAAATTAAACATTATCAAAGTTAACAGACATGCCACTGACGGATCTCTAGAGTCACAGGGAAACGCCCTAGCAGACAGAGTAGCAAAAGCTGCAGCAGAAAGGCAGCCACAACCACATGACACAAAGCTCCTATTATTCCAGAATGACTTTAACACCCCCTCGTTCCAACACACATCTGCACTCTTGCAAAAACAGGCATCGGCTGATGACCTGGACTACTGGAACGATTCAGGTTTGACCAGAGACCCTACAGGTCTCTGGACAAACAAGGAGGGAGTCATAGGGATACCTAGAGCAGCAGCACCCCTATTGCTGTCTTATCTCCACGGCCCAGGACATATAGGACCCAGACCACTCTTAAAAAAGTATGAAGACTGTTTTAGCACACACAAGGCATATGAATTAGTACAACAGCTTGTCTCTTCCTGTCTGACTTGTGCTCAGAACAATGTTCAGGGCCCCCGACATGGGAAACATGGACATTTGCCACCACCATTAGGCCCACTACAAGACTTACAGATAGACTTCACACATATGCCCAGGCAGAGAGGTAATCTCAAATATTTGTGCGTGCTGGTGGACAAATTTTTGGGTTGGCCCGAGATAATACCCGTTACAGGGGAAACCGCAGGCATTGCAGCCCGGTGTCTGATCAATCATTGGATCAGTCGATACGGACTTCCTGCCACCATATACTCTGACCAAGGTCCAGCATTTACTTCAAAATTGGTGAAAGAATTGACAAGGGTGTTAGGGATACAGTGGAAGTTACACATCCCATACCACCCACAGAGTTCAGGGGTAGTGGAAAGAATGAATAGAACAATCAAAGACAAACTAAAGAAGGCTACTAACGGTACCATGAAGGACTGGCTAAAATACCTGCCAGGGGTCCTATTCCAGATAAGAACCACCCCCCACAGTAGGACAGGCTTATCCCCATATGAAATACTAATGGGAAGGCCGGCCCAAAAGAAAGCAATTGAGGGAGAGGAGGTTAATCTTTATTCCTTACAGGAAGAGCACGTGAAACATCTGGTAAGTAGCCTTACTGAAAACTATGACAAGGTAGCTGTCACTTTTCCTCCTCTTTCCACAGAACCTACACACCCCTTCATACCCGGTGACAGAGTCTTGATAAAGCAGCTTGCAGCAAGGAAGGTACCAGGGCCCATCTACCAAGGACCATTTGAAGTACTTAAAGCAACCCGAACTGCCATCCTCACAGACCAAGGACCACAATGGATCCACGCATCAAGGATAAAGAAAGCACCAAGCCTGGAATCAAGCCAAATACCACGAAAGAAAAAGAAACCAAGCCTAGAAGCAAGCCAAGGACCGCAAAAGAAAGAGACATTGAACTCAAACCCCTGCCCAAGCCCTCTACTATCTCCACCCGAAAGCCCCCCAACCCCCCCCAATCCCTAGAGATCTTAAGCAAACCCCCTGCAGCATCCTCCCTAGAGGACTCGGGAGCCCCAGAGACCTTAGACCTAATGACATTCGAGTAGTAGATGTTCAGGTATTTCCCCCAGGTTCCCAGGACCCAGCTGAACAGCCCTGGAAATGTACCACTCAAATAATTTTAGTCTTTGCTATCCTGGTTACTTTTAAGATTATTCTGATAACTACCTTTGTATGTTGGATGACTAACAGTTGTAATTTTCAGCTCCCCTCTAATTATACTAACCGTACTCGGCGAGGTTTTATGGGAAATTCTATTTATCCCTGCTGCACTCAGATAGCCGGCCAGATGTCCAAAGCCCAATCTCAAGCCATTACGGGGTATCATATTCAAAGGAGGGATGGGAATTGTCACATAGCAGCCATTGTCTTTACAGCCAAATATAAGGGAGTAGTAAGGACTTGGTGTATGAATCCCAATCATAAACCAAGTCAGAGCCTGGTGTCCAAGTTTAAAAAGGCCAAACTCAGAGATATAGGAATCAGCCAAGTTTTTCAAAATAAAAGATCAAACTATACTCCCTTTGCACCATTAAATGATACCATTATGAAAAAGGCCCCCAAAACAGAATTCCAATTTCTAGAATCCAGAAGGGAACTCCTAAGACCAGACTTTAGAAGTATTAATAATGGGACACAGCTAGATCCTGAAACCTATTCAGTACCAGACTCAATTCCTCATCATTTCATAATGATGCATGCTTTTGCAAGAAAGCAGAATTACTCAGAATGCTGGGTTTGTTCCCATATGGGAACTGGCCGACACTCAGTTCCGATGGTTGGAAGGCCAGTGACCCTAGAACAGCTGCTAAACATCACTCAACCCATTCCCCCTGAGAGCATCACAACCAATAGTAAACCCCTTCTCTTTACAGGATACACCAGGAGTCCACAATTTTGTTTTCTTAATGGAGCAGGTAAAGACTTGTATAACGGTAGATTTTGCAGAGACACAGTAGTAAATTTTACACTAGTGGATTTGGGGCTCATAGCCAATGGGACACTAGATGTAGAGGGACTTCTCACACACAACATAACAGACCCTGATGAACGCATTGGGAACATGTCCTCCTACAGTATTTCAAATTGTATGAAAGGGAATAGCTCGATCACAGAATCTTGGCTTAACAGCACACATATGAATAGTTCATGGATGGAGGAGCGGGAGGATGAGGCACCCTCCATAGGGGACTGGATGTGCCTAGTGGGACTAAGGTTCAACCTACATTCAACTGGGGATGTACCCGCCCCTCATATGCCCCACGGATGGATGGTGTGCTGCGGCCTTTGGTGCCACACCACCATCCCATATCCCCTTGATAGAAAGACCTCAGGGTGGTGCACCCTGGTAGAAATGATTCCTTTCATGAGTGCTACTCCAGGGGACTCCCCTGTTGAGATGATACCAGCACATGGTCATTTAGAGTTTGGGAGACACAAAAGAGAGGTCACAACCTGGTGGGACAAGGTATTCGCTTCCATGGGAGGGGCAGGCATGTACAATGCACTAACAAAGGTAGATGAGTTTGGGGAACTAGTAGATTCCTGGATGAATAAAACATCAGCTGATGTGGGCTTCATCAATGAGGAATTGAGGAAAATCCTGTTTGAACAAGAAATAATCAAGCAGCGTCAAGAGAGGATGATGATGGTACTGACAGGGCTATGTGATGTGACAGGGGATAAAAGCCTATGTTGCACATATATGAACAACTTAACCAAACCCAGTGAAGATTTAGAGGTACCAGATTATTATGATATAATCAAAGGACACCAGGAGGAAAGGGCAAAGTTGCAGACACAAATGAGGAGATTGGGAGACTCTTGGAACCCACTCTCAGGAATTGGGGGTTGGTTCGGATCATTTTGGGATAGTGTAATGGGTTTCTTTAAAAAGGCAGGCATGATATTGATCATGATAGTACTCCTGGGTATCGCCATTTATGCCACTATTAAATTCCTATTCTATATAACCAGTAAAGTCCCTGACATTGCAGCAAAGATTAAACCGGACACTGAGCTCAAGGAAACCATGGCCATGTTCTACATTGACCCCCTCTACATTGAGCCAGAGGAAGCCACAGCTATGTTCTACACAGAACATACCTGGTACTCCAAACATTAGGGTTTATCTGTTTTAGTTGTTTAGGGAATTAATGATCAGGGAGAATAAAATCCTCCCTGATCAAAGGAGGGGTTGTAAGGAAAATGGCTGCACTTTGGTTCAATATATATACATTTTTCTTAAGAGGCCTGAACTTATTTCTTATATTATACAAGATAGGTGAAACGCTTTTTTTATGCAAGGCTTTGACAAAGTTTAAGTGGAAATATTTTTGTGCGAGCTGTCTGCAAAATAGAAACTTGCGGTGACAGGGTCTTTAGAATATGTACGAGTATAAGTCAGAACATCCCACCGCAAGTCTGGGCCTAATGCCAGAAGGCACCTTATCGAAAGTACCTTTTAGCCCGGGTTCACACCTATGCGAATTAGAGGTGCGTTTCCGCACCTCTAATTCGCATAGCAGGAGAATGTGACTGGCTCCCTATGGAGCCGGTTCACATATCTCTGGGGCGGCTGCGGTGCGCACTGCACAAAAACGCTGTGCATCTTTGGCTGCGTTTCAGGGCCGAATTCAGGCATAGAATCGGCCCTGATTCGTCCCTGAAACGGTGAACAGGGACGCACAGCGCTCCTGTGCGGTGCGCAGCGTATTATGGTGTGAACCCGGGCTAAAGGTTATTTCTATATTACTCCCTTTTCTCGGAATTAAGCTAAGAAATATATATATATTTTTTATATAAGGAAACTTTGAGGTATTTTTGTTAGGTACTTTTTAAGCACGTCATTAGCAGAAATGTCATTGTCTTTTTCTATATGCCATATACCATGTAACTTGTGATACTTGTACTCTTGTGATTGGATAAGCTAAGGGACCGCCCCTTGGTTTGCCCCTTATGATGTATATTGAATTGTTATCATATATACCAGGGTTAGAAAAACATAAAGATATATTTTCGATATCCAACTCAATTGTGTGGTGTCGTTCATATCACTCATTTTTCCAATCGATTGAAGAGGCCTTCTTGATGTCCAAGTTCAGCTCGAGCAAGGAAAAGGTTTGGGGGCGCACTTGACCAGTTGACCACTACCCTCACAGGTAGGGGTACAATGTAGACCCGAAGAGCCTGGTATGGACTGGGGGGGACCCCTGTTGATTTTTTTCCTTGATTTTTCATCTAAATTGCCAGGAGCTGGCAATACATTACACCCGCAAGCAAGTTTTTATTAAACTTTTTCCTTTAGAAATGTCATTTTGCTGTAGCACTTTTCTACACATCACACAGATGCGCCACTTTACAGGCATACTAAGAGGACCCCCCCCAAGGTACAATATTTAAAGGAATATTTCATTTTTATTGTTTCATTTTAAGCTTTATTAAAATCATTGCTCCTGAAAAAAACGGTAATTTTCAAAACTTTTTTTTGCATTGATATATGCAGGCTAGAAACACCACTGTTTTCACAGTAGGGCCTTCAATAGGTAATTCGTTGTTGGAAAAATTACAATTTTAGTTTGTTTAATGTAAAAAAATAATATAAGTAATATTAAAGAAAATATTTTCAGTAAATTATTTTGTCTGTATTAATCCTGAGTACAGGGACTCCAAATATGTGTAGGTTTTATTCAGCGCTGCATGAGCAATAAACAATTGTGTTTATTTTTCATTTTCAAGATATTAGGCATGTTCTATTTCTGTGAACTAAGTTCAGTTTTTTTTTTTTTTCACACTGTACATTGCCTGTCACAGAGCTCTACTTCACCTCCTCACAGCTGAAGCTGCTATAAGCAAAGAGAAGTTGAAAATTGTACCAGGCAGAAGCAATGTTTGTTGCGCACTACAGTCAATTTACCATGGTTTCCTATGGTACACGTTCACATCTGTGCGTTTATGAGTCAGTGTGCTTTTGGAAAGGATCGGGGACTTTTTTCCCACAGCAGATTATGTTTTGCGTGTAATAGACTTCAATGGATACGCACCAGAAACACAAGTGTTGCATTTTTGATAGTCCAAACACACACAACAAACCAAGTATTTCAGTAAGCACAGACCGCCTGCTTCCTTGTAACACACAACCAAAGCACTCGCACGGACCAGCCGGCACTGCCTGACGTCACTCGTGGCCGGGGAGGGGATGCACAGTGATGCAGCTGACTCCTCTCGTAAGCTTTATGCAATTGCTAGGACAACATGTTTCGGAGGCGTGGCCTCCTTCTTCAGGTAATGCCCTCATCTCCTCTAGTGAAAATATATGTGCTCAAACCCCCCGCCCCTCCTATCTATGAACCAATGGCATCATAACAGACCAGGAGCACGGAGTACACAGCAAGAGGTATTTACAAGACGGAGGGGGTTATATAACAACAACATCCTAAAATGGTGTTTAGTACAAATAAACATAGAGAATTAGCACTATCTTTAATGTAAATCTAAATAAAAATAATTCTTGTCATATGTAATTAAAACTTATTTAAAAAATACTTATGTAAACAGTACTATAAAATATATAATATATATTAGTTAATATCATCAGCAACAGAAAATCACGCTGCGAGGGCATAATCATACATATCCAAAAACATAAATGATATATAATATATACATAATACAACATCATATCGATAAAGATGCAAGATGTCATGGCATATCCAATGTAGAAATTAATTGTATTATATTATATGGTTTTTAGGTGGTGAAGAAATAAAGTTATATTAAGCTAAAAAGTATAAGGTGGGGTCCCATACTAACATTAAAATCTGATTTATACAAAACGAAAGTCTAAAACTAAAATAATGAATATGAAGGATTTATAAATTGAACAAGTATGAAGGGTGGCATGATGGTGTAGTGGGTAGCACTCTCAACCAGCAGCGAAAAGGGTTGCCGGTTCAATTCCCATCCACAACACCACCCGAATGAAAAGCCAAACAATGTCAAATAGAATATCTTATACTTTGGGTAATTTCATATGAAAGTACCTATTTCGAGTTCTTCGTTTAACCCTTCTGGTGCCATGCTATTTAGAGTGAAAATCCAATAGGATTCACGTTTGCATAAACGAGCAACCGGGATAGACATAGGTATGGATTCTGTTCTCCTTCTTGTAGATACCTCTTGCTGTGTACTCCATGCTCCTGGTCTGTTATGATGCCATTGGTTCATAGATAGGAGGGGTGGGGGGTTTGAGCATCACTAGAGGAGATGAGGGCATTACCTGAAGAAGGCCACGCCTTCGAAACATGTTGTCCTAGCAATTGCTGAAGCTTACGAGAGGAGTCAGCTGCATCACTGTGCATCCCCTCCCTGGCCACGATTGACGTCAGGCAGCGAGTGCGAGTGCTTTGGGCGGTGTGTGCTTACTGAAATACTTTACCACGCTGCTAGTTGCTGTGAGCTAATTGATCTCTACAGACCAGGAGAGGAGGCTATTATGAAGCTTTTTATGCCAATTAACGCTGGATGTTTGTGAGTGCAACCCTCGTTTTTTATACACTTATCTTCATCTATTAAATGATAACACACTAGGGCTGGCGTGCGATCTCTTGTCTTTATATATTTTAAGAATCATGTCTTCCACCCAGTGGACTTTTGGGAGAGCTGCAACACCTTAAGCGAGGAATATACATACAGACTGTTCACTGTTGGAATAGGTATAGTGGGGACAGCGCTAAACTTGGTTTGTTGTGTGTGTTTGGACTATTTTTTTGGGCACCAAGCAGCAGCTACCCATGACCCTATTTATATACGGTTTGCTCACTTTTTTTTGGAACTTTCATTGTAATCTATATATGGTTTTTTTATATTTTTATTTTTTATATTTATATTTATGTGTGATAGTTCATTTATTACCCAAGTCTGATTCATATATTTATTAATTTTAGTCATTTTTTATATATTCATTTATTTTCTTCAATACACATTTATTAATATCAATTCAATTTTTTTTTTTTTTATATAATTTTCTTTTTGATCCTTGTACCCAATTTGTACATCCTATTTATTGGTTTTACCTTTGTAACTTTGGTGATGTATACTTTTAAATTTACACACATACATATACCACACAGTTCATACCATACAGTTTAAGCTATCATAGTGGAACCCTCTATCTTCCTTCAAGAGGAAGTTGCTAGTAGGGATACTAAATCAGCTGAGATTTTTAAACAATTATTCTCCAATACCAACTTAAAGGCTGTAGCTAATGATGGCGAGAACACTCATCCTGCTACCACAGGTGCTAATAGTGGCCACATTAACCCCCCGGATGCTGTCTTGCAAAAAGAATTTTGGGGCCTGTGTAAAAAAGCAGAGGACACGTATAATTACCACATTACACAATGGTGGGATATTAAATTTTTAAAACACTACCTGAGTGAAGGTCTTGCTCCAAGGGGACTATGTAACAAGAAGAGATGTGACTTTCTTGAACCAGATTTACAGAGTACCTGGGATAAAGTTTCCACATTGTGCACTGCACAGTGGATGGAAATCATATGCATGCAGAGAGATAGAATGTTAATCACCAGTCAAAATAAATTAAGTGAAATACTAACATCTTTTGAAAAATATCATCAAGTCCCCAGTTATCAAAGATGCAGGGACCTCCTTAATGCCAAGAGGGCCACCTTTGAGGATAATCTTATTGCAAACAAAAGAAACAAGTTTGCTAGGGATATAGCAGATTATGAAAAAAGGAACAATTTTTCAGTGGGGTAAAGGTCGGTTCAAAACACACATGGATGGAGACTCACAGGTACACATGGACGATATGCAGGATCCATCATCCACAAAAACAACAACAAAAAAACAGAACCGACCTTGTCAGCAATCCCACCATAGGGGGGGTCCCCAGAAAGAAACAAAGAAAATTCATTCAAAACACAAAAGCCCGGCCCATTCTTCGAAGAAGCAAGGATAATATAGTAACATATCTCAGGGAAAGGACTCCAGAAAGTCTTATCAAAATAGCCATAACTCCCATGACACCAGCTATCCAAATAGACCCAGTTCCGCTGGGCCACAGCAATCCATACCTCAAAATAATAATAACTCTTCAAGTTCCACATCAAAGGCACCATCGAATGGGCATAAAAATAGTGGTAATTGGGTTCAACACAATGACAAAAGAGGTAGACATACACCGAAAGGCAAATATGAGTACGCAATTAATAATAAAAATGGAGAGAATCGCAATAATAAAGCAATTAACTCTGTTGCTACCCGGGACAACCAGGAGAAAAATATAAGACCTGTACAAGGCGGCAACAATCCCCAGTTGCCTTCATCTGTACAAAATGCCCTCCCAGTCCCATTACATCTAGGGACAAAGGAGGATAGTTATAGTATTAACATTCCTACCTCTAATCCATTCAATGTTCTGAGGTCATCCAATCAGTTGGACACCACTGTGGACATGAGCACACCACTAGCGGGTACTGCCAGTAATAGTCATCTTACCCAAGTACCACCAAGAGGCACAGACAGTATGATAGAACTGATTAGTGATGTGGCTAATAATTTTTTAGTGCTTCCCCCTCCTCTCCCCGAAAAAAGAAAAATAGAAGAAGAAGAGGAAACAGAGGAGGGGCAGGAGGGAGAAAAAGCAAGATTATCAAAGAAGGGAAAGATAGAGAACTAAAATCTATGGTGAAAATCTTCAATCTATCATCACACCCACTGGTAGAGAGTGAGATTAGTCTTTTGCAGAAAGGCCTGAATTTTGCCCCAAGCAGTAATGCTAACTTATTTGAACTGTTTAAAGATTTGCACAAGTACATCCGTGATATTACAGTGAAGCGATTCTATGGTCTAAAAGTCACCAAGGATACGAAGATTAGTGAGAATATAGCCAATATATCACCAAACAGCACCCAGAAAGAATATACACCTCAGTTAGAAGAAAGCTGTGACCAGAGTATGAGCAATAATATTGATGAAGAGGCAATTATTTTTCTTGAAGAACTACTTCTAGAGGGAGGATCAGAGACGGAGATCCCTATATCGACACCTTTTTCCAATAGGATTATACAGTCCACATTTCGTCCGAAGTCCACGTTTTATCCGCACCATGTTAAAAATGAATACATCAAAACTTTTTACGTCATGGTGTATGCAGACTTTAGAAAACTCTGTGAGTCACCACATGGAAAAGTAAATATGCATAATCTCTCCAAGCAAGAAAAAGACGCTCTACTTGCATTTAAAGAGAACCATGATCTAGTAATTCGCACAGTGGACAAAGGAGGAGGTATTGTTATTCAGGATAGGGTGGAATATCTCAAGGAAGCATATAGGCTCCTATCTGATAATGCTACATATGAAATACTGCAAAATGATCCCCTACCAGAATACAAAGTGGAACTAACGGAATTGATGAATCAAGCCTTTGCTCAGGGTCTAATACAAAAATCAGAGAAACAATTCTTCCTAATGAATTATTTTAAGATGCCGTATTTCTACCACACTCCGAAGGTCCATAATGACCCGGTATGCCCACCTGGTGGACCGATAGTGGCCAGTATGGATGGCATTACTAGTCGAGTTTCTCAATATGTGGATGCTTTCCTCCAACCTCTTGTTACTTCCCTTCCTGCATACATAAAGGATTCTGCACATGTCTTGGACACCTTACAGCAATACAAATGGGTGCCAGGGTACTTATGGTTATCCTTGGATGTGAGTTCACTCTACACGTCAATCCCCCATGAGGGTGGTCTAAGGGCAGTCGAATACTTCCTATCCGAAGCAGATTACATGAACCCCAATCAATCCAAATTCATCTGCCATTTCACTAAGTTTGCCTTGGAGAGGAATTATTTTTCTTTCCAGGGCAAATTTTATAGACAGATAGCTGGCACTGCTATGGGTGCACATTTTGCACCATGTTATGCAAATCTGTTCATGGGGTATTGGGAAAAATCCTGTATTTGGCAGCACAATCCATTTTCCAAACATCTGGTATACTATGGGAGGTATATCGATGATATACTGATTATTTGGGATGGGCCACCTGATACTATTGACAAATTTGTCTCATATTGTAATAATAATATGTTTGGTATCCAATTTACCCATGTAGTAGATGCTCATTCCCTGGTATTCTTGGACCTTGAACTGGGTAGTGATGGAGATGGCAACATCACATCCAAAGCCCACTTCAAAGAAACTGCTGGCAACTTCTATTTACATCAGAGGAGTTGCCACCACCCAAAATGGAAAGATAACATACTCTACAGTCAGTTCTGTAGGCTACGCAGGAATTGTAGTAGCACCAAAGATTATGATGACCAGGCAACCATATTTTCAAAAAAGTTTTTGGAAAAAGGATATGCAGATCTTCACATTCAAAAGGCGAGAGACCAATATAGAGAAGGCATCCAGAACAAGATTATGACTACATCTGCAAAAGAACAACATGACATTATTTTTATTACAACATTCAATGATCAGCACTGGGCTATAAAAAGAGCTGTCCAAAAGCACTGGCCAATTTTGGGGCAGGACAATGCACTTGGAAATATCCTCCCTAATAAACCTCGGGTAGTATTCCGACGTGCAAAAAATGTGAAAAGTTTAATTGCCCCCAGTCGCCTTAAAGACAAACAAAGCTTGAAAATGCAAAACATCCCTCAATTCTTTAACATTACTGGATGTTATAGATGCAAAGGCATTAAATGCAAAGCCTGTAAATTTATCTCTCATGGCCAAAAATCATTTAGTTGTAAAGAAGGCCGTACCTTCAACATTAAACAATTTATATGTTGCAATACCCAGTTTGTTATCTATGGGTTGAGGTGCCCATGCATGTAACTTCTATGTAGGTAGAACAGTGCGTGCGATGAGGACTTGCTTTGGTGAACACCGTAGGTTCATAGAAAAAAAGGTTGAGAAGCATAATGTGCCACGTCACTTTAAGCATAAACATGATGGCAGCACTACAGGGTTGGAACTTTTTGGTATAGAATGCATACCTATGTCTATCCCGGAAGGTGAGCGTTTTGCTCGTTTATGCAAACGTGATTCACTCTAAACAGCATGGCACCAGAAGGGTTAAACGAAGAACTTGAAATAGGTACTCTCATATGAAATTACCCAAAGTATTTGCTACTGGTTGAGAGTGCTACCCACCACACCACTGTGCTGCCCTGAATACTTATTCAATTTATAAATCCTTCATATTCATTATTTTAGTTTTAGACTTTCGTTTTGTATGAATCAGATTGTAATGTTATCAGATAGGGGTCCATTTTAGTATGAGACCCCACCATATACTTTATAGCTTAATATAACTTTATTTCTTCACCACCTAAAAACCATATAATATAATACAATTAATTTCTACATTGGATATGCCATGACGTCTTGAACCTTTATCGATATGATGTTGTATTATGTATATATTATATATCATTAATTATGTATTTTGATATGTATGATTATGCCCTGGTAGCGTGATTTTCTGTTGTTGATGATATTAACTAATATATAGTGTATATTTTATAGTATATTTTATAGTACTGTTCACATAAATACTTTTTAAATACGATTTAATTACATATGACAAGAATTCTTTTTATTTAGATTTACATTAAAGCTAGTGCTAATTCTCTATGTTTATTTGTACTAAACACCATTTTAGGATGCTGTTGTTATATAACTCCCTCCGTCTTGTAGATACCTCTTGCTGTGTACTCTTCGCTCCTGGTCTGTTATGATGCCATTGGTTCATAGATAGCAGGGGTGGGGGGGTTCAGCATATATTATCACTAGAGGAGATGAGGGCGTTACCTGAAGAAGGAGGCCACGCCTCTGAAGCATGTTGTCCTAGCAATTGCATGAAGCTTACGAGAGGAGTCAGCTGCATCACTGTACATCTCCTCCCCGGCCACGGGTGATGTCAGGCAGCGCCGGCTGATCCATGCGAGTGCTTTGGGCGGTGTGTGTTACAAGGAAGCAGGCAGTCTGTGCTTACTGAAATACTTTACCATGCTGCTAGTTGCTGTAAGCTAACTGATCCCTACAGACCAGGAGAGGAGGCTATTATGGAGCTGTTTATGCCATTTAACGCTGGATGTTTGTGAGTGCAACCCTCGTTTTTTATACACTTATCTTCATCTATTAAACGATAACACACTAGGTCTGGCGTGCGCTCTCTTGTCTTTATATATAGTTGCATTTTTGATGCACTTTTTAATGCGTTTTTCATTTTGAGTTTTTTTTTTCCCTTTGAAAACACTGTATATAGCTGGTTGCTAAGGAGCGGGATGGGAAGCCAGCTATCACGTCCCTAACAACTGATTAGTCATCAGCTGTCAGTGAGGTTCACCGATGACAGCTAAATGTAAAAAAAAAAGAATTGCCGCCTAAAAAATTCAAGAAAAAAACGGTGTGAGGTCCCCCCCAAATCCCTACCAGGCTCCTTGGGTCTGGTAGGGATTTGGAGGGGACCCCACGCCGAAATAAAAATAAGACTGGCGTGGGGTCCCCTTCAAATCTATACCAGACCCTTATCTGAGCATGCATCCCAGCAGGACAGAAGGGAGGGGATAATCAAGTGCCCCCCTTCTGAACCATACCAGGCCGTATACCCCCAACATGGGGGATGCTTTGGGGCAGGGGGGCTCATCCGGCGAGCGGCATGACTGACATTTGATCTACATCGGGGGACATTATTTTGGGATTTTTAATAAAGGAGTTGTCAAAAACTGTCTTTGTGTTTTTTTTCTATGTGAAACTTTTTTTGGTGAATGAGTAAAGGTACAATGTACAAATTCACATGGCCAGGATCTGGGAACCCCCTTTGTTAAAGAGGGCTTTCAGATTCTGTTAAGCCCCCACCTGAAGACCCCCACAACCACAGTCCAGGGTTGTGGGGAAGAGGCCCTTGTCCCCATCCACATTGAGGGCATGTGGCCTGGTATGGTTCAGGATGGGGGGGGCGCTCGCTCGTCCCCTCCCTTTCCTGACCTGCCGGGCTGCATGCTCGGATAAGGGTCTGGTATGGATTTAAGGAGGACCCCACACCATTTTTTTTTTTTTTTTTGGTGTGGGGTTCCCCTCCAAATCCATACCAGACCTGAAAGGCCTGGTATGGATCTTGGGGGGACTCCCCGCCATTTTTGTCATGAGTTTACAAATGCTGACAGCTAATAACTCATAGGTTGTTAAGAACGTGGAGGCCGGCTTTCTGGTCCCCTGTCTCAGCAACTAGCTATATACAGTGTTTTTAAAGGGAACAGACACAACACACAAAATGCAAAATGCATGAAAACTGCATACAAAAATGCATCACAAATGCAGGTTTAAAAATGCAAAACGCACTGTAAAATGTGCCTGAAAAATGCATCAAACGCATAAATGTGAACCTAGACTTAAATATGGACAGCAGGAATGTCAGGAGAAATTTATGAGAGGGAACTTTCTGGTAGGATGTTAATTTACATCTGATTGATGGGGTTGGATTACTGCACGTACCTTATTGAGGTAGTTTTGCCTTTCCTTATGCATTCCTTTTCAGGTTGGCAAGTCCCTTTAGACTATGTTTACACTTGTTATTGGGGGGCAGTAAAAATAGGGATTTGAGCTGCATTTTTACATACCCTCACAAAGACAGCGGAAGATAGGAAACACATAATACAGCTGTGATGCCTGACATCATGATGCTTTACAGCATGCCAAGACAAAAATGACCCCCTTTATGTAGAAGGGTCTTTGTGGTTGGCTAGTTTTGGTGCCAAAGTACAAGGCCCCAGCCCAGCTCCAGCACTGCTAGAACACAATCCCACCTGCCAAGGCTGACCCCACCACAATCTTGTGCCTTGATCCTTACCATAGGCCTCCTCACAACATTCCCACCCATTAACCTTTATATCCAGAAGAAGGAATGTCCATGCGGTAGTTAGCTTCCCTACACTTTACTGGTGTTATTCAGGGAATTTGGAAGACAGTCTGATCGCTAGAACATACAGTATATTCCAGTGTCACTTGACATACTCTTGCCCTGTCCAGGGTCTATGTATGCTAGCCACATCCTCACAGATGTAGGGTGTGTGGTTCCATACCCCAGGAGTGTATGCTCCTCCCTACCTGACTTTTATATGGGTGCTGACTCACCCCTGACATCACTGCAAGAGGGCTCCACCTAAAATCTAGTATCACTATCTATTGTACCAGACACTGTTTTGGTATAGAGCCACCTAGTGACAAAGTGGCTAACTGCACTCGCATACATCTGTGCAGTATCTTCTGAACCACCCAACAACTGCATACAATGTAAGTGGTTGCACTGCATTGGTGCTAGTTTTCAGGGGTTAAAACAGGTAGTGTGGAGGTGATATATTGCCTGCTCACCACTTGTCAAACAGTCTCTGAAAAGCAATACACCATGGATCATTTTTCAGAGGGTTATTCAATTATAAATTAGATCGTAATGCTTTAGATATATTCCAAACCTCCATCAGGCCATAGTGCCCATCTATCACATACCTGGTGATGAATGGAATGTTGTGGAGACCTCTCTTGTCACGAACACATGGTGGAGCTCACTGGGCCCTCTAGGAATATAAATTAAGGGCTAGTCATGGCTGGGATCTGTTTGTCACTTCCTATTTCCTGTTTCACTCACACGCAGCAGTTTCACTTTATTCAAGGTGAGTCCATACTCCTTGATGGACGCTAATCATCCATTCACTCCCTTCACATTTGAGCACTTAACTTTAGCATGGTCTGTCATATATATTGTCTCATGCATTATTATGTTCACTCTCATGTTTCATTCATGCACACACCATTACACATTCATCTCATTTATTTCACTATCTCTGAGTTTCCAAGTCCATCTAACTTTGAACAACATTGGTTCATATATATATATAAATATATATATTTTTCATTACATTGTTTACTTCATGGTTACTCTGTTGGTATAGTACCAGCTGATATACATATATTCTTATTTTAGTTGACATAAACTATAGCACTAATAAGTCAAGGACTATCTTGGTACCCAAGGACTGAATCAGTTAAAAGGGAAAATTTAAACAATTTATTAGAAAATAGACATAGTTAAAAACAGTTGGCACAGAGGTGCATACACTGTGCACATAGTACCGTGCACGGTAATGAAAACAGGTAATGGACACGTAGGTCCTAATACAACAAAACTTGGATGTGTATCCTGACGGAGTCCTCTACATGTTTTGCGGTATCCACCACTTCTTCAGGAGAGGTCAGTCAAAAAGATCTACAAGAGTGAATAAAGTTTCATAATTGAACAGTTATACAAATTTCAAAATTTGTAGGTTTGAGTGTAATGGATACTTGGGTAACAGTACATAGTAGATTAATCTTGGAGAACCTATAGCTTACCAAAGATGGCCCTGGAGGGGGAGGGGGGGATTTTTGAAATAGGGTAAAAAACATAAACAAACACCTTAGATATTACAACCATGTCTAGTTATTAAACACTGACCCACCTTGTCAATCAAGTGTGTTCTATGTTTGTACCGGGGACAATATATAGGCAGAGGAAGGAAGTACGTCCCAGGAATGCGAAGGCAAGCTGTGGTAGTGTAGCAACAATAGGACTGCAAGTGCTCCAGATGAGTCATTCGTGGTTAGCAATGATATGCTGTAACATAGGGATAACAATGCATGAAAATTTGGAACATGACAGCCAAGGACAGTAGGTCAAACCACATTGGCTGACACGGATGTAGATCCCCATATGTGCAGCATCCAACCACTGCCCTGGTGGAGGATGCCGCTGATATATGTCACAGCTTGTGTAAGTTAAGTAGAATACTCACCACGGCCAGCCACTCTGTCACATTTGCCCCCGGTTGCAGCCATCTTACTGAGGGCCACTCAGTGTGCTCTATAAATGTCTCCAACCCGGCCCACGCCAGTAACACCGGCTGGCACCGGCGTGTGACATCACCGGGTCCATTTATCCACATTGCGCATGTGCGGACGATGCAGCGTGCATGTATGACCAGGTGAGGAGACTCAAGGTAGGAAGGGAAAAGCCTCCCACAGTCAACACCATGGGCACTCAACCTTCCTGGATAGAAGCATGTCCGTCGAAGGGGAAAAATTAACCTCACACTGCACACTCATCCAGGGATTGTTCTAAGGCAAAGAAAGGAGGTGAAACATGTATTTAGGAGTTACAGCAGGGGTTTGGATGTTGAGCGGTAACTGCAGGGCATGACACGATGCAGTTACATAGCGTCATCCTTACAATACAAAAAAATATTAAATTTACATGAAAGTTAATTCTCAAAGAATCTCACCGCAGGGATCACATACAGTGGTCATACGGTTCCTATATAAGAGATTAAACAATACTAATCAAGAAAGACTACTCAGCAATGATTGTTGCACATGAAGGTGGATAAAGATGGATAAGACAAGGGGGAAGGAAAACAACAAATAGAGAGGGTTTGGGGGGGGGGGGGATGGGTGGAATAGGGAGGGTGGGGGAGGGAGAGGAGGGGAAAAAGGGGGAGTGGGTTGATTATTGGGGATAGGGATGAGCTTCGTGTTCGAGTCGAACCCATGTTCGACTCGAACATCGGCTGTTCGCCCGTTCGCCGAATTGCGAACGATATGGGCCGTTCGCGCTAAATTCGTGTGGCGCGTCACGGCCCATAATTCACTGCGGCATCGCAGTGCATTGCTGGCTGATGATTGGCCAAGCATGCACTATGACCCGCATGCTTGGCCAATCACAGCGCCGTCAGTAGAGAGAGCTGTAATTGGCCAAAGCCAGGGTGGCTTTGCCAATTATGGCTCAGGGGATTTAGTACACACCCCACACTATATAAGGCCGCCTGCACGGCGGCCCTGTGTAGTGTGTGTTCCGGTGTGCTGAGAGATAGAGAGAGAGAGAGACAGTGTCATTTGATTTGAGTTAGATAGATTAGGCAGAACAGTCAGTCAGTTAGCTGCACTTACAGTGTATTGTGTATATATATGCATCCCAGGTGTTGCATATATATATATACACTGTATTCAGTTTAGCTAGATCCGTTCCTGTTATCTTCTATCTAGACTATTTACATTTAATGCAGTGCGTCCTGCTCACAGTGTTCAGCTAGATCCGTTCCTGCTATTTACATTTAGTGCAGTGCGTCCTGCTCACAGTGTTCAGCTAGATCCGTTCCTGTTATCTTCTAGACTATTTACATTTAGTGCAGTGCGTCCTGCTCACAGTGTTCAGCTAGATCCGTTCCTGCAATTTACATTTAGTGCAGTGCGTCCTGCTCACAGTGTTCAGCTAGATCCGTTCCTGCTATTTACATTTAGTGCAGTGCGTCCTGCTCACAGTGTTCAGCTAGATCCGTTCCTGCTATTTACATTTAGTGCAGTGCGTCCTGCTCACAGTGTTCAGCTAGATCCGTTCCTGTTATTTACATTTAGTGCAGTGCGTCCTGCTCACAGTGTTCAGCTAGATCCGTTCCTGCTATTTACATTTAGTGCAGTGCGTCCTGCTCACAGTGTTCAGCTAGATCCGTTCCTGCTATTTACATTTAGTGCAGTGCGTCCTGCTCACAGTGTTCAGCTAGATCCGTTCCTGCTATTTACATTTAGTGCAGTGCGTCCTGCTCACAGTGTTCAGCTAGAGCCGTTCCTGCTATTTACATTTAGTGCAGTGCGTCCTGCTCACAGTGTTCAGCTAGATCCGTTCCTGTTATCTTCTAGACTATTTACATTTAGTGCAGTGCGTCCTGCTCACAGTGTTCAGCTAGATCCGTTCCTGTTATCTTCTAGACTATTTACATTTAGTGCAGTGCGTCCTGCTCACAGTGTTCAGCTAGATCCGTTCCTGTTATCTTCTAGACTATTTACATTTAGTGCAGTGCGTCCTGCTCACAGTGTTCAGCTAGATCCGTTCCTGTTATCTTCTAGACTATTTACATTTAGTGCAGTGCGTCCTGCTCACAGTGTTCAGCTAGATCCGTTCCTGTTATCTTCCTACTGACAGGCAGGCTTGTCTGGTTACAGTATATAAAGCTACCTGAAGAAAATTACAGGTGTTCTATTTGATCCTATTAGTACCACGGTCAGGCAGCTAGACTATTTACATTTAGTACAGTGCGTCCTGCTCACAGTGTTCAGCTAGATCCGTTCCTGTTATCTTCCTACTGACAGGCAGGCTTGTCTGGTTACAGTATATAAAGCTACCTGAAGAAAATTACAGGTGTTCTATTTGATCCTATTAGTACCACGGTCAGGCAGCTAGACTATTTACATTTAGTACAGTGCGTCCTGCTCACAGTGTACAGCTAGATCCGTTCCTGTTATCTTCCTACTGACAGGCAGGCTTGTCTGGTTACAGTATATAAAGCTACCTGAAGAAAATTACAGGTGTTCTATTTGATCCTATTAGTACCACGGTCAGGCAGCTAGACTATTTACATTTAGTACAGTGCGTCCTGCTCACAGTGTTCAGCTAGATCCGTTCCTGTTATCTTCCTACTGACAGGCAGGCTTGTCTGGTTACAGTATATAAAGCTACCTGAAGAAAATTACAGGTGTTCTATCCCAGCTTAGTGCAGCTACAGGCCATTAGTATGTCTGGAAGGCCAAGAAGGAGAGGCAGACAGTCACAAGCCAATACGAGAGGGCAAGCAGGCTCTGTGTCTAGTGCTGGTCGTGGAGACGGTGCATCCTCATCAGCACGTGGCCATGGGACACGCTTGGCCTTTTTTTCGGCAGCTGGCCGTGTTGAGCCGCAACATGCGGAAGACTTGGTCGAGTGGATGACCAAGCCGTCCTCATCCTCCTCATCCTCTCTCACCCATGCCCAGGGTGCTTTGTCTGGCAAAGCAGCGGCCTCTTCCCTCAGCTCAATGTCATCAGTGACTCCTTCCCTAGCTCCACCATGTCCTCATGAGGATTCCCTCGAACTGTTTGACCACAGTGTTGGGTACATGCTCCAGGAGGATGCCCAGCGTTTGGAAGGCTCTGATGACGATACTGAGCTCGATGAAGGCAGTAACATGAGCACGGACAGAGGGGGTGCCCAAGAAGGACAGCAATCTGGCAGTCATGCTCCCCCTGCTGCAGCATACTGCCAGGTTTGCTCCAGTGATGAGGAGGGAGGGGATGATGAGGTCACTGACTCAACGTGGGTGCCTGATAGGAGAGAGGAGGAGGAGGAGGAGGAGGAGGAGGCGGCGGCACATCACCAACGAGGCAGGATGCCCTCCAGGGGCCAGCCTAAGGGCAGCACATTGACTGCATCACACCCCAAAGCTCCACATGTGCAGGGCGCTGCAGTCTCTGCGCGTTATTCAAAAAGTTCTTTGGTGTGGGCCTTTTTTGAGACGAGTGCATCAGATCGCACCGCTGCTATTTGCAACATATGTCTCAAGCGTATCTCGCGTGGCCAAAACATCTCCCGCTTGGGTACCACATGCTTGACCAGACATATGTTGACCTGCCATGCAGTTCGTTGGCAAGCGTATCTAAAAGACCCACACCAAAGAACAAAGAGGATCTCTCCTTGCTCCTCATCAGCTGAGATTTCCAACCCCACTAGACCTTCAGTCCTCTCTGAGACCTGCAGTGAGAGGAATGAAGGTGTAGAATTAGGTGTGTCACAGCCAAGTACTTGTGGGCAATCTGCTTTTGGTACACCGACGTCAGATTGTACCAGGCAAATTTCCCTGCCCCAGCTGCTGCACCGCCGAAAGAAGTTTGCTCCCAGCCATCCACATGCCCAGCGGTTGAATGCTAGCTTGGCAAAATTGCTAGCACTTCAACTGCTGCCTTTTCAGTTGGTAGACTCTGCCCCCTTCCGTGAGTTTGTGGAATGTGCGGTTCCTCAGTGGCAGGTACCCAAACGCCACTTTTTCTCACGGAAGGCGATTCCGGCTCTCTACCGGCATGTGGAAGGCAATGTCCATGCCTCGCTGGACAGGGCGGTCAGCGGTAAGGTGCATATTACCGCTGACTCATGGTCCAGCAGGCATGGACAGGGACGTTACCTAAGTTTCACGGCGCATTGGGTGACTCTGCTGGCAGCTGGGAAGGATGCAGGACAAGGTGCAGTAGTGTTGGAGGTTGTTCCGCCACCACGCCTCCAAAATGCTGATTGTGACACACCTCTCTCCTCCACCCCCTCCTCTTCTTCTTCCTCCATGGCCTCTTCCTCGGAACCAGCGGTGCTCCGTAGGCGTTCAAGGGGCTACGCAAGTACGCAGGCCAAAAGATGCCATGCGGTGCTTGAGCTGGTGTGCTTGGGGGACAGGAGCCACACTGGGGCAGAGGTTCTGTCAGCTCTGCAGGGGCAGGTTCAGAGGTGGTTGATGCCACGCCAACTTAAGGCAGGAATGGTGGTTTGCGACAATGGCACCAACCTCCTCTCTGCCCTTCGACAGGGACAAATGACCCATGTGCCCTGTTTGGCTCACGTCCTTAACTTGGTGGTGCAGCGGTTCATGGGCAGGTACCCGGGCTTACAGGATGTCCTGAGGCAGGCCAGGAAAGTCTGTGTGCATTTCCGCCGGTCATATAATGCCAGTGCTCGGCTGACGGACCTCCAAAAGGAGTTTAACCTGCCCAAGAACCGCCTAATCTGTGACATGCCCACCAGGTGGAACTCAACATTGGCCATGCTGCAGCGGCTGCACACGCAGCAGAGGGCCATCAATGAGTACCTGTGCGACTATGGCACCAGGACAGGGTCAGGGGTGCTTGGTTTTTTTTCCCCACGCCAGTGGGCCATGATCAGGGATGCATGCACTGTCCTGTCACCATTCGAGGAGGCCACGAGGATGGTGAGCAGTGACAGTGCATGCATCATTGACACTGTCCCCCTTGTCCACCTGTTGGAGCACACGCTGCGTGGAATAATGGACAGGGCACTTGAGGCAGAACAGAGGCAGGAAGAGGAGGACTTCCTTAGCTCTCAAGGCCCCCTTTATCCAGACAGTGTTCCTGCGTGCCCGCCGATCACACAGGAAGAGGACGAGGAGGAAGAGGAGGAGGAGGAGGAGGAAGATTGTGTCAGTATGGAGGTGGAGCCTGGCACTCAGCATCAGCAGCAGTCTTTAAGGGATCAGTCCCAAGAAACACATGGACTTGTACGTGGCTGGGAGGAGGTGGCTGCGGACCATGTCGTTCTTAGTGACCCAGAGGACTCCGGACCGAATGCCTCAGCAAACCTACGCTGCATGGCCTCCCTGATCCTGCAAAGCCTGCGTAAGGATCCTCGTATTCGTGGTATCAAGGAGAAGGACCAATACTGGCTGGCAACCCTCCTTGATCCACGTTACAAGGGTAAGGTTGCGGACCTTATCTTGCCATCGCAGAGGGAGCAGAGGATGAAACATCTTCGGGAGGCCTTGCAGAAAGGTCTGTGCAACGCGTTCCCAGAGACTGGGAGGTTACAAACTCCTGTTTCTGGACAACGTGTTGCTGAGGCTTCGGTCAGTCAAAGAAGGAGCGGTGGAGAAGGTGGCCGTCTGACCGATGCGTTCAGACAATTTTTTGGTCCGCAGCCCCAAGGTATGATCGGTTCCAGCAACCATCGCCAGCGTCTGTTTTACATGGTGCAGGAATACCTAGGGGCAAGATCAGACTTGGACACCTTTCCCACCGAAAATCCTCTGGGTTACTGGGTCTTGAGGATGGATCACTGGCCAGAGCTTGCACAGTATGCAATTGAGCTACTGGCCTGTCCTGCATCCAGCGTTCTTTCGGAACGCACATTCAGTGCTGCTGGAGGCGTGGTAACCGATCACAGGGTGCGTCTGTCCACCGACTCGGTCGATCGGCTGACCTTCATAAAAATGAATGAGTCTTGGATCACCACCAGCTACCAAGCACCTGATGCTGATGTAACCGAATAATTTTTTTTGAAATCTCAGATCCCTTCAAAGACTGCCTATGCTGATGCTGAGTGACTATCCCTGAGTAATTATCCTCTTCCTCCTCAATCATCACGCTGATAGCTTGTAAGAACATTTTTGGTTCTGGGCGCCACCACCAGTGCCTAAGGCACAATTTTTCAGCCCCTGTTTAACAGGGGCGTGTAATTACAATTTTTGATGTAATACTTTGCAGCAGGGCTCGTTCCCGCATTCCAACTAGAGTGTCTGTGAGGGGTTGCAGTGTTGTGGCACCAGCACCAGTGCCTAAGGCCCAATTTTTCTGCCCCTGTCTAACAGGGGCGTGTAATTACAATTTTTGATGCAATACTTTGCAGCAGGGCTCGTTCCTGCGTTCCAACTAGAGTGTCTGTGAGGGGTTGCAGTGTTGTGGCACCAGCACCAGTGCCTAAGGCCCAATTTTTCTGCCCCTGTCTAACAGGGGCGTGTAATTACAATTTTTGATGCAGTACTTTGCAGCAGGGCTCGTTCCTGCGTTCCAACTAGAGTGTCTGTGAGGGGTTGCAGTGTTGTGGCACCAGCACCAGTGCCTAAGGCCCAATTTTTCTGCCCCTGTCTAACAGGGGCGTGTAATTACAATTTTTGAAGCAATACTTTGCAGCAGGGCTCGTTCCTGCGTTCCAACTAGAGTGTCTGTGAGGGGTTGCAGTGTTGTGGCACCAGCACCAGTGCCTAAGGCCTAATTTTTCAGCTCCTGTTCAACAGGGGCATGTAATTACAATTCTTGATCTAATATTTCACAGCAGGGCCCTGTGAGGGCTTACAGTGTTGTGGCCACAGCAACACCTAAGGCCCAAATTTCTGCTGAGTATATAGGGCAGGACCCTACTTTCAAACATCTAACTTACAAACGACTCCTACTTGCAAACGGAAGGAGACAACAGGAAGTGAGATGAAATCTACCCCTAGGAAGGGAAATTCTCTCCTGTAAGAGTTAATATGGGAAAACAACTTCTCCTTTCCACTGATGCTTTCCAATCCTTGTTCCACAAAAAAACCCAAATTTTCAAAAAACATTTTTCATTGGGACAAAAAAGTGAGGTGAAATCTTCTGAAGAGGAGGAAAGACAGCAAAACAAATGTCACAGGGGTGATAACCCTTCCCTATGTTTTCCAAAAAGCTTAGAAAAGATTTTTTGGCTGGAGCTAAACACGTTAAAAATGTTCAAAATTACAAACAGATTCTACTTAACAACAAACCTACAGTCCCTGTCTTGTTTGCACCGCCTGTATACTGCTGTTCAGAGTATATAGGGCCTGGTGGCCCCACACCTTTCCTTATTTTAATTTGGGTGCGGGGTTCCCCTTAATATCCATACAAGACCCAAAGGGCCTGGTAATGGACTGGGGGGTACCCATGCCGTTTGTCTCACTGATTTTCATCCATATTGCCATGACCCGACATGACATTAAACCCGCAAGCAGTTTTAAATGAGATTTTTTCCTTTAAAAATGACATTTGGTGCAGGGACTGTTCTAAACATGGGAAACACGCGTCACTTTACAGGCATACTATAGACACCCCCCAGGTACGATATTTAAAGGAATATTTCACTTTTTTTTTTTTACTTTAAGCATCATTAAAATCACTGCTCCCGAAAAAACGGCCGTTTTTAAAAGTTTTTTTTGCATTGATACATGTCCCCTGGGGTAGGACCCGGGTCCCCAAACCCTTTTTAGGACAATACCATGCAAATTAGCCTTTAAAATGAGCACTTTTGATTTCGAACGTTCGAGTCCCATAGACGTCAATGGGGTTCTAACGTTCGTGCGAACTTTCGGTCCGTTCGCGGGTTCTGGTGCGAACCGAACCGGGGGGTGTTCGGCTCATCCCTAATTGGGGATAAGAGATTAGGATTTATGTAGAATGTCATTTCATAGGAAGGGTTTGTATGAGAGAGCTTAATTTAGGCCTGGTGGTGTAAGAACGTTTAATCACTCTATCCACATGATCTCACGTCTAAGGATCGATCGATCCCATTCAACCCCCCTGAATCCTCTGGAACCACCTCTAGGATCATAAACTTAACCACTTTGGGCTGGAATCTATGGTGTAGGCCTATATGGCATCCCACAGTGGTAAATTTCACACTGGACAGTAGTACAAATGGTCTCCCATTCTTTGTCTCAGCTCTCTAATAGTTTTGCCTACATAAAATGCATTGCAGGCACATATCATGAGATAGATAACTCCCCTAGTACCACAATTAGCATGTTTGGGGGACGAGAAAAGTTCTCCATTGGGGAGCACAAACGTAGTGCCTTCTAGGATCCAGGGACACCGTGGGCAGTGGACACAGTGGAAAGTACACCGGGGGGGCCATGACCATCGGGCATTCCGTCCGATAGTGGCTACTAGTGAGTCTGTCATGAAGAGAAGTTGCCCTAGTGAACACCAGCTCTGGTTGAGGCCTGACATACTTCCCTAAGACGTGGTAGTCAGTTAAAAGGTGCCAGTAATCCAAAAGAAGGCTCCGTAATACACTGTGGTGAGCAGAGAATTTGGTAACTAGTTTAACAGTTGCTGGTTGCTTTACATGAGGGGGGGCATAGAGTAGAGATGATCCAGTCCCTGCAGAGGCCTTGTTGAAGGCCTTCCTAAAATTAGTCCGGGTATACCCCTGTGCCAAGAGCCGCTCGCATAGGGCAGCCTGGATATAAAAATCCCCATCCTCTGTGCAGTTACGACGTATCCTAAGGTATTGGGCATACGGAATGCTGTGTACTAGAAAGTGGGGATAGGCACTGGAGGCATGAAGCAATTTATTGCCCGCTGTGGGCTTACGGTAGGGATCTGTGCAAATTTGGCCATGAGAGTCCTTGACAACCTTTAGGTCAAGGAAGAGGATATAATTGCGACCAAAGCTGAACGTGAAGCGTAGATTGAACTGGTTTGCATTCAGATGGTCAATAAATTCTATAAGCTCAGATTCTGTTCCCGTCCATATGATGAAGAGGTGGTCGATAAATCTGTACCAAGAAAGGACATGATTTAGGAGGGGCTGTGGAGATTCATCTGCAAAGACAGTTCTCACCCATCCTCCCAAATACAAGTTGGCATAGGAGGGTGCACATGATGTGCCCATGGCAACTCCCTGGGTTTGCAGGTAAACCTGTTTCATATAGATAAAGTAGTTTTTGGTCAAGATAAACTGCAATAGCCTGAGTATAAAGCGGTTCAGGGGTCAGGTGTTCCTATCCTGCTCCATCAAGAAGGTCCCAGGCATCCGGAGGCCCTGCTCGTGGGGGATACTCAAGTACAGAGCCTCAATATCTAGGGCCATGAGGAGGGCACCCATACTGCTGGACAGGTCATGAGGTCCGGAAATTTACGTGATCTTAATTTAAATTGACTAGGATTCACTTTCACCACCATCAGGGGAGGGACATGGATAGGCAACCCCGGAGGGACTGGATTAGTCCCTTGGTTGGTCGTGTACACTAGGTTGCGTATCATCGATCGCACCTTCCTCGTTTAGAAGCGTCAGGTCCCGTAAAACTCTAAACTCCTGCATGGAGAAGTGCTTGGTTCTCTCAGCTAATTCCCTATCTAGACTGAGTTTTTTTCCAGTCTTTATCAAAAATTAACCAAAATGTTAGATTGCGGGCAAAAAGGTAAAGATCTTTGACTGTTTCAAAGATATTAATGGGTTCAAGGGGGCAAAAACCTAGGCCCAAATGTATTATCATCTCCTTTTCAGCAGTCAAGGTAAAAGGAGTGAGGTTAATAATGTTTAGAGAAGGTGAAGCATTAGTGTCCTCTAGTGTAGGAGGTTGGCGGATAGATTGGGTAATGGAGTTTTTAGAACAAACGTATCCAGATTGCCTTGTCGAGTGGGTTCTGGTGTCGTTGGAAATAAAAAATCTGGATTTGTGGCAAGTGCTTTAGCGTTGGGCTGAAAGATTCTAGGAATAATATTGTGCAAAGTAGGGTTAGGTATACCACTGTCTTGGGCCTGTGCCCCCAATGGAATAGGTTGCAGTGGTTTGTGAGATTTACCGTGTTTTTTCTCTTTCTTGGGGTCCTTCAAAGGGTGCCCCTCACCAGTGAGTGATCTCTTACATGAAGTGCTCAGTAGGTGCGCATTAGTAGGATGTTGTAAAGCCTGTGAAGACAAAGAAGAAACAGAGGAGTCAGATTCAGTTAAGTCCATTAAGTTGGGCGTATCCTGTGGTATTTGTGCTGGTGTTCTACCTCTCCTAGCAGGGAATTTTAAGTTAACTATCTTTCATAAATTGTTTCTTAACTATGATCTCTTTCTTAAGTTTCTAAAGGCATTCCTTAACTTCTTTCCATTTAGCAGCAAAATGTGGTAGAATCTACAATCTGTTGAAATTGTGCATATAGTCGCTCAATCTCACCATCCAGAACCACCACGTCAGCCTGGTATTGGGAGATTAGTTGCATCATTAATTCTATGCTGCATTTAGTAAGGGTTTGTTCCCAAGATTTTTTAAAATCTGGGGATGGATCCTTGACGGTTGGAAAGACTTGGACATGCATTCCCAAGGGACAGGCTCTCCTATTTCTTTGATATACATTTCAAAATATTGGGTATGCCAATTGAGATGGGATTTACATTTAAGGAGATTGAACATCCTATCTAAAAAGACTTAAATTCATCTTTGAATTGAATCAAATTGAATTTGTGTTACTGGCGTGGGCTGGGTTGGAGAAATTTATAGGGTGCACTGAGCAGCCCTCAGTCAGATGGCTGCAACCGGCGGCAAACGTGGCAGAGTGGCTGGCCGTGGTGAGTATGCTACTTAACTTACACAAGCTGTGACATATGACAGGGTGGTGGTTGGATGATGTGTATATGGGGTTCTGCATCCGAGTGTCAGCCAATGTGGTTTGATCCACTGTCCCTACCTACTGTCCCTGGCTGTCATGTCCCAAATTCTCATGCATTGTTATCCCTATGTTACAGCATCATTGCTAACCATGAATGACTCATCTGGAGAACTTCCAGTCCTATTGTTGCTACATTATTACAGCTTGCTTTCCCATTCCTAGGATGTACTACCTTCCTCTGCCTATACATTGCCCCGGTACATACATAGAACACACGTGAGTGACAAGGTGGGTCAGTGTTTTATAACTAGAGATGGTTGTTATATCTATGGTGCTTGTTTATGTTTTCTACCCTATTCCCAAAATCCCTTTCCCTCCCCCTCTCCCACCCTTCATCTCCCTCCCCCTCTCCCACCCTTCATCTCCCTCCCCCCCCCCTTGTCCTTCCCCTTCCGTCCCTTTCATTTTTCCCCTTCAAACACCCCCTATTTTGTGCTCATAGCGTCTCCCGTATCCGCCCCAGGGGGACTACCCCTTATCGGATGCCTCTCTTGGTACTGCGTGGCGCCTCCAGGGCTGTCTTTGGTAAGCTACTTATAATTCTATAGATTCTCCAAGATTAATCTACTATGTACTGTTACCCAAGTGTCCGTTACACTCAAACCTACTAATTTTGAAATTTATATAACTGTTCAATTATAAAACTTTATTCACTCTTGTAGATGTTTTTGACTGACCCCTTCTGAAGAAGTGGTGGATACTGCAAAACATGTAGAGGACTCCGTCAGGATACACATCCAAGTTTTGTTGTATTAGGACCTACGTGTCCATTACCTGTTTTTATTACTGTGCACGGTACTATGTGCACAGTGTATGTACCTCTGTAACAACTGTTTTTAACTATGTCTATTTTCTAATAAATTGTTTAAATTTTCCCTTTTAACTGGTTCAATCCTTGGGTACCGAGATAGTCCTTGACTTTTTTGTGCTATAGAGTATGTTTGGAGCACCTGCAGGCACTTCCCCACTTTCCAATATCCATAATTAAGGATGATTGTACCCACCCCTATCCCCATGTTACTTTGAATGAGGCTTTATTTACTAGCTAACGTATACAGTGGACTTGGATACATGCTATGCGGGACACACACTCTATTACACAGTTTTTGTCATATTTTATTATTTACACATTTTATTTATTTATTTTATTTTTGTATTTATTTATTTTATTGTCCCCTAGAGTCTAAGATTCTATGCCCATACCATTATTGAACCAGATGGGTTTATGCATATACATACTTATATCATATACTACAGTTTCAGTTGACATTATTAACGGATACTGGAAGATCTTTGGTGACACATTCCCCCCATCCCGGCCATGTCTGCCCTCCATTTGTGCTCTGTTGGGTTGGTTTTTCTTCTGCCTCCTCAGCTCCCAAACCGGCCGCTCATTACTGCCGCCTCTGGGTATTCAGCATTTGGTAGTCTTATCCAGCCTCTGGTGAGTATAGGGCCATGCGTTTTGGACCCTCTTGACTAATTGTCACAATACCATCTCTGTGTTGATACTTATTTGATTCATTATACTCCCTACAGATTTACTACACACACATCTACCCCTGATGAAGCGAGCATGGTCTTGTGAAACACGTTGGGATAATCCTCTACATTGTGTAAAAAGGCTCTTTGATCCTGTATTTACAGATCCTCCCCCTCCTGCAGGGTCACTCTTGGGAAGTCCAGATAATACACAGTCAGAGTAGTAAAGCTGCACATGCTCAGTTTGGTCTCTATTGCTGGATAGAATATTTCCTTGTTGAGCTGAGCTTTTCAAGTCACATGATGTTGACATCACACATTTGGGCGTGTTTACAGATCCTAAATGACAGCCCAGTCCCTCCCTCCTCTTCCATCCATAGTAACTAAAAAAGAACACAGTGGGTGGGATGTCACATCTTGATTGATGGATGATCTGCCTCCCATATCCGCATGAGGACACAGGCAATAGTGGAAATCTCCTCCTACCTGAACACTCAGCACTCAGGCAGACGCTACAGTGGTATACAGATCAGCCAAAAAAGTATATAGTGGCAATATTCTAATGCAAAAAGAAGATTTATAAGCTGTGGGAACTGGGGAGAGATGGATGAACTATTTTCATATTACTGGGTTTAGTAACACTTTAAGATAAACCAAGACCAACATGTCACAGTAATATTTACTTGTCTCTGGATGCAGAAACCTGAAGACTATGTTCTACATTAGTACTGGTCCTTTTTAAAATCAAAATGCCTCATCATTTTCTACTGTTTATTCCTCTGTATTATTTTAAGTCTCTCTCTCTCTCTCTCTCTCTAAGTACACTAGGTTTCCATTATCATTTATTTGCTCAACACAGAGGAATATACCTGCAAGCTATGTAGAACCAAGTAAGTGGCAAAGAGCATAGGGTATTACAAACTGCATGTGACCGTTAAATAGTATTTATTAGAAATAATTTTCAGCCAAAGAATTATTTTTATTTCTAAACAATGCGCTCAAATTTTTATACCTCAAAGTAGTAGCAATAATACTGCCATGTATTCATTATGTTTTCTTAAATTTCCCCTTGCGTTCAAACATTTATATTTTACAGGTTTTTTTTTTTTTTTTTTTTTTTTACTCTGCATGTATACAGCCAGAACTGCAACTGTTTGGGAACAATATGATCCTTGATGTGACTGCATGCTGTTTAAACGCCGAAACAAAATGAATAAGAAACATGAGAGACGTTTGGATCAAACAATTCATACAGTAAAAAAAAAAAACACTTTTGCAATATTCAGTGTATGGAGTCATAGTGCTCTATTCTTCTAATATGTATTTGCGATTTTCTAGATTTTAAGGCATTTGTAGAATGATCTGTTCCTTATCCCTGTGTGAATGTCAAAATTAAAACATTTCTATTAAAACTATCAAAATAAAGGTTCATCTAATACTTAAAATAAAAAAAAAACACATACAACTAATTAACTGCCTTTATCTATGCCACAACAACATCTTATATTTTGTGCATTTGTATCCATACTTCACAGAAAGAGAGCCACAGTCTTGATCAACTGCTGGGAACTGCTGGGAAGACTTATAAAAGACCCTTGCTTTACACAGCAGCATATCTTGAATATGTGTTTCTCATTTTTATGAGGGTGCTTCTTGCTGAAAATATGTTCTTTAAGAAGCACTTTGTTGTTTTTCTTCCTTTCCAGCATCCTAAATTAGAAGAAATATGGATTTAAAAGGAAATACACAATTGTTTATAGAGTGAATGCTTCATTTCCAGCATCCTAAATTAGAAGAAATATGGATTTAAAAGCAAATACACAATTGTTTATAAAGTGAATGATATTAGCTAGTAAATATATTTTAATACTATTTTATGTTTTAAATTATATCACTTGTCAAATGTTTTTAACATTTTGGATTCAGTAGGGAGGGGTTGAATCCTCCCACAGGTTTTTATTTCCTTCTGTGCTCAGTATGTTAACATAGTTGCCAACATTGAAAAAAAATTTTAGGGACACTTTTTTGGCTGTAGGCAGAGTCTTACTATAATTAGGGGGTGGGGCATGCGTTTGTAGGCGTGGCACAGGGGGAAAGGAAAAATGTGGCGAGCTTCGCGCCACAGCGAACAATGGGCGTGGTTTACGCAAAATAGTGAGCATGTCTTAAGTGGGTGTGTGGGTGTGGCTCAAAGCGGGAGTGGTTAGAGTCTGAGATGAATGAGGGATGGAGAGGGAAAGGGCATGTATTAAGTGGGTGTGTGGGTGTGGCTCAAAGGGGGTGTGGTTAGAGTCTGAGATGAATGAGGGATGGAGAAGGAAAGGGGGGGGAGAGGGATGGAGGGACAGCAGGCCCAGATCCTACACTACAATGGAAATATGTGTATTATAGAAAGTTTAACAACCAGCAGATAAAAATACTCCAAACACCTGGTGTTAGCACTTCAATCATCCCGGCACCATGGTTGTTATGGTGTCGGGATGATTGAAGTGCATTATTTCTATTATTACATTGTAATATAAAATGAAATCATTCAACTCACCATAATGCCGAATAAGTGGGATCCCTGAGCATGTCACCTGCCACCAGCCGTCCGTCCGTCCAGCATCAGGTGCCCCCAGCAGAGTCCGTACTTGCATTATGTGTCCCAGCAGAGTCCGTCCTTGCATCATGTGTCCCAGCAGAGTCCGTCCTTGCATCATGTGTCCCAGCAGAGTCCGTCCTTGCATCAGTTGTCCCAGCAGAGTCCATCCTTGCATCAGATGTCCCCATCGGAGCCTCCCCTTACATCAGGTGTCCCCAGCGGAGCCCCCCTTACATCAGATGTCCCCAGCGGTGCCCCCTTACATTAGATGTCCCAAGCAGAGCCCCCCCTTACATCAGGTGTCACCAGCGGAGCCCCCTTACATCAGATGTCCCCAGCAGAGCCCCCATTTACATCAGTTGTTTCCAGCGGAGCCCCCCTTACATCAGGTGTCCTCTAGCGGCGGCAGGGAAAAATCGTGAAAAACTGGATTTCTCAGGGCATTTCCCGGGAAACAATAAAATCGGGAAAAGAGTCCAAATCCCGGGAATGCTCCGGGAAATCCAGGACAGTTGGTAAGTATGTGTTAACTCTATTTGTGCCAGTGATCATTGTCACTGGGAAAACAAGAAATGTAAAATTCAAAAATGTAAGGTACTCTCTTGAAAAAGTAGTAAAGACATTCAATGAGGACACCTGTCCTGGTGACAACTAAGACACTCACTTTGAAGAGAGTTCTTCTCAATTCTTGTTGCATCACCCAGACAGGAAGTGAATCTATTCAATGGAACAAAAACAGTAAGAAAACTGTCAGAGGCTAACCATTCCATATTCAGATTTTAGGCACCCCTTGCTAATTCAAAGGGCGTCTTTCTTCTTTTGAAGATGTGCTCACACTAAAGGACGCAAGAGCAAATAACAGTTGTATGATGTATCTATAACAACTTCTTAATTTTTTGTTTTACTTTAGCAAATGTCCCTTGTTTTTTTTTAAAGGGAACAATTCTGTATGTCAGTAAATCTGGGTATGTAAATCTCTTTATGTAAAACGTGTTCTCTACCTTTAGGCTTCGTATACACTATTAGTTTTTTTTTTTTGTTTAACACAGCAGGGCTGAACAAAAAAAAAATGACAGCTCCGGAAGAGTTGCTGTGCTAACTATCCAAAGTTAGTACTATGATATACCCTGCTGTTCTATTGTGTTCTGGCAGGGGAACGGCCTCCCCCAACAGAAGACTCTGGTCAGCGTTTTCAGCCATTGGAGCACTTTCAGTCATTGGCTGAGAGCACTGATTGGGAGCCAATCGGCAGGCCTTTTTCGTTCATACCCCTTTGACAGAAGCCTGCCATACAACCGAATGTCGAGCGGTTTCTATTGAACCAGCCGATGCCAACCGACATTTGGCCCATGTACACTAAGCTTTATACTATATTCTTCTTTGATACTTTGTCCTCCCCCTGTTACTATTTACTCTTTGTCTATCTTTGTTTTATTCCCTGCACTCCTTTTACCTTTGTATTGATATACTGATCTGTGAGGGCAGGTAATTGTTCCTTTTCATTGGAGACTGGCAGTGTAATCTGTGTCCACCATCTATCTTCTGAAGTTTGCCCTTCATCAATTTTGTGTTTCGGTTTATCTTTGTCCTAATCTTGCTTTGCACTGGCTTTTGTTCTGTTATCTCTTCTGTTGTCTCTGATGTTCTTCAACCTAGAAGATCCTTGATATAATCTATTTCTATTCTTCAACTTCTAGTTTACCGTCAGAAATATTTTGTTGCACAGAGTAGCTTGTTTTCCTCTTTAGACAAACAATGCATGCCCAAAAGAGTATGGTTTATTTTTGTTAACTGTTACTCATGATATTATACAAATGTATTAAGACTTTGACATGTGTTTTTATTGTAACTGCTTGTGAGTAAGAGAGTAGCATTCCACACTGCTAAAAAATCCTACAAAATATTAGTTAACCACTAGGGATGAGCCGAACACCCCCCCAGTTCGGTTCGCACCAGAACCTGCAAACGGACTGAAAATTCACACGAACGTTAGAACCCCATTGAAGTCTATAGGACTCGAACGTTCGAAATCAAAAGTGCTAATTTTAAAGGCTAATTTGCATGGTATTGTCCTAAAAAGGGTTTGGGGACCCGGGTCCTGCCCCAGGGGACATGTATCAATGCAAAAAAAAGTTTTAAAAACGGCCGTTTTTTCGGGAGCAGTGATTTTAATGATGCTTAAAATGAAAAAAAAAAAGTGAAATATTCCTTTAAATATCGTACCTGGGGGGTGTCTATAGTATGCCTGTAAAGTGGCGCGTGTTTCCCATGCTTAGAACAGTCCCTGCACAAAATGACATTTTTAAAGTAATAAAAGTCATTTAAAACTGCTTACGGCTTTATTGTAATGTCCGGTCCCGGTAATATGGATGAAAATCAGTGAGACAAACGGCATGGGTACCCCCCCCAGTCCATTACCAGGCCCTTTGGGTCTTGTATGGATATTAAGGGGAACCCCGCACCCAAGTTAAAAAAAAGGAAAGGTGTGGGGCCCCAGGCCCTCTGAACAGCAGTATACAGGCGGTGCAAACAAGACAGGGACTGTAGGTTTGTTGTTAAGTAGAATCTGTTTGTAATTTTGAACTGGTACATTTTTAAAGTGTAGCTCCAGCCAAAAAATCTATTTTTAAGCTTTTTGGAAAACAGGGAAGGGTTATCACCCCTGTGATATTTGTTTTGCTGTCTGTTCACCTCTTCAGAAGATTTTACCTCACTTTCTGTCCCAATGACAAATGTTTTTTGACAATTTGGGGTTTTTAGTGAAACAAGGATTGGTGATAAAGCATCAGTGGAAAGGAAACACGTTTTTCAGATATTAACTCTTACAGGAGAGAATTTCCCTTCCTAGGGGTAGATTTCATCTCACTTCCTGTTGTCTCCTTCCGTTTGCAAGTAGGAGTCATTTGTAAGTTGGATGTTTGAAAGCAGGGGCCTGCCCTATATACTCTTCAGAAATTGGGGCCTTAGGTGTTGGTGTTGCCACAACACTGTAAGTCCTCACAGTTACTCTTGGTGGGAGCTGGAACGGGCCCTGCTGTGAAATATTAGAACAAGAATTGTAATTACATGCACCTGTTGAACAGGGGCAATAAAATTGGGCCTTTGGTGGTGGTGGTGCTGGTGCCACAACACTGTAAGTCCTCACAGTTACTCTTGGTGGGCGCAGAAATGGGTCCTGCTGTGAAATATTAGACCAAGAATTGTAATTACATGTCCCTGTTGAACAGGGGCAGAAATATTGGGCACTGGTGCCACAACACTGTAACCCCTCACAGATACTCTAGTTGGAGCGCAGGAATGAGCCCTCCTGTAAAATATTGTATCAAAAATTGTAATTACATGCCCCTGTTAAACAGGGGATGAAAAATTGGGCCTTAGGCACTGGTGCTGGTGCCACAACACTGCAACCCCTCACAGATACTCTAGTTGGAGCGCAGGAATGAGCCTTGCTGCAAAGTATTGCTTTAAAAATTGTAATTACACACCCCTGTTAAACAGGGGCAGAAAAATTGGGCCTTAGGTGCTGGTGCCATAACACTACAACCCCTCACAGATACTCTAGTTGGAGCGCAGGAACAAGCCCTGCTGAAAAGTATTGCATCAAAAATTGTAATTACATGCCCCTGTTAAACAGGGGCTGAAAAATTGGGCCTTAGGCACTGGTGCTGGTGCCACAACACTGCAACCCCTCACAAATACTCTAGTTGAGTGCAGCAATAAACCCTCCTTGCAAAATATTGCATCACAAATTGTAATTACACGCCCCTGTTAAACAGGGGCTGAAAAATTGGGCCTTAGCCACTGGTGGCGGCGCCCAGAACCAAAATATTCTTATAAGCTATCAGCATGATCATTGAGGAGGAAGAGGATAGTCACTCAGCATAACAGAATAGTCACTCAGCATCAGCATAGGCAGTCTTGAAGGGATTTGACATTTCAAAAAAAATTATTCGGTTACATCAGCATCAGGTGCTTGGTAGTTGGTGGTGATCCAAGACTGATTCATTTTTATGAAGATCAGTCGATCGACCGAGTCGGTGGACAAGCGCACCCTGTGATCGGTTACAAAACCTCCAGCAGCACTGAATGTGCGTTCCGAAAGAACGCTGGATGCAGGACAGGCCAGTAGCTCAATTGCATGCTGTGCAAGCTCTGGCCAGTGATCCATCCTCAAGACCCAGTAACTAAGAGGATTTTCGGTGGGAAAGGTGTCCAAGTCAGATCTTGCCCCTAGGTATTCCTGCACCATGTAAAACAGATGCTGGCAATGGTTGCTGGAACCGATCATACCTTGGGGCTGCGGACTAAAAAATTGTCTGAACGCATCGGTCAGACGGCCACCTTCTCCACCGCTCCTTCTTTGACTGACCGAAGCCACGGCAACACGTTGTCCAGGAACAGGAGTTTTTAACCTCTCAGTCTCTGGGAATGCGTTGCACAGACCTTTCTGCAAGGCCTCCCGAAGATGTTTCATCCTCTGCTCCCTCTGCGATGGCAAGATAAGGTCCGCAACCTTACCCTTGTAACATGGATCAAGGAGGGTTGCCAGCCAGTATTGATCCCTCTCCTTGATACCATAAATACAAGGCTTTGCAGGATCAGGGAGGCCATGCAGCATAGGTTTGCTGAGGCATTCGGTCCGGAGTCCTCTGGGTCACTAAGGACGATATGATCCACAGCCACCTCCTCCCAGCCACGTACAAGTCCATGGGTTTCTTTGGACTGTAAATGATTCCTTAAAGACACCTCTTCCTCCTCCTCCTCGTCCTCTTCCTGTGTGATCGGCAGGAATGCAGGAACACTGCCTGGATAAAGGGGGCCTTGAGAGCTAAGGAAGTCCTCCTCTTTCTGCCTCTGTTCTGCCTCAAGTGCCCTGCCCATTATTCCACACAACATGTGCTCCAACAGGTGGACAAGGGGGACAGTGTCACTGGTGCATCCACTGTCACTGCTCACCATCCTTGTGGCCTCCTCAAATGGTGACAGGACAGTGCATGCATCCCTGATCATGGCCCATTGGGCGTGGGTTAAAAAAACCAAGCTCCCCTGACCCTGTCCTGGTGCCATAGTCGCACAGGTACTCATTGATGGCCCTCTGCTGCGTGTGCAGCCGCTGCAGCATGGCCAACGTTGAGTTCCACTTGGTGGGTATGTCACAGATTAGGCGGTTCTTGGGCAGGTTAAATTCCTTTTGGAGGTCAGCCAGCCGAGCACTGGCATTATATGGCCAGCAGAAATGCACACAGACTTTCCTGGCCTGCCTCAGGACATCCTGTAAGCCCAGGTACCTGCCCAAGAACTGCTGCACCACCAAGTTAAGGACGTGAGCCAAACAGGGCACATGGGTCAGTTGTCCCTGTCGGAGGGCAGAGAGGAGGTTGGTGCCATTGTCGCAAACCACCATACCTGCCTTAAGCTGGCGTGGCGTCAACCACCTCTGAACCTCTCCCAGCAGACCTGACAGAATCTCTGTCCCAATGTGGCTCCTGTCCCCAAAGCACACCAGCTCAAGCACAGCATGGCATCTTTTGGCCTGTGTGCTTGCGTAGCCCCTTGAATGCCTACAGAGCACTGCTGGTTCCGAAGTCAAATCAGCACAGGAGGAGGCCATGGAGGAAGAAGAAGAGGAGGGGGTGGAGGAGAGAGGTGTGGCAGAATCACCACTAGTAGTATTTTGGAGGCATGGTGGCAGAACAACCTCCAACACTACTGCATCTTGTCCTGCATCCTTCCCAGCTGCCAGAAGAGTCACCCAGTGCACGGTGAAAGATAGATAACATCCCTGTCCATGCCTGCTGGACCATGAGTCAGCGGTAATATGCACCTTACCGCTGACCGCCCTGTCCAGCGAGGCCAAGACATTGCCTTCCACATGCCGGTAGAATCACCTTCCGTGAGAAAAAGTGGCGTTTGGGAACCTGCCACTGAGGAACCGCACATTCCACAAACTCACGGAAGGGGGCAGAGTCTATCAACTGAAAAGGTAGCAGTTGAAGTGCTAGCAATTGTGTCAAGCTAGCATTCAACCGCTCGGCATGTGGATGGCTGGGAGCGAACTTCTTTCGGCAGTGCAGCAGCTGGGGCAGGGAAATTTGCCTGGTACAATCTGACATCGGTGTACCGATAGCAGATTGCCCACAAGTACTTGTCTGTGACACACCTAATTCTACACCTTCATTCCTCTCAGTGCAGGTCTCAGAGAGGACTGAAGGTATAGTGGGGTTGGAGATCCCAGCTGATGAGGAGCAAGGAGAGTTCCTCTTTGTTCTTTGGTGTGGGTCTTTTAGGTACGCTTGCCAACGAACTGCATGGCAGGTCAACATATGTCTGGTCAAGCATGTGGTGCCCAAGCGGGAGCTGTTTTGACCACGAGAGAAATGCTTGAGACATATGTTGCAAACAGCAGCGGTGGGATCTGATGCACTCGTCTCAAAAAAGGCCCACACCAAAGAACTTTTGGAATAAGGCATAGAGACAGCAGCGCCCTGCACATGCGGAGCTCTGCGGTGTGATGCAGTCGGTGTGCGGTGTGCTGGCCCCTGGAGGGCATCCTGCCTCGTTGGTGATGTGCCTCCTCCTCCTCTCTCCTATCAGGCACCCACGTGAAGTCAGTGACCTCATCATTCCCTCCCTCCTCATCACTGGAGCAAAGCTGGCAGTATTCTGCAGCTGGGGGAACATGACTGCCAGATTGCTGTCCTTCTTGGGTACCCCCTCTGTCTGGGCTCATGTTACTGCCTTCCTCTAGCTGGGTACCATCATCGGAGCCTTCAAAATGCTGGGCATCCTCCTGTACCCAACACTGTGGTCAAACAGTTCGGGGACTCCTCAGGAAGACATGATGGAGCTAGGGATAGAGTGACTGATGCCATTGAGCCAAAGGGAAGAGGCGGCGTTGTCAGCTGCTTTGCCAGACAAAGTACCCTGAGCCTGGGTGAGAGAGGATGAGGAGGATGAGGACAGCTTGGTCATCCACTCTACCAGGTTTTCCGCATGTTGCGGCTCAACGCGGCCAGCTGCCAAAAAAAAGGACAAGCATGTCCCACGGCCACGTGCTGATGAGGATGCACCGTCTACATGACCAGCACTGTTGCCTCTAGGCACAGAGCCTGCTTGGCCTCTTTTATTGGCTTGTGACTGTCTGCCTCTCCTTGTTGGCCTTCTAGACATACTAATGGCCTGCAGTGGGATGTAGCTGCACAAAGCTGGGTTGTATATATATACTGATACTGCAGCTAGGAGAATCAACTGGCTGCCTGTAGTATTAGTAGTATGACAACACCATCAATTGTCTTCAGGTAGCTTTAGGTGCACACTGTGCAGAGGACACAGTATGCTAACTGTAAATACTGCAGCTGCCTGCCTGTGGTATTAATAGGATCAGAACAACAGCAATTGTCTTCAGGTAGCTTTAGGTGCACACTGTGCAGAGCACGCACTACACTAACTGTAAATTACTGCAGCTGCCTGCCTGTGGTACTAAGAGGATCAGAACACCACCAATTTTCTTCAAGTAGCTTTAGGTGCACACTGTGCAGAGGACACAGTACACTAACTTTAAATCCTGTAGCTGCCTGTCTGTGGTATTATTAGGATCAGAACAACAGCAATTGTCTCCAGGTAGCTTTAGGTGCACACTGTGCAGAGGATGCACTACACTAACTGTAAATGCTGTAGCTGCCTGCCTGTGGTATTAATAGGATCAGAAGTACACCACTAATTTTCTTCAGGTAGCTTTAGGTGCACACTGTGCAGAGGACACAGTACACTAACTGTAAATACTGTAGCTGCCTGCCTGTGGTATTAATAGGAGCAGAACAACAGCAATTGTCTGCAGGTAGCTTTAGGTGCACACTGTGCAGAGGACGCACTACGCTAACTGTAAATGCTGTAGCTGCCTGCCTGTTGTATTAATAGGATCAGAAGAACACCACTAATTTTCTTCAGGTAGCTTTAGGTGCACACTGTGCAGAGGACACAGTACACTTGTTATAGAAATTTGGCTGCACGCAGAGCACACAGCCAAATCTCCTGTTTCTAATAATAATAACAACAATTTCATCTAATAATATAAATGCATCTCACCTTCTGATCGTATGCCATCCTCTGGTGTAGCCCATCCTCTGGTGTGTGCCCCCTTACCCACAAACAGACATCAACACATCCTTACGTTCTCAGCTCCAGCATCACACTGCCCGCAAAGACCCCCTCCCGAGCAGTGTCCTGGCTCTTTATTAGCATAACAGGAAGCCCCAAAACTCGAGGGTTGGGCTTCCAACGGCCAAACACCTCTTACAAAGCTTGTGACCTCACAGGAAATGAACACAGGATGTGAATGACCATATAAGGATTCAACAACACAACAAAATACATACAACCAAATGACGATGACTAGAGTTCCTCGAGGATGGGAGATTATCTGCAGGTGTACGTCATGGCACCCCAACTATGTTTATCAAGCATACCGGGGTGACAAGGGCAAACAACCGCTAAACTGATAATGTCTTTGCAGAGCGAACACACCCCCACCAGACAATCGTTCTGTGCATTGCACAGGGGCCCTTTGCTGGCGGACATGTCCTCTCTCTGCAAACACCTCTCTCCAAACACCAGGAAGTTTTCCACTACCTAACACGTCTCAACCAGGGTCAGTCTGCCCCAGTCAGCTCTTTAGAGCGGGCTGCGAGAGAACAGACACTGGGAGACTCTTATGACAATACATTAATATAACATTTTCCACAACAGTTCCTCCTCTTGTCATATGATCCGATGTGTCCCTCAATGAATCCTGATCTTCTTCTCAGTCCATAAAAAGTAAAACATGGCTTGACATGTAGACTCTGTTGGAGATGACGTGGTGAGCTGTAGTAGTCGCCGGTCGTTCTGGGATCCTCTGTGTCTTGTATGTGGGTCGGGCTTCGGGGCATCTCATCAGGGAAGATGTGGTCATCTGCTCAGGCTCTGGTCACGCGTCCAATAAAGCAACAGGAGCACTTCATCACGGCATATAGAAGGAATAGAAACAAAAACAACATGAGTATATATACTCCTTCTTCCTTCACTATGATCCGCTGCAAAATAAAATAATTAAATCCCCAACGATTCCCAAACCCTTAAAAGGATTCCAACCTTCACTAGCTATAGCTCTGGCTTTGCCTTGTAGGGATCTAAACCTTATCCATATGGGCCTGAACTTTGTCACTACTATCCCTGATTCAGATATAACAATCTTTACTTATGAATTCCCAGAAACCCCCTTGGACTATGGGAACTTCCTTGTAGCTTCAACAGTTATATGAAACATCCCATCCTCAATGGATGAGAAATTGTTCAAGCGTTTCATAAGCTCAAGCCCCCACCGTGTACAAGCAATTCCCTTCCAGCTGTCCCTGCCATTCTTACCTTCTCTCGCGCCATCAGATCCTCACGATCGGCCGCGACATAAGATGCTGGGACAAGTTTCACCAGCACACATGAACATCTTGCCTTATGGGAAATTACCTTATATGCTGTAGATCCGCATTAATACCAAACTACAGTTGAAGCACACTTGTGGGCTACCTAGTTATCCTGATACCAAAGCTGGCAAGAACGAGAGCTATTGTTAAAATTAACATTAATTTTACCCTCTAGAAATGTTTTGTTAAGTTCCTTTGACAGGTGTCTGTTTGGATTTTACTAGTCTGTAGGGATGAGCCGAACACCCCCCGGTTCGGTTCGCACCAGAACCCGCGAACGGACCGAAAGTTCGCACGAACGTTAGAACCCCATTGACGTCTATGGGACTCGAACGTTCGAAATCAAAAGTGCTCATTTTAAAAGGCTAATTTGCATGGTATTGTCCTAAAAAGGGTTTGGGGACCCGGGTCCTACCCCAGGGGACATGTATCAATGCAAAAAAAACTTTTAAAAACGGCCGTTTTTTCGGGAGCAGTGATTTTAATGATGCTTAAAGTAAAAAAAAAAAAGTGAAATATTCCTTTAAATATCGTACCTGGGGGGTGTCTATAGTATGCCTGTAAAGTGACGCATGTTTCCCATGTTTAGAACAGTCCCTGCACCAAATGTCATTTTTAAAGGAAAAAATCTCATTTAAAACTGCTTGCGGGTTTAATGTCATGTCGGGTCATGGCAATATGGATGAAAATCAGTGAGACAAACGGCATGGGTACCCCCCAGTCCATTACCAGGCCCTTTGGGTCTTGTATGGATATTAAGGGGAACCCCGCACCCAAATTAAAATAAGGAAAGGTGTGGGGCCACCAGGCCCTATATACTCTGAACAGCAGTATACAGGCGGTGCAAACAAGACAGGGACTGTAGGTTTGTTGTTAAGTAGAATCTGTTTGTAATTTTGAACATTTTTAACGTGTTTAGCTCCAGCCAAAAAATCTTTTCTAAGCTTTTTGGAAAACATAGGGAAGGGTTATCACCCCTGTGACATTTGTTTTGCTGTCTTTCCTCCTCTTCAGAAGATTTCACCTCACTTTTTTGTCCCAATGAAAAATGTTTTTTGAAAATTTGGGTTTTTTTGTGGAACAAGGATTGGAAAGCATCAGTGGAAAGGAGAAATTGTTTTCCCATATTAACTCTTACAGGAGAGAATTTCCCTTCCTAGGGGTAGATTTCATCTCACTTCCTGTTGTCTCCTTCCGTTTGCAAGTAGGAGTCGTTTGTAAGTTAGATGTTTGAAAGTAGGGTCCTGCCCTATATACTCAGCAGAAATTTGGGCCTTAGGTGTTGCTGTGGCCACAACACTGTAAGCCCTCACAGGGCCCTGCTGTGAAATATTAGATCAAGAATTGTAATTACATGCCCCTGTTGAACAGGAGCTGAAAAATTAGGCCTTAGGCACTGGTGCTGGTGCCACAACACTGCAACCCCTCACAGACACTCTAGTTGGAACGCAGGAACGAGCCCTGCTGCAAATTATTGCTTCAAAAATTGTAATTACACGCCCCTGTTAGACAGGGGCAGAAAAATTGGGCCTTAGGCACTGGTGCTGGTGCCACAACACTGCAACCCCTCACAGACACTCTAGTTGGAACGCAGGAACGAGCCCTGCTGCAAAGTATTGCATCAAAAATTGTAATTACACGCCCCTGTTAGACAGGGGCAGAAAAATTGGGCCTTAGGCACTGGTGCTGGTGCCACAACACTGCAACCCCTCACAGACACTCTAGTTGGAACGCAGGAACGAGCCCTGCTGCAAAGTATTGCATCAAAAATTGTAATTACACGCCCCTGTTAGACAGGGGCAGAAAAATTGGGCCTTAGGCACTGGTGCTGGTGCCACAACACTGCAACCCCTCACAGACACTCTAGTTGGAACGCAGGAACGAGCCCTGCTGCAAAGTATTGCATCAAAAATTGTAATTACACGCCCCTGTTAGACAGGGGCAGAAAAATTGGGCCCTAGGCACTGGTGCTGGTGCCACAACACTGCAACCCCTCACAGACACTCTAGTTGGAATGCAGGAACGAGCCCTGCTGCAAAGTATTACATCAAAAATTGTAATTACACGCCCCTGTTAAACAGGGGCTGAAAAATTGTGCCTTAGGCACTGGTGGTGGCGCCCAGAACCAAAAATGTTCTTACAAGCTATCAGCGTGATGATTGAGGAGGAAGAGGATAATTACTCAGGGATAGTCACTCAGCATCAGCATAGGCAGTCTTTGAAGGGATCTGAGATTTCAAAAAAAATTATTCGGTTACATCAGCATCAGGTGCTTGGTAGCTGGTGGTGATCCAAGACTCATTCATTTTTATGAAGGTCAGCCGATCGACCGAGTCGGTGGACAGACGCACCCTGTGATCGGTTACCACGCCTCCAGCAGCACTGAATGTGCGTTCCGAAAGAACGCTGGATGCAGGACAGGCCAGTAGCTCAATTGCATACTGTGCAAGCTCTGGCCAGTGATCCATCCTCAAGACCCAGTAACCCAGAGGATTTTCGGTGGGAAAGGTGTCCAAGTCTGATCTTGCCCCTAGGTATTCCTGCACCATGTAAAACAGACGCTGGCGATGGTTGCTGGAACCGATCATACCTTGGGGCTGCGGACCAAAAAATTGTCTGAACGCATCGGTCAGACGGCCACCTTCTCCACCGCTCCTTCTTTGACTGACCGAAGCCTCAGCAACACGTTGTCCAGAAACAGGAGTTTGTAACCTCCCAGTCTCTGGGAACGCGTTGCACAGACCTTTCTGCAAGGCCTCCCGAAGATGTTTCATCCTCTGCTCCCTCTGCGATGGCAAGATAAGGTCCGCAACCTTACCCTTGTAACGTGGATCAAGGAGGGTTGCCAGCCAGTATTGGTCCTTCTCCTTGATACCACGAATACGAGGATCCTTACGCAGGCTTTGCAGGATCAGGGAGGCCATGCAGCGTAGGTTTGCTGAGGCATTCGGTCCGGAGTCCTCTGGGTCACTAAGAACGACATGGTCCGCAGCCACCTCCTCCCAGCCACGTACAAGTCCATGTGTTTCTTGGGACTGATCCCTTAAAGACTGCTGCTGATGCTGAGTGCCAGGCTCCACCTCCATACTGACACAATCTTCCTCCTCCTCCTCTTCCTCCTCGTCCTCTTCCTGTGTGATCGGCGGGCACGCAGGAACACTGTCTGGATAAAGGGGGCCTTGAGAGCTAAGGAAGTCCTCCTCTTCCTGCCTCTGTTCTGCCTCAAGTGCCCTGTCCATTATTCCACGCAGCGTGTGCTCCAACAGGTGGACAAGGGGGACAGTGTCACTGATGCATGCACTGTCACTGCTCACCATCCTTGTGGCCTCCTCGAATGGTGACAGGACAGTGCATGCATCCCTGATCATGGCCCACTGGCGTGGGGAAAAAAAACCAAGCTCCCCTGACCCTGTCCTGGTGCCATAGTCGCACAGGTACTCATTGATGGCCCTCTGCTGCGTGTGCAGCCGCTGCAGCATGGCCAACGTTGAGTTCCACCTGGTGGGCATGTCACAGATTAGGCGGTTCTTGGGCAGGTTAAACTCCTTTTGGAGGTCCGTCAGCTGAGCACTGGCATTATATGACCGGCGGAAATGCACACAGACTTTCCTGGCCTGCCTCAGGACATCCTGTAAGCCCGGGTACCTGCCCAAGAACCGCTGCACCACCAAGTTAAGGACGTGAGCCAAACAGGGCACATGGGTCATTTGTCCCTGTCGGAGGGCAGAGAGGAGGTTGGTGCCATTGTCGCAAACCACCATTCCTGCCTTAAGTTGGCGTGGCGTCAACCACCTCTGAACCTGCCCCTGCAGAGCTGACAGAACCTCTGCCCCAGTGTGGCTCCTGTCCCCCAAGCACACCAGCTCAAGCACCGCATGGCATCTTTTGGCCTGCGTACTTGCGTAGCCCCTTGAACGCCTACGGAGCACCGCTGGTTCCGAGGAAGAGGCCATGGAGGAAGAAGAAGAGGAGGGGGTGGAGGAGAGAGGTGTGTCACAATCAGCATTTTGGAGGCGTGGTGGTGGAACAACCTCCAACACTACTGCACCTTGTCCTGCATCCTTCCCAGCTGCCAGCAGAGTCACCCAATGCGCCGTGAAACTTAGGTAACGTCCCTGTCCATGCCTGCTGGACCATGAGTCAGCGGTAATATGCACCTTACCGCTGACCGCCCTGTCCAGCGAGGCATGGACATTGCCTTCCACATGCCGGTAGAGAGCCGGAATCGCCTTCCGTGAGAAAAAGTGGCGTTTGGGTACCTGCCACTGAGGAACCGCACATTCCACAAACTCACGGAAGGGGGCAGAGTCTACCAACTGAAAAGGCAGCAGTTGAAGTGCTAGCAATTTTGCCAAGCTAGCATTCAACCGCTGGGCATGTGGATGGCTGGGAGCAAACTTCTTTCGGCGGTGCAGCAGCTGGGGCAGGGAAATTTGCCTGGTACAATCTGACGTCGGTGTACCAAAAGCAGATTGCCCACAAGTACTTGGCTGTGACACACCTAATTCTACACCTTCATTCCTCTCACTGCAGGTCTCAGAGAGGACTGAAGGTCTAGTGGGGTTGGAAATCTCAGCTGATGAGGAGCAAGGAGAGATCCTCTTTGTTCTTTGGTGTGGGTCTTTTAGATACGCTTGCCAACGAACTGCATGGCAGGTCAACATATGTCTGGTCAAGCATGTGGTACCCAAGCGGGAGATGTTTTGGCCACGCGAGATACGCTTGAGACATATGTTGCAAATAGCAGCGGTGCGATCTGATGCACTCGTCTCAAAAAAGGCCCACACCAAAGAACTTTTTGAATAACGCGCAGAGACTGCAGCGCCCTGCACATGTGGAGCTTTGGGGTGTGATGCAGTCAATGTGCTGCCCTTAGGCTGGCCCCTGGAGGGCATCCTGCCTCGTTGGTGATGTGCTGCCGCCTCCTCCTCCTCCTCCTCCTCCTCCTCCTCCTCCTCTCTCCTATCAGGCACCCACGTTGAGTCAGTGACCTCATCATCCCCTCCCTCCTCATCACTGGAGCAAACCTGGCAGTATGCTGCAGCAGGGGGAGCATGACTGCCAGATTGCTGTCCTTCTTGGGCACCCCCTCTGTCCGCGCTCATGTTACTGCCTTCATCGAGCTCAGTATCGTCATCAGAGCCTTCCAAACGCTGGGCATCCTCCTGGAGCATGTACCCAACACTGTGGTCAAACAGTTCGAGGGAATCCTCATGAGGACATGGTGGAGCTAGGGAAGGAGTCACTGATGACATTGAGCTGAGGGAAGAGGCCGCTGCTTTGCCAGACAAAGCACCCTGGGCATGGGTGAGAGAGGATGAGGAGGATGAGGACGGCTTGGTCATCCACTCGACCAAGTCTTCCGCATGTTGCGGCTCAACGCGGCCAGCTGCCGAAAAAAAGGCCAAGCGTGTCCCATGGCCACGTGCTGATGAGGATGCACCGTCTCCACGACCAGCACTAGACACAGAGCCTGCTTGCCCTCTCTTATTGGCTTGTGACTGTCTGCCTCTCCTTCTTGGCCTTCCAGACATACTAATGGCCTGTAGCTGCACTAAGCTGGGATAGAACACCTGTAATTTTCTTCAAGTAGCTTTATATACTGTAACCAGACAAGCCTGCCTGTCAGTAGGAAGATAACAGGAACGGATCTAGCTGAACACTGTGAGCAGGACGCACTGTACTAAATGTAAATAGTCTAGCTGCCTGACCGTGGTACTAATAGGATCAAATAGAACACCTGTAATTTTCTTCAGGTAGCTTTATATACTGTAACCAGACAAGCCTGCCTGTCAGTAGGAAGATAACAGGAACGGATCTAGCTGTACACTGTGAGCAGGACGCACTGTACTAAATGTAAATAGTCTAGCTGCCTGACCGTGGTACTAATAGGATCAAATAGAACACCTGTAATTTTCTTCAGGTAGCTTTATATACTGTAACCAGACAAGCCTGCCTGTCAGTAGGAAGATAACAGGAACGGATCTAGCTGAACACTGTGAGCAGGACGCACTGTACTAAATGTAAATAGTCTAGCTGCCTGACCGTGGTACTAATAGGATCAAATAGAACACCTGTAATTTTCTTCAGGTAGCTTTATATACTGTAACCAGACAAGCCTGCCTGTCAGTAGGAATTTAACAGGAACGGATCTAGCTGAACACTGTGAGCAGGACGCACTGCACTAAATGTAAATAGCAGGAACGGATCTAGCTGAACACTGTGAGCAGGACGCACTGCATTAAATGTAAATAGTCTAGATAGAAGATAACAGGAACGGATCTAGCTAAACTGAATACAGTGTATATATATATATGCAACACCTGGGATGCATATATATACACAATACACTGTAAGTGCAGCTAACTGACTGACTGTTCTGCCTAATCTATCTAACTCAAATCAAATGACACTGTCTCTCTCTCTCTCTATCTCTCAGCACACCGGAACACACACTACACAGGGCCGCCGTGCAGGCGGCCTTATATAGTGTGGGGTGTGTACTAAATCCCCTGAGCCATAATTGGCCAAAGCCACCCTGGCTTTGGCCAATTACAGCTCTCTCTACTGACGGCGCTGTGATTGGCCAAGCATGCGGGTCATAGTGCATGCTTGGCCAATCATCAGCCAGCAATGCACTGCGATGCCGCAGTGAATTATGGGCCGTGACGCGCCACACGAATTTAGCGCGAACGGCCCATAACGTTCGCAATTCGGCGAACGATCGAACAGCCGATGTTCGAGTCGAACATGGGTTCGACTCGAACACGAAGCTCATCCCTACTAGTCTGTCAAAACTCCTCATACCAATATGAACGTCACCTATAGCAGGTACCGCCGTCATCGCTGGGGCACTAATACCCGACCATGTGTCCTGTTCTCTTTCTTAGCTAGTTGGGATGCTTTTCATCTTTACCCTTGCCAAAATGTATTAAACAAAAAATATAAATTAACAAAGATACTTCTCTACTGTTTGTGGTTGATCTTTTTGCAGTGGCTGGCGTGGTCTCATCCCTCAAGCTTCTTTACAATGACATAGTCACCTGGTTGGAAAGAATGTAAACTGGTCATTGTGTCAGGGTCCAGGATGGACTCGTGAACCCTGTGGTGGACCTTTTGAAGTTCATGTTACAGTTACCTACCCCATCAGCTGAGAATGTAGGTGACAGCTAATAAGGAAAGTACAATTCTGTTTTTGGTTGACCTCCAAACAAACCTCATATGACAATAACCCAGACATCGGGACTGTGGTCACGGCATAACCTGTGCCTGGCTTAACATCTGGAGTGTAATACCTGGAACCAGTGACAAAAAGGTTCTTAGCATCTGGAATGGGAGCCTACTTCACCAGACTGCTGCTTGCTGATTCAAATTCCATCAAAGAAAGACAGTCTTGGCACAAACTTGGTTAGAATTAGAGCGGTTAGTATTGTTGGTTTTTAAAATGTGTCATTCTCACCACTATCATTCCCCCTTTTCTTCCTCCTCATTACAAACTGGAGGAAGACATGCAGGGTTTAGAATGGTGCAGAATAAAACAGTGAAATAGCCTATGATACTTTTACCTTCTTATACACCTGTACACACACTTTCAGAAACTCTTTGGACCTGAAAAGATACTTATAAACAAAAGTTATTACTCTATCCTTCAAAGAATGGTAAACAATACAACATTCATGTACATTGGTAAATTGTCACTGACATTCCTCAAAACCGATAATAACTAAACCCTCTGTAAATCTTACTTTCACGTTTTTACTAAAATACAACAGCCGCGACACGCAAGAGGGCTGTCACGGTGGGTTCAAACATGTTACTACATACAAACATTGAAAAGAGACAAACATTTAGATACAAATGTGGGGGAGATATTTCATAGTTCCCAAAAACGAAAATGAAAAAAAATTAAAACGACCAGATGGAATGCTGCCTTCACTCTTTTAGCGATAGAAAAAGAATACAATTTGAAAAGCACGAGAGCATTTCAAAATCTTTACATGGACCAGCCACACAAAGTTCAAAAACAGGCCTGTATATTTTTAATCACACAAACGTGTACTACGCATTCATCAACTCACTCAACATTACAGATTTCTGAAGCCACAGCTGAACTACTTCCAAGGTATTTTTATTCTGGGGTCTTGTACCTCCAGACATCAAAAGTACCTTCCAAAGGAATACACCTTACTGTACCCTCTGACCATATCTGCCAATCTTTAAGGGGTCTTATGTCCGGAGCCCCAAACCCAGATCTCATGTGAAGTGCAGCTGTCTGACTGGTGTGAAGCCTCATTTTTTCCTCCAACACATGGACGGCACATTACCCATGAAGATTCTAATCGCTTTTTTGGCGAACTCTGCGTCCAGAGAACCCTGCGCTTTATTTTCGGAGCGATTATGGTTTGTGCCTTTATCACCATAATCGACCCCCGCATTCCGATTATCATACATGGCCTGAGCGGGGCTGTTAGCGCACTACTCCTCACATTTACATTCTCTACAACCGGTTATCAGCAGCCCTATGTGTTGTCAGACAAACTACAAAGCACCATGAAATCCTCCACTATTCAAAACAATAGTATGGCTTCTATCTGTACCTAGATATTACAACAATAACTTGGAACTGTATTACAGTATAAACCTTAATTTAATTTAAAAATAAAAATGATTTCGTCCTTCCAAACACAAGTCAAAAGACCCCAAGCCCCTCCCACCAACTTCCTGTTGCACACCTGAGTAGAAAGAGGGAGGGGGAGGGGAAGCCTTAAATAGCTTCATACTTTGTCTATCAAGACATTAGAAAAATCTATGGCTAACATCAACAAATAAAAACTTTTGTCCAGGAGTAGGTGGAATAAGCCCCCATATTGCAAATGGGAGGGAATCCCCCTTGACTCACATATCCCCTGGGAAGTCAAACCACAAGTTTTGAGACCAAAATACCACACAACAGTGTAACAAAAGCCAAAACCTGAAACTCCTGCAAAAAGATGGCTGAAGGAGTTCAACCAAACTCCTTCAAAGGCCACAACAAAATGGCGCCATTAACACATGAAATGTAGTTGTTGATCCCGCCAAAATCAAGATTTCTTCACTAGAAACATAAACTTTTTTAAAACAACTGGAATAAAAACCTAAATGATTCTACTGGAAATGGAATTCAGTACAAAACCAGAGATATTTTGCTCGAGACAAAAATCAGCAGAAACAAAAAGGCAGTTGGAGCAATCGAAAATCGGTCCACGGCAAAATGGTGAATGAAACTCGGACTACAGAGAAATGGCCGGCATTAACAAATGACAAGACAAACCAGGATTTCTTCCTACAAAAACTGACTATACAATTGAGATACCAATATTAACATTTATCCTTAGACAAACACTTTAGGCTATGTCAATTAGGGCCTATATTGAAATATAGGCATATTTAACTAAACAATATTGGGTAGCACAGTGGTGTAGTGGTTAGCACCCCCGCCCAGCAGCAAAAAGGGCCGCTGGCTTGATTCCCAACCACAACACCACCCGCCTGGTCTCTGCATGTCCTCCCTGCGCATGCGTGGGTCTCCTCCGGGCACTCCGGTTTCCTCCCACACTCCAAAGACATGCTGGCAGGCCAATTGGCCTCCGTCCAAAATTGGCCCTAGTACATGAATGCAAACTGGGGACCCTGGATTGCGGGCTCCCCGAGGGCAGGGACCGACGTGAGCATGTGATGCACGTGTGGAGCCCTGCGCAAACTGATGGCACTATATGGGTACCTTTAAACAAATATGAGCATCTCAATGAGACACAATGCACAGGGACAGGGACAACAGCAGACACACACCCACACTCACTCAGGCTGAACTGGATGAACTGGTATCTCCACCCAACCCCACCAACCATGCAATTATGTAATATATCCAGAATGCCAAAGTTACATAAAACATGAAATAAAACGTAACTCCCCCATGCTATTACCTAGAAGCCTGAGACCCCCCCACAGGGTGTAAACAGTTCCTATTGTGATGTCCTATTGTGATGTCCTAACAATGCATGGGCACTTGGATATGCGATAGGCATTTCAACTTAAAACCAATATTCAATACAGAAAACGGAATAGTTTCCTTGAAAAGTATGTAAACAGTACAAAAATAGAATTCACTTAAAAAGAGAGGGAAGGTGGCGGCCCAGACTGCATAGCTACACACACACACACAAAGGAAATTGGAGCAGCTTCCCCTGTAGCAAGGCCCACAGGTCTTCAAAATGGCCGCCGATCTACATGGTGACTACAACAAAAGCCAGACCCCAACAAAATGGCGCAAATCCAATACAAAGATGGATAAACATTTCAAAGTTCACACACAAAGGAATAGAAAATGGCCGACCGTAGTCACATGGTAGACAACAACAAAAGGAAATAGCAGACAAAAACTATTTTCCTGCAAAAAAACTAAAATTTTCTCCCCACAAAATTACACATTTGAGATACTAAATGAACACTTAGACAAACATTTAAAAAAGTGTAATGCCCAGTACACACGGTCGGACTTTGTTCGGACATTCCTACAACAAAATCCTAGGATTTTTTCCGACGGATGTTGGCTCAAACTTGTCTTGCATACACACGGTCACACAAAGTTGTCGGAAAATCCGATCGTTCTGAACGCGGTGACGTAAAACACGTACATCAGGACTATAAACGGGGCAGTGGCCAATAGCTTTCATCTCTTTGTTTATTCTGAGCATGCCTGGCACTTTGTCCGTCGGATTTGTGTACACACGATCGGAATTTCCGACAACGGATTTTGTTGTCGGAAAATTTTATCTCCTGCTCTCCAACTTTGTGTGTCGGAAAATCCGATGGAAAATGTCCGATGGAGCCCACACACAGTCGGAATTTCCAACAACACGCTCCGATCGGACATTTTCCATCGGAAAATCCGACCGTGTGTACGGAGCATTAGAGTTATGAAAAAGCACAACATGCTATCCAATGAAACAACCAAGCCACATAACCCACAATTACAAGGCTGAAACATACCATCTCTTCTCAAACTCAGTTAACATCAGCTTTCACAGGAACAAGACATTGAGAGATACAGACAGTGAATGCTTGCATGTTCTTTTCATTTCAAAACAAAACCTTTCTATTGTCCACAGTGAGCAGCCAATTTTTCACCATTGTAAAATGCTTGGCCGCCCCGGCCCCCAGGGCACATGCCCATTTGAAAATTCAGCAGCCATCTTCAACAAAGTCTGTGTCTTGAGACAATTAAACACTCTACAAAAGTCATGTAATCTACTTGTCCCATACATAAGTAATAATTACAATTCATCCATTTTTCACAAGCATTACAAACTTGTTACACAGCATACAATTACTTACACATACACACAGTCTCATTACACAAACATTCAAGATACAAAACACACACACACAGGCACACACCAGACATACAATCAAACTTCCAGCATTATCTCAAAAGATGAAAAATTTGTTCTTTTCGCAAATCAGACCCTCCCCAACACATCTTAATGATCTGGTTCTAAAGGAGGTTCTGTTCACTCCTGGCTGGATCGCCATTCTGTTATCGAAATTTGGCTGCACGCAGAGCACACAGCCAAATCTCTTGTTTCAAATAATAATAACAATTTCGTCTAATGATATAAATGCATCTCATCTTCTGATCGTATGCCATCCTCTGGTGTAGCGCATCCTCTGGTGTGTGCCTCCTTACCCACAAACAGACATAAACACATCCTTACATTCTCAGCTCCAGCATCACACTGCCCGCAAAGACCCCCTCCAGAGCAGTGTCCTGGCTCTTTATTAGCAAAACAGGAAGTCCCAAAACTCAAGAGTTGAGCTTCCAACAGCCAAAAACCTCTTACAAAGCTTGTGACCTCACAGGAAATGAACACAGGATGTGAATGACCATATAAGGATTTAACAACACAACAAAATACATACAAAAAAATGACGATGACTAGAGTTCCTCGTGGATGGGAGATTATCTGCAGGTGTACGTCATGACACCCCAACTATGTTGATCAGGCATACCGGGGTGACAATGGCAAACAACCGCTAAACCGATAATGTCTTTGCAGAGCGAACACACACCACCAGATGATCATTCTGTGCATTGCACAGGGGCCTTTTGTTGGAGGACATGTCCTTTCTCTGCAAACAAATCACTCCAAACACCAGGAAGTTTTCCACTACCTAACAGGTGTCAAATAGCATCATTCTGACCAAGTCAGCTCTTTAGAATGGGCTGCAAGAGAACAGACACTGGGAGACTCTTATGACAATACATTAATATAAAATTTTCCACAACACACTAACTGTAAATACTGTAGCTGCCTGCCTGTGGTATTAATAGTAGCTGAACAACAGCAATTGTCTCCAGGTAGCTTTAGGTGCACATTGTGCAGAGGACGCACTACACTAACTGTAAATACTGCAGCTGCCTGCCTGTGGTAATAATAGGATCAGATGAACACCACCAATTTTCTTCAGGTAGCTTTAGGTGCACACTGTGCAGAGGACATAGTACACTAACTGTAAATTCTGTAGCTGCCTACCTGTGGTATTAATAGGATCAGAACAACAGCAATTGTCTCCAGGTAGCTTTAGGTGCACACTGTGCAGAGGGCGCACTACATTAACTGTAAATGCTGTAGCTACCTGCCTATAGTAGTAATAGGATCAGAAGAACACCACTAATTTTCTTCAGGTAGCTTTAGGTGCACACTGTGCAGAGGACACAGTACACTAACTGTAAATACTGTAGCTGCCTGCCTGTGGTATTAATAGGAGCAGAACAACAGCAATTGTCTCCAGGTAGCTTTAGGTGCACACTGTGCAGAGGGCGCACTACATTAACTGTAAATGCTGTAGCTACCTGCCTGTAGTAGTAATAGGATCAGAAGAACATCAGTAATTTTCATCAGGTAGATAAAGGTGCACACTGTGCAGAGGACACAGTACACTAACTGTAAATACTGTAGCTGCCTGCCTGTGGTATTAATAAGAGCAGAACAACAGCAATTGTCTCCAGGTATCTTTAGGTGCACACTGTTCAGAGGATGCACTACAATAACTGTAAATGCTGTAGCTACCTGCCTGTGGTATTAATAGGATCAGAAGAACACCACTAATTTTCTTCAGGTAGCTTTAGGTGCACAAAGTGCAGAGGACACAGTGCACTAATTGTAAATACTGTAGCTGCCTGCCTGTGGTATTAATAGGAGCAGAACAACAGCAATTATCTCAAGGTAGCTTTAGGTGCACACTGTGCAGAGGATGCACTACACTAACTGTAAATGCTGTAGCTGCCTGCCTGTGGTATTAATAGGATCAGAAAAACATCACTAATTTTCTTCAGGTAGTTTTAGGTGCACACTGTGCAGAGGACACAGAACACTAACTGTAAATACTTTAGCTGCCTGCCTGTGGTATTAATAGGAGAAGAACAACAGCAATTGTCTCCAGGTAGCTTTAGGTGCACTCTGTGCAGAGGGCGCACTACATTAACTGTAAATGCTGTAGCTACCTGCCTGTAGTAGTAATAGGATCAGAAGAACATCACTAATTTTCATCAGGTAGATAAAGGTGCACACTGTGCAGAGGACACAGTATACTAACTGTAAATACTGTAGCTGCCTGCCTGTGGTATTAATAAGAGCAGAACAACAGCAATTGTCTCCAGGTATCTTTAGGTGCACACTGTTCAGAGGATGCACTACACTAACTGTAAATGCTGTAGCTGCCTGCCTGTGGTATTAATAGGATCAGAAAAACATCACTAATTTTCTTCAGGTAGCTTTAGGTGCACACAGTGCAGAGGACACAGTGCACTAACTGTGAATTCTGTAGCTGCCTGCCTGTGGTATTAATCAGAGCAGAACAACAGCAATTGTCTCCAGGTAGCTTTAGGTGCACACTGTGCAAAGGACACACTACACTAACTGTAAATACTGTAGCTGTCTGCCTGTTGTATTAAAAGAATCAGAAGAACACCACTAATATTCTTCAGGTAGCTTTAGGTGCACACTGTGCAGAGGACACAGTATACTAACTGTAAATACTGTAGTTGCCTGCCTGTGGTATTAATAGGAGCAGAACAACAGCAATTGTCTCCAGGTAGCTTTAGGTGCACACTTTGCAGAGGACGCACTACACTAACTGTAAATGCTGTAGCTACCTGCCTGTGGCATTAATAGGATCAGAAGAACACCACTAATTTTCTTCAGGTAGATTTAGGTGCACACTGTGCAGAGGACACAGTACACTAACTGTAAATGCTGTAGCTACCTGCCTGTGGTATTCATAGGATCAGAAGAACACCACTAATTTTCATCAGGTAGCTTTAGGTGCACACTGTGCAGAGGTCACAGTACACTAACTGTAATTACTGTAGCTGCCTGCCTGTGGTTATTAATAGGAGCAGAACAACAGCAATTGTCTCCAGGTAGCTTTAGGTGCACACTGTGCAGAGGACGCACTACACTAACTGTAAATGCTGTAGCTACCTGCCTGTGGTATTAATAGGATCAGAAGAACACCACTAATTTTCTTCAGGTAGCTTTAGGTGCACACTGTGCAGAGGACACAGTGCACTAACTGTAAATACTGTAGCTGCCTGCCTGTAGTATTAATAGGAGCAGAACAACAGCAATTGTCTTCAGGAAGCTTTAGGTGCACACTGTGCAGAGGATGCACTACACTAACTGTAAATGCTGTAGCTGCCTGCCTGTGGTATTAATAGGATCAGAAAAACACCACTAATTTTCTTCAGGTAGCTTTAGGTGCACACTGTGCAGAGGACACAGTCCACTAACTGTAAATTCTGTAGCTGCCTGCCTGTGGTATTAATCGGAGCAGAACAACAGCAATTGTCTCCAGGTAGCTTTAGGTGCACACTGTGCAGAGGACGCAATACACTAACTTGTAAATAATGCAGCTGCCTGCGGTACTATACTAATAGGATCAGAAGAACACCACTAATTTTCTTCAGGTAGCTTTAGGTGCACACTGTGCAGAGGACACAGTACACTAACTGTAAATACTGTAGCTGTCTGCCTGTGGTATTAATAGGAGCAGAACAACAGCAATTGTCTCCAGGTAGCTTTAGGTGCACACTGAGCAGAGTATGCACTACACTAACTGAAAATACTGTAGCTGCCTGCCTGTGGTATTAATAGGATCAGAACAACACCACTAATTTTCTTCAGGCAGCTTTAGGTGCACACTGTGCAGAGGACACAGTGCACTAACTGTAAATACTGTAGCTGCCTGCCTGTGGCATTAATCGGAGCAGAACAACAGCAATTGTCTCCAGGTAGCTTTAGGTGCACACTGTGAAGAGGATGCACTACACTAACTGTAAATGCTGTAGCTACCTGCCTGTGGTATTAATAGGATCAGAAAATCACCACTAATTTTCTTCAGGTAGCTTTAGGTGCACACTGTGCAGAGGACACAGTACACTAACTGTAAATACTGTAGCTGCCTGCCTGTGGTATTAATAGGAGCAGAACAACAGCAATTGTCTACAGGTATCTTTAGGTGCACACTGTGCAGAGGATGAACTACACTAACTGTAAATGCTGTAGCTACCTGCCTGTGATATTAATAGGATCAGAAGAACACCACTAATTTACTTCAGGTAGCTTTAGGTGCACACTGTGGAGAGGACACAGTGCACTAACTGTAAATACTGTAGCTGCCTGCCTGTGGTATTAATAGGAGCAGAACAACAGCAACTGTCTCCAGGTAGCTTTAGGTGCACACTGTGCAGAGGACACAATACACTAACTATAAATGCTGTAGCTACCTGCCTGTGGTATTAATAGGATCAGAAGAACACCACTAATTTTCTTCAGGTAGCTTTAGGTGCACAAAGTGCAGAGGACACAGTACTCTCACTGTAAACACTGTATTTGCCTGCCTGTGGTATTAATAGGAGAAGAACAACAGCAATTGTCTCCAGGTAGCTTCAGGTGCACACTGTGCAGAGGATGCACTACACTAACTGTAAATGCTGTAGCTACCTGCCTGTGGTATTAATAGGATCAGAAGAACACCACTAATTTTCTTCAGGTAGATTTAGGTGTACACTGTGCAGAGGACACAGTGCACTAACTGTAAATACTGTAGCTGCCTGCCTGTGGTTTTAATAGGAGCAAAACAACAGCAATTGTCTTCAGGTAGCTTTTGGTGCACACTGTGCAGAGGACGCACTACACTAACTGTAAATGCTGTAGATTCCTGCCTGTGGTATTAATAGGATCAGAAGAACACCACTCATTTTCTTCAGGTAGCTTTAGGTGCACAATGTGCAGAGGACACAGTACACTAACTGTAATTACTGTAGCTGCCTGCCTGTGGTTATTAATAGGAGCAGAACAAAAGCAATTGTCTCCAGGTAGCTTTAGGTGCACACTGTGCAGAGGACGCACTACACTAACTGTAAATGCTGTAGCTACCTGCCTGTGGTATTAATAGGATCAGAAGAACACCACTAATTTTCATCAGGTAGCTTTAGGTGCACACTGTGCAGAGGACACAGTACACTAACTGTAAATACTGTAGCTGCTTGCCTGTAGTATTAATAGGAGCAGAACAACAGCAATTGTCTCCACATATCTTTAGGTGCACACTGTGCAGAGGACGCACTACACTAACTGTAAATGCTGTAGCTACCTGCCTGTGGTATTAATAGGATCAGAAGAACACCACTAATTTTCTTCAGGTAGCTTTAGGTGCATACTGTGCAGAGGAAACAGTGCACTAACTGTAAATACTGTAGCTGCCTGCCTGTGGTATTAATAGTAGCAGAACAACAGCAATTGTCTCCAGGTAGCTTTAGGTGCACACTGTGCAGAGGATGTTCTATACTAACTGTAAATGCTGTAGCTGCCTGCCTGTGGTATTAATAGGATCAGAAAAACACCACTAATTTTCTTCAGGTAGCTTTAGGTGCACACTGTGCAGAGGACACAGTGCACTAACTGTAAATTCTGTAGCTGCCTGCCTGTGGCATTAATCAGAGCAGAACAACAGCAATTGTCTCCAGGTAGCTTTAGGTGCACACTGTGCAGAGGACGCACTACACTAACTGTAAATACTGTAGCTGCCTACCTGTTGTATTAATAGGATCAGAAGAACACCACTAATTTTCTTCAGGTAGCTTTAGGTGCACACTGTGCAGAGGACACAGTACACTAATGCCCCGTACACACGGTCGGACATTGATCGGACATTCCGACAACAAAATCCTAGGATTTTTTCCGACGGATGTTGGCTCAAACTTGTTTTGTGTACACACAGTCGCACAAAGTTGTCGGAATTTCCGATCCCAACAATGCGGTGACGTCAACCACGTACGACAAGACTAGAAAAGGCCAGTTCAGAACCAAGCGCGGCACCCTTTGAGCTCCTTTTGCTAATCTCGTGTTAGTAAAAGTTTGGTGAGAGACGTTTTGCGCTTTTTCAGACTCGTGGCTTTCAGATCATTTTCTGCAGTTCAGTTTGTGCTTGTGGGTTTGTATCTGCTCTTCAGTGCGTGCAAGCAAGCTACGTGTGACTTTGTCATTGTGTTCTTGTTCGTTCGTTACTGTTTTTCAGGTCGCTCTTCACAGGCCTTGCTGTTCTTCAGTGCGTTCTGTTACTTCGTTCTGAGCAGCCGACCGTTTTCTAGCCATGCTGCGTATACGTACTCCTCATAGAGTTCGTGCTGTGCGGGGGGCTTGGTGTTGGGGTCCTGACCTTGACACAAGTCCAGTCCATGAACAGGGTGGGGAGGAGTTCATGGACCAAGAATTGGTTGCTTCAGCTTGACCAATTCTCTCATATGCCTTTGCTCCGTGAGATCCGTAAGACTAATCCTGATGATTTCAGGAACTTTCTCAGGATGACGGACCCCGTATTTCACCGTTTGTTGGCTTCGCTGACCCCCTATATCATCAGGCAGGATACCTGCTTGAGGCAAGCCATCACTCCGGAGCAGAGGCTCGTCGCTACCCTGCGGTACTTGGCGACACGGAGAAGCCTGCAGGACTTGAAGTTCTCAACAGGCATCTCCCCCCAGGCTCTGGGTATCATTATCCCAGAGACCTGTTCTGCCATCATCCAGGTCCTGCAGAAGAAGTATACGAAGGTAAGATTTTTATCCTTTAATATCACATTTTATTGTATTTAATGTTTGATAATATATTGTATTTCTTTCCTCATTCCCTAATTACCATGATTGTAATATGCTGTGAATGTCCCCTTTGTCCTCATGCATGCTGGATTTTTATGTAATTATTTTTTTAGTCCTTCATACATATTTGCCTTCACCAACCTCCCCAGCATGTTCTCCTGGCCCTATATTCACCTCATGTAGTAACTTAACAATGTATTTTATCAGCTCCATAGTAGTGCTTTACCCCAAACACCCCCTAAAATGTTTTTAAATGTGATTTGTGCTTTAAATTCAGGCAGAGTACCAGAGGCTTTTTTTGTAGTGTCCCCAAATCATTTTTATTAACCCTCCCTCCCCCCAACTGCTAAGTCATCTGATCCGAATTCTCTATCTATCCTAAATCATCTATCTGCTGACTTTGCCAAACCCATACACACTATACCCATCTCTTCTGTGCTCAGATTTATGAATGAATTCCCCAAAGCATGTAGTGCAAGGGCCTGTCTGCATACTTTAAAATGGTACTGTTTAAAGTTTTTGTATCCTATTATTATCTTGATAGGTAATAGCAGAATGTCCAAATTTGCTCAAATGTGTACAGTGTGTATTTATATCTTTGTATTATGACACTTCTTACCTGTCCAGTGGGCTGCCAATAGTGTAACTAAGGAGGAGCTGTTCCAGGTAATACCCATTATTTAGGCACTCATCTCTCAATGAAGTGGAGAGGGTTACTTGTCCAAGATTACCCCCTATAATCTTAGAAATGGCCCATGAGAGGGGGGGGGGGGATATGATAGGTGTACCTTATACTTTGGTGTTGTAAAATTCCTCTTAATAAATTTTATCTGGATGTTGGCCAAGAATGTTTGTGTCTAATCTGCTTTCCATGTTTATGTGCAAAAATACAAATTTTTTTTGGTTTTCCTCAACAGTTTCCTTCCACGCCACAGGAATGGCAGACTGTGGCCTCCCACTTTGCCCAGCGGTGGGACTTTCCTAACTGCGGAGGGGCAATTGATGGGAAACACATCCACATTGTCCCACCACCCATCTCGGGGTCGTACTATTATAATTACAAGGGGTTCAATAGTATTGTGATGTTGGCGGTGGTGTCGGCTAATTACAACTTCCTGTATGTGGACGTGGGGAAGAATGGCCGGATGTCCGATGGTGGAGACATCGCCCAGACGGAGTTTTACAGGCATCTCCAGAATGGCAGCTTGGACTTGCCACCTCCAGAAGAGAATGTGGAAGGACTCCCATTCATCTTCGTTGCGGATAAAGCATTTGCGCTGGGGGACCATCTTATGCGGCCATTCCCGATGAGGACCCTCACCCCGGAACAGAGGGTTTTTAATTATCGGCTGGCCAGAGCCAGAAGAGTGGTGGAGAACACATTTGGAATCATGGCCAGCTGTTTCTGCCTATTTCTGACACCCATCCATATGGCGGAGTATAAACTTAATCATATAATCCTGGCGTGCTGTGTTCTACATAACTTTTTACACCAACATTCTGAAAAACTATGCTGGCTCAGTTGGGCCTGAGGCCGGAATTCTAAATGAAACAACCCTGACGGCGCTTGAAAGTGGCCATCCTGGCTTGCCCTCCCTGAGTGCCGTGATGTCCGGTTAAGATACCTTGAGTTCTTTGCAGGTAGGGGGGCCATCAATATGCCAGACAATTTGTGAATCCTTTATCAAATAAAACCAAAAAAACAAATCTTTGGTGACATTTACTGCTTGTGTTTTTTTCAGCTGACCCTGACAGAAATGTGGGGAGTTCTGAAAATGGCGTGATTGTGTAACCTTATAAAAAGCACTGTTGGGTGTTATTTACTAAAGGCAAAGACACTTTGCACTACAAGTGCACTTGAAACTGCACTGAAACTGCACTTGTAGTGCAAAGAGGATTTGCCCTTAGGAAATAACCCCCCTTTTCACAGAAAGGAACAATTACATCACCAAAAAAGTGTTGTAGCATTGAGACAATAATCCACACATTCTTGATTAACAATCTTTTTAATACCTGCACAATCACATGTGCATTTAGAAAAGGTTTTTAAAACAAACCAACATGTTTGTTGTATAACAATTTTTGGAGTGGCATTATCAAAAATAGGAATGTCCATTTAAGATAAAACAGGCATGTGTAAAAACAACAAGAAAGACACAAATCTTGAACTTAGAAAGTTCACATTTGGTAGAACTTGAAGGCAATATCAGACATGAGCATTTATGAACTGTGTTTGATATTGCGTTCAGATGGGGTGAAGTCACCCCAGGAAAAGCCAAATTTGGAAGATGCACACAATTTTGCCAATGTCAACATGTGCTAGCTGCCATAACGGGGGATGAAGGGACATGTTTTGGGGGAGAAACCCCTTCCTCTCAGCTACTTTATTATTGAGGAAGGGGTTGCACCCCCAAAACGCGTCCATTGATCTCCCGTGATGGCAGATAGCACATGTTGACACACTGTGTGCATCCTCCAAATTTGGCTTTTCTAAAAATCGCTAAAACATTTTTACCACTGTAGCACACAAAAAAAGAAAAGGATTTGGAGGGGTTTTAAACTCTCCCCAAAACATCAATGATGTTTTTATTTTTTTGAATAACATCATTGATGTTTTTCTTGAGGTTTTCCAATTCTAAATTACACCACATGATCTCCCCGATCAGGATCTGTGCACTTTCTGATGTGAAAGGATCTGAATCCACAACATCACGATCACCTAAAAAGGGAGAAACCAAACAAAAACAGGTATCAAAAATATGCCGGCATCCATCTCTTACCTGAGCCTGTGGTCGCAGACACTCACCTGTTGTGGTGACTAGTTCCAGCACGTCTTCTTCCTCCTCCTGCTCTTCTTGGGTTGGGGGTATTTCCCCTTCTTCCCAAGGTGGGGGGTCTGTGGTCTCCTCGGATGAGGGGTGTCCTCCGAGTCTTTTCTCCCCTATGTAAAACAAAAATGGTATACTTAGCACACAGATATTTGATGAAAGAATTATAAAAAGGAAACATTGCTTGGAAGTGGGGTACAATTGTCTATTTTGGCCGAGTTCCAAAATGTAGCATTTTCAGTGTCCTTTGTCAAGCTGCAGTACTTTTTACCTGTTTGGTACAAGCTTCACAGATGGAGTCACCCCTATAGTATACACTGGAGCACCTGTGTAGCCCCCCTAATAAAAATGGTGTTCTGGGGTTACACACTAGTGCTCCAGTGTCCAGATGTGAAAACAGCTGCTCAGTGTCCTCTCCTTACACAGAATCTAGTTTGCATTTCATTCTAGTAACAAACACATCTACACAACCAAATTAGTTTCATACAAGTAGGGCGTAAAAAATGTGGCCAAATGCATATGGCCAAAACAATGGTGTTTTATAGGCCAAAAGAAAAATGTTGGATACGAACGAATAATGTGCCCATGAACATGAAAGTTGCCATTTTAAAATGTACAACACTTTTAAGAAAAGCACATGGAGCAGCACGAACGTAATAAACACAAAAAGAATAGGAACACAGGACAACTACTTACTTTTTTGCAGCGCTCTCCGGATCTTTCTGTACTGCTCGTGTTCTCGTAATTTGAGGTCCGACCACCGCTTCCTGAGCTGATCTTTCGATCGTCGTACCCCGAAATTCCGGTGCAGACTTTTGACCACTTTCGCCATGATCTTGGCCTTTCGGACATTGAGGTTGAGGTAAGGTCCATACTTCCCGTCATAGTCGGCATTCTTCAGGATGTCCACCATCTCCAACATCTCCCCAAAGGACATATTTGAGGCCTTAAATCTCCTTCTGGATGCGGACGTTTCCAGCTCCGGGCTTTCCTCCTCCTCCTCCTCATTGCTGCAATTAGCACGCACCTGCTGTGTATCCGCCATGTGCTCTTCCCCCACTGCGCAGAACGAAAAGGGGCGGGGAATAGACTAGAAAGAACGTCGGGGGGGAGTTACACGCATGCGCAGTGTGTATAAAGCATAACACGCGTGCGTATTACGTACGATCTGTGAGCGGAGGAAGGAGCATCGAAGGCGCCGATCGTGATAACAAAGGTAAGATCTAAACTTGGGCCTATACTGCTTCGAAATTGAAGCTTATATTGTAACAAGATTAGGAGAGTTTGGCCTGACCTTAGGGTTTTTCTTGTGTTGTGTCTTGCAGAGAAAATGGATGGCTTTAATAACCACAACTTCCTCCCCCTGTTCATAGACAAGTACAGGGAGCTGCCCTGTCTGTGGCAGGTGAGACATCCCCATTATAATAATAAACAAAAGAGGCAGGCAGCGCTGGAGACACTGCTGGAGTTGGTGAAGCCGGTGGTCCCCACAGCAACCATCCCTTATTTAAAAACCAAAATTGGTGGCCTGAGGAGCCCTTATCTTAGGGAGCGCAAGAAGGTCACGGATTCCCAGAGATCCGGAGCTGCAGCAGATGACATTTATGTCCCCAGGCTGTGGTACTATGAGACACTGCGATTTCTGTCAGACCACACTGAAGTCAGGGTATCCCACTCAACCCTTCCTTCCACTCGTCCTTCCACCCCAGCTGAGCCTTCTGATGTCTAACCTGGGGCTTCCAGCCAGGAAGAAGTGGAGGAACCCAGCTGGAGTCAGGTATAGCATTCTTCTATGGATTTCTTGTCAATAAAGAAATCATCTTTACTAGATGTTATTATTGATCACTAATTGCTGATTGAAAAAAGTGTTTGACATATCAATAGACAGTAGTGGGCACCCAAAATTGGGACAAGAATGAAAAATGCTGGGCTCAGAATGGTAGTCTGTTATATTTGTTCACATTCAATTTGCAACAGTCAGGAGGTGAAAATTGTGTGATTGATGACTAAAAAAACTAAAACTATGTCCCTTTTTCATACACAGGAAGACCTCAGCCAGGAGGAGGCTGTGAAATGTGGCAGCCAGGAGGAGGCGGGGTTAGTGGCAGCCAGGAGGAGGCGGGGTTAAGTGTCAGCCAGGAGAAGCCTGGGACCAGTCGCAGCCTGACGGAATCGCAGGTTCCTCCCCTCTGCCTTCCATACAAAAGACCCAGGAAGGGGAGTCACATTCAGGAGGCTTCTGCTTCCCTCAGAGCCTTACCCACTCCTGAAGAGGCCTTTGCCTGCATGGCTGCCACAAAACTGCAGGGCATGCAGGAGGGTCAATGCCTCATGTGTGAGCAACTTATTTATAAAGTCCTAACTAAGGGGGTAAGTGGCGAAATCACACCCAAGACCAACGTGATTGAGTTGGACCATCCTCCTCCTCCTCCTGCTGCCACAACTCCATCACCAGAGCCACAGCGTGGAAGGAAGCTTGGAAGGAAGACCAGAGAGTGATGGCCCTGGGTTATTTATTTATTATTTATTTCAGGTACTTATATAGCGCCGTCAATTTACGCAGCACTTTACATATACACTGTACATTCACATCAGTCCCTACACCCTCAAGGAGCTTACAATCTAAGGTCCCTAAACTCACATTCATACAGGATCCAATTAGCCTACCAGCATGTCTTTGGGGTGTGGGAGGAAACCGGAGTACCCGGAGGAAACCCACGCAGACACAGGGAGAACATGCAAACTCCAGGCAGGTAGTGCCGTGGTTGGGATTCGAACCAGCGACCCTTCTTACTGCTAGGCGAGTGTGCTACCCACTACACCACTGTGCCGCCCAGTCTGGTCTGACAAAAGCTGCAGTCTCTTGTATGACCACAGCCTGGGGACACAGATGTCATCTGCTGCTTTCCTGATCTCTGGGACTTGTGGACCAGACTGCACTCCCTTACATATGGACTCCTCAGGCCACCAATTTTGCTTGAAAATAGTTGATGTCTGCCCTGGGGGTCCAAGGCTTCACCCATTTCTGCTGTTTCTCCAGCGTTGCCTCCCTCTTTGTTTAGTTGTGAGCCCTTAATAAATGAATTTTTTGGGAAAATTATACTCTCCTATGTGTGTTTTCATCCAAAAAGGACAGTTTGGTGGTAAGGATTCAGGTACATTTCGAAAGTACAATGTGAAATTAACAAGAGACAACAACACCAAACAATCTCCTACAGATTAAATAGAACAACATATCAATGGTGTTGTGGTAACTTGACACACAAAACACACACAAAAATATTCTGGAGTAAAAATTAAAATACAATAAAACAAAGATCAGCCTTGAAAAAAAGACAAACCCAAAAAAATTAATCTGCCTTAAAACAGAAAAAAAAACCCACAAAAATAATGTTGTCAGATGTGACAAATCAAAATATATTGAGGGAATCCCGATAAATAGTAAAGAAAGAAGTTTGTGAGAAGTCTGTGTGAATATGAGCAGTAAAACTACTTTATTCGTCTCACATTATAAAGAAGAAGAGAGTGCGCTGTATTAAACCATTTTTAACATTGCAGCATGACGAAAGTGCTGTATCCATTCCGAACGCTACTTTTACTCGACCGAGCTGTTCCGTCTCGGAATTTCTTCTGAGCATGCGTGGCACTTTGTGCATCGGAACAGGCCACACACGGTCGGAATTAACGCGATCGGATTTTGTTGTCGGAAAATTTTATAGTCTGCTCTCAAACTTTGTGTGTCAGAAAATCCGATGGCAAATGTCCGATGGAGCCCACACACGGTCGGAATTTCTGACAACACGCTCTGATCGGACATTTTCCATCGGAAAATCCGACCGTGTGTACAGGGCATAACTGTAAATACTGTAGCTGCCTGCCTGTAGTATTAATAGGAGCAAAACAACAGCAATTGTCTCCAGGTAGCTTTAGGTGCACACTGTGCAGAGGACGCAATACACTAACTTGTAAATAATGCAGCTGCCTGCCGTACTATACTAATAGGATCAGAAGAACACCACTAATTTTCTTTAAGTAGCTTTAGGTGCACACTGTGCAGAAGACACAGTACACTTACTGTAAATACTGTAGCTGACTGCCTGTGGTATTAATAGGATCAGAACAACAGCAATTGTCTCCAGGTAGCTTTAGGTGCACTCTGAGCAGAGTATGCACTACACTAACTGAAAATGTTGTAGCTGCCTACCTGTGGTATTAACAGGATCAGAAGAACACCACTAATTTTCTTCCAGTAGCTTTAGGTGCACACTGTGCAGAGGACACAGTACACTAACTGTAAATACTGTACCTGCCTGCCTGTAGTATTAATAGGAGCAGAACAACAGGAATTGTCTCCAGGTATCTTTAGGTGCACACTGTGCAGAGGATGCACTACACTAACTGTAAATGCTGTAGCTACCTGCCTGTGGTATTAATAGGATCAGAAAAACACCAATAATTTTCATCAGGTAGCTTTAGGTGCACACTGTGCAGAGGACACAGTTCACTAACTGTAAATACTGTAGCTGCCTGCCTGTGGTATTAATAGGAGCAGAACAACAGCAACTGTCTCCAGGTAGCTTTAGGTGCGCACTGTGTAGAGGATGCACTATACTAACTGTAAATGCTGTAGCTGCCTGCCTGTGGTATTAATAGGATCAGAAAAACACCACTCATTTTCTTCAGGTAGGTTTAGGTGCACACTGTGCAGAGGACACAGTGCACTAACTGTAAATTCTGTAGCTGCCTGCCTGTGGTATTAATCGGATCAGAACAACAGCAATTGTCTCCAGGTAGCTTTAGGTGCACACTGTGCAGAGGACGCACTACACTAACTGTAAATACTGTAGCTGCCTGCCTGTTGTATTAATAGGATCAGAAGAACACCACTAATTTTCTTCAGTTAGCTTTAGGTGCACACTGTGGAGAGGACACAGTACACTAACTGTAAATACTGTAGCTGCCTGCCTGTGATATTAATAGGAGCAGAATAACAGCAATTGTCTCCAGGTAGCTTTAGGTGCACATTGTGCAGAGGACGCAATACACTAACTTGTAAATAATGCAGCTGCCTGCGCTACTATACTAATAGGATCAGAAGAACACCACTGATTTTCTTCAGGTAGCTTTAGGTGCACACTGTGCAGAAGACACAGTACACTAACTGTAAATACTGTAGCTGCCTGCCTGTGGTATTAATAGAAGCAGAACAACAGCAATTGTCTCCAGGTAGCTTTAGGTGCACACTGTACAGAGGACGCACTACACTAAATGTAAATGCTGTAGCTGCCTGCCTGTGGTATTAATAGGATCAGAAGAATACCACTAATTTTCTTCAGGTAGCTTTAGGTGCACACTGTGTAGAGGACACAGTGCCCTAACTTTAAATATTGTAGCTGCCTGACTGTGGTATTGTTAGTATCAGAACAACAGCAATTGTCTCCAGGTAGCTTTAGGTGCACACTGTGCAGAGGATGCACTACACTAACTGTAAATACTGTATATGCCTGCCTCTGGTATTAATAGGATCAGAACAACAGCAATTGTCTCCAGGTAGCTTTATGTGCACTCTGAGCAGAGTATGCACTACACTAACTAAAAATACTGTAGTTGCCTACCTGTGGTTTTAACAGGATCAGAAGAACACCACTAATTTTCTTCCAGTAGCTTTAGGTGCACACTGTGCAGAGGACACAGTGCACTAACTGTAAATACTGCAGCTGCCTGCCTGTGGTATTAATAGGAGCAGAACAACAGCAATTGTCTCCAGGTAGCTTTAGGTGCACACTGTACAGAGGATGCACTACACTAACTGTAAATGCTGTAGCTGCCTGCCTGTGGTATTAATAAGATCAGAAGAACACCACTAATTTTCTTCTGGTAGCTTTAGGTGCACACTGTGCAGAGGACACAGTGCCCTAACTTTAAATACTGCAGCTGCCTGCCTGTGGTATTAATAGGAGCAGAACAACAGCAATTGTCTCCAGGAAGCTTTAGGTGCACACTGTACAGAGGATGCACTACACTAACTGTAAATGCTGTAGCTGCCTGTCTGTGGTATTAATAAGATCACAAGAACACCACTAATTTTCTTCGGATAGCTTTAGGTGCACACTGTGCAGAGGACGCACTACACTAACTTGTAAATACTACAGCTGCCTGTGGTACTGTACTAATAGGTTCAGAAGAACACAACTAATTTTCATCAGGTAGCATTAGGTGCACACTGTGCAGAGGATGCCCTACACTAACTTTTAAATACTGCAGCTGCCTGCGGTACTTTACTAATAGGATCAGAAGAACACCACTAATTTTCTTCAGGTAGCTTTAGGTTCACACTGTGTGGAGGACGCACTACAATAACTTGTAAATACTGGAGCGGCCTGCTTACTGTACTAATAGGATCAGAAGAACACCACTTATTTTGTTTACGTAGCTTTAGTTGCACACTGTGCAAAGCATGCACTACACTAACTGTAACTACTGCAGCTGCCTGCCTGTGGTACTAAGAGGATCAGAACACCAACAATTTTCTTCAGGTAGCTTTAGGTGCACACTGTGCAGAGGACACAGTATACTAATTGTAAACTCTGTAGCTGTCTGCCTGTGGTATTATTAGGATCAGAACAATAGAAATTGTCTCCAGGTAGCTTTAGGTGCACAATGTGCAGAGGACGCACTACACTAACTGTAAATGCTGTAGCTGCCTGCCTGTGGAATTAATAGGATCAGAAGAACACCACTAATTTTATTCAGGTAGCTTTAGGTGCACACTGTGCAGAGGACACAGTACACTAACTGTAAATACTGTAGCTGCCTGCCTGTGGTATTAATAGGAGCAGAACAACAGCAATTGTCTCCAGGTGGCATTAGGTGCACACTGTGCAGAGGACGCACTACACTAACTGTAAATACTGTGGCTGCCTGCCTGTGGTATTAATAGGATCAGAAGAACACCACAAATTTTCTTCAGGTAGCTTTTGGTGCACACTGTGCAGGTGACGCACTACACTAAATTGTAAATACTGCAGCTGCCTGCGGTACTGTACTAATAGGATCAGAAGAACACCACTAATTTTATTCAGGTAGCTTTAGGTGCACACTGTGCAGAGGATGCACTACACTAACTTGTAACTACTACAGCTGCCTGTGGTACTGTATTAATAGGTTTAGAAGAACATCACTAATTTTGTTTACGTAGCTTTAGGTGCACACTGTGCAAAGCACGCACTACACCACCTGTAAATACTGCAGCTTCCTGCCTGTGGTACTAAAAGGATCAGAACACCACCTGTTTTCTTCAGGTAGCTTTAAGTGCACACTGTGCAGAGGACACAGTACACTAACTGTCAATAATGTAGCTGCCTGCCTGTGGTATTATTAGGATCAGAACGATAGCAATTGTCTCCAGGTAGCTTTAGGTGCACACTGTGCAGAGGACGCACTACACTAACTGTAAATACTGTGGCTGGCTGTCTGTAGTATTAATAGGATCGGAAGAACACCACTAATTTTCTTCGGGTAGCTTTAGGTGCACACTGTGTAGAGGACACAGTGCCCTAACTTTAAATACTGTAGCTGCCTGACTGTGGTATTGTTAGGATCAGAACAACAGCAATTGTCTCCAGGTAGCTTTAGGTGCACACTGTGCAGAGGATGCACTACACTAACTGTAAATACTGTAGCTGCCTGCCTCTGGTATTAATAGGATCAAAAGAACAGCAATTGTCTCCAGGTAGCTTTAGGTGCACTTTGAGCAGAGTATGCACTACACTAACTGAAAATACTGTAGCTGCCTACCTGTGGTTTTAACAGGATCAGAAGAACACCACTAATTTTCTTCCAGTAGCTTTAGGTGCACACTGTGCAGAGGACACAGTGCCCTAACTTTAAATACTGTAGCTGCCTGCCTGTGGTATTAATAGGAGCACAACAACAGCAATTGTCTCCAGGTAGCTTTAGGTGCACACTGTACAGAGGACGCACTACACTAAATGTAAATGCTGTAGCCACCTGCCTGTGGTATTAATAAGATCAGAAGAATACCACTAATTTTCTTCCGGTAGCTTTAGGTGCACACTGTGCAGAGGACACAGTGCCCTAATTTTAAATACTGTAGCTGCCTGCCTGTGGTATTAATAGGAGCACAACAACAGCAATTGTCTCCAGGTAGCTTTAGGTGCACACTGTACAGAGGACGCACTACACTAAATGTAAATGCTGTAGCTGCCTGCCTGTGATAATAATAGGATCAGAAGAATACCACTAATTTTCTTCAGGTAGCTTTAGGTGCACACTGTGTAGAGGACACAGTGCCCTAACTTTAAATACTGTAGCTGCCTGATTGTGGTATCGTTAGTATCAGAACAACAGCAATTTTCTCCAGGTAGCTTTAGGTGCACACTGTGCAGAGGATGCACTACACTAACTGTAAATACTGTATATGCCTGCCTCTGGTATTAATAGGATCAGAACAACAGCAATTGTCTCCAGGTAGCTTTAGGTTCACACTGTACAGAGGATGCACTACACTAACTGTAAATGCTGTAGCTGCCTGCCTGTGGTATTAATAAGATCAGAAGAACACCACTAATTTTCTTCTGGTAGCTTTAGGTGCACACTGTGCAGAGGACACAGTAAACTAACTGTAAATACTGTAGCTGCCTGCCTGTGGTATTAATAGGAGCAGAACAACAGCAATTGTCTCCAGGTAGCTTTAGGTGCACACTGTGCAGAGGACGCACTACACTAACTGTAAATACTGTTGCTGCCTGCCTGTGGTATTAATAGGATCAGAAGAACACCACTAATTTTCTTCAGGTAGCTTTTGGTGCACACTGTGCAGGTGACGCACTACACTAAATTGTAAATACTGCAGCTGCCTGCGGTACTGTACTAATAGGATCAGAAGAACACCACTAATTTTATTCAGGTAGCTTTAGGTGCACACTGTGCAGAGGATGCACTACACTAACTTGTAACTACTACAGCTGCCTGTGGTACTGTATTAATAGGTTTAGAAGAACATCACTAATTTTGTTTACGTAGCTTTAGGTGCACACTGTGCAAAGCACGCACTACACCACCTGTAAATACTGCAGCTTCCTGCCTGTGGTACTAAAAGGATCAGAACACCACCTGTTTTCTTCAGGTAGCTTTAGGTGCACACTGTGCAGAGGACGCACTACACTAACTGTAAATACTGTGGCTGGCTGCCTGTAGTATTAATTGGATCAGAAGAACACCACTAATTCTCTTCAGGTAGCTTTAGGTGCACACTGTGTAGGGGACGCACTACACTAAATTGTAAATACTGCAACTGCCTGCGGTTCTGTACTAATAGGATCAGAAGAACACCACTAATTTTCTTCACATAGTTTTAGGTGCACACTGTGCAGAGAACGCACTACACTAACTTGTAAATACTACAGCAGCCTGTGTTACTGTAGTAATAAGAGGAACACCACTAATTTTCTCCAGGTAGCTTTAGGTGCACACTGTGCAGTGGATGCACTACACTAACTGTAAATGCTGTTGCTTCCTGCCTATAGTATTAATAGGATAAGAAGAATGCCACTAATTGTATTCAGGTAGCTTTAGGTGAGCACTGTGCAGAGGACACAGTGCACTAACTGTAAATACTGTAGCTTTCTTCCTGTGGTATTAATAGGAGCAGAACAACAGCAATTGTCTCCTGGTAGCTTTAGGTGCACACTGTGCAGAGGACGCACTATACTAACTGTAAATGCTGTAACTGCCTGCCTGTGGTATTAATAGGATTAGAAAAACACCACTAATTTTCTTCCGGTAGCTTTAGGTGCACACTGTGCAGAGGACACAGTGCACTAACTGTAAATACTGTAGCTGCCTGCCTGTGGTATTAATCGGAGCAGAACAACAGTAATTGTCTCCAGGTAGCTTTAAGTGCACACTGTGCAGTATATGCACTACACTAACTGTAAATGCTGTAGCTACATGCCTATGATATTAATAGGATCAGAAGAACACCACAAATTTTCTTCAGGTAGCTTTAGGTGCACACTGTGCAGAGGACACAGTACACTTATGCCCCGTACACACGGTCGGATTTTCCGATGGACAATGTCCGATCGGAGCGTGTTGTCGGAAATTCCGACCGTGTGTGGGCGCCATCGGACATTTTCCATCGGATTTTCCGACACACAAAGTTGGACAGCAGGAGATAAAATTTTCCGACAACAAAATCCGATCGCGTCAATTCCGACTGTGTGTGGCCTGTTCCGACGCACAAAGTGCCACGCATGCTCAGAAGAAATTCCGACACGGGACAGCTCGTTCTGGTAAACTTAGCGTTCGTAATGGATACAGCACTTTCGTCACGCTGCAATGTTAAAAATGGTTTAATACAGCGCACTCTCTTCTTCTTTATAATGTGACAAGAATTAAGTCGTTTTGCTGCTCATATTCACACTTCTCACAAAGTTTTATTTGTGTTTTTTTTAGTGGGATTCCCTGAATATATTGTTATTAGTTGTCACATCTGACAGTTTTATATATATTTTTTTTTTTTTTTTTGGATTTTCAGCCTTTTTTTTTCTTTAATGTTTGGATTTTTTCCAAGGCTGATCTTTGTTCAATGTTATTTTTATTTTTACTCCAGAATATTTTTGTGTGTGTTTTGTGTGTCAAGTTACCCCAACACCATTGATATCTTTTATTATTTAATCTCCAGGAGATTGTTTGGTGTTGGTGTCCCTTGTTCATTTCACATTGTATATTTGAAATGTACCTGAATCCTCACAAACCAACTGTCATTTTTGAAGTAAAACACATAGGAGAGTATAATTCCAAACAAAAATCCTTTATTAAGGGATCAGAACCAAACAAAGAGGAAGGCAACACTGGATCAACATGAGAAATTAGCGAAGCCTGGGACCCCCACGGCAGACATCAATTCTTCAACATCAAAATTTGTGGCCTGAGGAGTCCATATGTAAGGGAGGGCAATCTGGTCCAGAATTCGCAGAGATCCGGATAGCAGCAGATGACATCTATGTTCCCAGGCTGTGGTACCACAAGAGGCTGCATCTTTTGGCCAACCAGACTGGATCCAGGGCAATCACTGTCTGGTCTTCCTTCCACGCTTCCTTCCGGGCTGTGGCTGTGCAGTTGGAGATGTGGCAGGAGGAGGAGTAGGACCTGGAGGAGGAGGAGGACTGGGAGGACCTGGAGGAGGACTGTGAGGACCTGGAGGAGAGGGAGGAGGAGGACCTGCAGGAGGCGGAGGAGGAGGACCATCCCAAAGATGTGTGTGAGGTGTAATTTGGCCCCTCATACCTTTCTCCAGAGCCTCTGATATGAGGGCCTCACACATGGCTTTTTGGCCCTCCTCCATCCTCTGCATTTTATATGCTATGAATGCAGCAATGTTCTCCTGCATGGTGTGGGGTGCTCCCAGGACCTCTGTAGCCCTCCAAAAGAATGCTATAGCCGCCTCCGCTAGGGTACTCGTCCTACTGCCACTTTCTGTTTTCAGGTGTGGAGGAGGGACCTTGATATCAGCCAGCCGGCTCGGCCCGGCCACCTCCTGGCTGAGACTTCCCTGTGTATGAAAAAGGGACATGGTTGTAATGTTTTGCATCATCAATCACAATCCTAAATTAGTACTCCCAACTAACATCTAGTTAACATCATTGATTGGACAAGCAGAAATATTTAGAGAAATGCTATACCTGGCTCAATCTGGGCTCCTCCACATGTGGCCTGGAAGGCCCAGGTTGGGCGTCAGAAGCCTCAGCCAGGGGGGAAGGAAGCGTGGAAGGAAGACTGGAGAGGGATGGCCTGGGTTCAGTCTGGCCTGCCAGAAAGTGCAGCCTGTCGTAGTACAACATCCTGGGGACATAGATGTCATTTGCTGCTCCGGATCTCTGTGAATCCTGGACTTTCTTGCGCTCCCTTAGATATGTGCTCCTCAGGCCACCAATGAAAATCTTTAAATAAGTGATGTCTGCCGTGGGGATCACCTGCTTCACAATTTCACACAATTGCTCCAGTGCTGCCTTCCTCTTTGCTTGGTTCTTGAAATGGGGGTGGGTAATCTCCCACAGACAGGGCAGCTCACTTAGCATATCAATGAATAGTGACATGAAGTCAGTATCTCTCATTAAGATATCCATGTTCACTGCAAGACACAACACAAGACAAAGCCTAATGTCAGACAAAACTCTCCTAATCTTGTTACAATATAGGCCTCAATCTAGAAGCAGTATAGGCACAAGTTTGTCTCTTACCTTCGTTCTTACGATCGGCGCGTCCAATGCTCCTTCCTCCGCTCACAGATCGTACGTAATACGCACGTGTGTTACGCTTTATACACACTGCGCATGCGTGTAACTCCGCCCGCCCCTGACGTTCTTTCTAGTCTATTCCCCGCCCCTTTTCGTTCAGCGCAGTGGGTGAAGAGCACATGGCGGAGTTACAGCAGGTGCGTGCTAATTCTAGCAACGAGGAGGAGGAGGAGGAAAGCCCGGATCCAGGCACGTCCCGATCCAGAAGGAGACGTTTTAAGGCCACAAATATGTCATTTGGGGAGATGTTGGAGATGGTCGACATCATGAAGAAGTCCGACTATGACGGAAAATATGGGCCTTACCCCAACCCCAACATCCGAAAGGCCAAGATCATGGCGAAAGTGGTCAGGAGTCTTGAGAGGAATTTCGGGGTACGACGATCGAAAGATCAGCTCAGGAAGCGGTGGTCGGACCTGAAGTTGAGAGAGCCAGAGCAGTACCGAAAGATCCGGAGAGTGCTGCAAAAAAGTAAGTAGTTGTGCTGTGTTCCTATTCTTTCTGTCTTTATTCCGTTCGTTCTGCTCCATATGCTTTTAGTAATTGTAACGTTTCAAAAGGTCAACTTTAATGTTCATGGGCCCATTATTCGTTCGTATCAAACATTTTTCTTTCGGCCTCTAGAACACCATTGCATTTTCACACATTTTTGGGGGCCTACTTGGATGCCAAATATTTGTTTGTGTAGATGGGTTTGTTACTAGAATGAAATGCCAACTAGATTGTGTGTAAGGAGAGGACACTGAGCAGCTGTTTTCACATCTGGACACTGGAGCACTAGTGTGGGACCCCAGAACACCCTTTTTATTAGGGGGGCCACACAGGTGCTCCAGTGTATACTATAGGGGGGGCTACATCTGTGAAGCTTGTACCAAACCGGTAAAGTATTGCAGCTTGAGAAAGGGCAATAAAAAATATACATCTTGGAACTTGGCTAAAATAGACAATTGTACCCCACTTCCAAGCAATGTTTCCTAGTTCTAGTTCTGCCATCAAATATCTGTGTGCTAATTATACCATTTTTGTTTTACATAGGGGAGAAAAGACTCGGAGGACACCCCTCATCCGAGGAGACCAGAGACCCCCCCCCTCTGGAAGAAGGGGAAATACCACAAACCCAAGAAGCTGAGCAGGAGGAAGAAGAAGATGTGGTGGAGATTGGCACCACAACAGGTGAGTGTCTGCGACCACAGACTCAGGTAAAAGAGATGGATGGTGGCAGATTTTTGAGACCTTTTTTTTTGTTCTTTATCTCTTTTTAGGTGATCGTGATCCAGAACGCTTTACATCTGAAAGTGCCCAGATACTCATCGGGGAGATCATGGGGTGTAATCTCCAATTGCAAAACATCCAGCAACAAATTTTAATAACAAATGATGTTATTAAAAAAAATAATAACATCATTGATGTTTTGGGGCGAATTTAAACCCCACAAAATCACCTGTTTTACGTTACTAAAATTTTTACAATGTTTAGAAAAGCCAAATTTGGAGGATGCACACAGTGTGCCAACATGTGCTATCTGCCATCACGGGAGATCAATGGACGCGTTTTGGGGGTGCAACCCCTTCCTCAATTATAAAGTCGCATTGAGGAAGGGCTTGCTTCCCCAAAACACGTCCCTTGATCCCCCCTGATGGCAGATAGCACATGTTGACATTTGTAAATTGGTGTGCATCTTCCAAATTTGGCTTTTCCAGGGGTGATTTCCCCCCATCTGAACGCTATATCAAACACAGTTCCTAAATACTCATGTCTGATATAGCCTTCATGTTTTACCATATGTGAACTTTGTAAGTTCAAGTTTTTTGGCTTTCTTGTTGGTTTTACACAGGCCTGTTTTATCTGAAATGGATATTTCGATTTTTGATAATGCTACTGCAAACATTGTTATACAACAAACATGTTGGTTTGTTTTAAAAACCTTTCGTAAATGCACATGTGATTGTGCAGCTATAAAAAAGTGCCTTACTCAAGAATGTGTGGATTATTGTCTCAACACTACAACACTTTTGGGGTGATGTAATTGCTGTTTTATGCACAAATGGGGGTTATTTCCTAAGGGCAATTACACTTTGCACTACAAGTGCAGGTTCAGTGCAGTTGCAAGTACACTTGTAGTGAAATGTGTTTTGGCATTTAGGAAGTACCAGCCAACACTATTTTTTATAACGTTACCCAATCACGACATTTTCTGCACTCAAAACATTTCTGTCAGGGTCAGCTAAAACAAACACAAGCAGTAAATGTCCACCAAGAATTTCTTTTGTTTGTTTTTTATTTGAAAAAGGTGTCACAGATTCTCTGGCATATTGATAGCCCCCCTACCCGCAAAGAACTCCAGGTAGCGTAACCGGACATCACGGGCATTCAGGGAGGGCAAGCCAGGACGGCCGCTTTCAAGCGCTGTCAGTGTTGATGGATTTGGGATTCCGGCCTCAGGCCCAACTGAGCCAGCATAGTTGGCTGAATGTTTTCTTAAAAAATTATGGAGAACACAGCAGGCAAGTATTATATGGTTCAGTTTATACTCCGCCATATGGATGGGTGTCAGAAATAATCGGAACCGGCTGGCCAGGATTCCAAATGTGTTCTCCACCACTCTTCGGGCTCTGGCCAGCCGGTAATTAAAAACCCTCTGTTCCGGGGTGAGGGTCCTCATCGGGAATGGCCGCATCAGGTGGTCCCCCAGTGCAAATGCTTCATCAGCAATGAACACAAATGGGAGACCTTCAACATTGTCCTCTGGAGGTGGCAAATCCAAGCTGCCATTCTGGAGAAGCCTGTAGAACTCCGTCTGGGCGATCACTCCACCATCGGACATCCGGCCATTCTTCCCCACGTCCACATACAAGAACTCGTAATTAGCCGACACCACCGCCAACATCACTATACTATTAAACCCCTTGTAATTATAATAGTACGACCCCGAGTTGGGTGGTGGGACGATGTGGACGTGTTTCCCATCAATTGCCCCTCCGCAGTTAGAAAGTCCCACCGCTGGGCAAAGTGGGAGGCCACAGTCTGCCATTCCTGTGGCGTGGAAGGAAACTGTTGAGGAAAAAACAATAAACATTACTATTTTTTCACAGAAACATGGCAAGCAGATTATACACAAACATTATGGGGCAACCTCCAGATAGCATTTACTAAGGGGAATTTAACAACAACAAAGTATAAGGTACACCTATCATATTCCCCCTCCCCCCTCTCATGGGCCATTTCTAACATTATAGGGGGGGAACTCTTGGACAGGTAACCCTCTTCACTTCATTGAGAGATGAATGCCTAAATACAGGGTATTACTTGGAACAGCCCCTCCTTAGTTACACTATTAGCAGACCACTGGACAGGTAAGAAGTGTCTGAATACAAAGATATAAATACACATTGTACACATTTGAGGACATTTGGACATTCTGCTATTACCTACCAAGATAATAATAGGATACAAAAACTTTAAACAGTTCCATTGGAAAGTATACAGGCAGGCCCTTGCACTACATGCTTTGGGGAATTCATCCATAAATCTGACCAGTAAAGAGGTGGGTATAGTGTGTATGGGTTTGGCAAAGTCAACAGATAGATGATTGAGGATAGAGAATTGGGATCAGCTGACTTAGCAGTTGGGGGGAGGGAGGGCTACCAAAAATTTGTGGACACCACAAAAAAAGCCTCTGGCACTCTGCCTAAATTTAAAGCTAAAATAACATTAACAAACATTTTAGGGGGTGTTTGGGGTAAAGCACTACTATAGAGCTGATAAAATACATTGTTAAGTGATTACATGAGGTGAATATAGGGCAGGAGACACCATGCTGGAGAGGTTATTGAAGGGCAAATATGTATGAAGGACATAAAATAATAATTACATAAAAATCCAGCATGCATGAGAACAAAGGGGACATTCACAGCATATTACAATCATGGTCATTAGGGAATGAGGAAAGAAATACAATATATTAGCAAACATTCAATACAATAAAATGTGATATAAAAGGAAAAAAATCTTACCTTCATATACTCCTTCTGCAGGACCTGTATGATGGCAGAACAGGTCTCTGGGATGATGATACCCAGAGCCTGGGGGGAGATGCTTGTCGAGAACTTCAAGTCCTGCAGACTTCTCCCTGTGGCCAAATACCGCAAGGTAGCGACCAACCTCTGCTCCGGAGTGATGGCTTGCCTCATGCAGGTATCCTGCCTGCTGATATAGGGGGTCAGCAAAGCCAACAAACGGTGAAATACGGGGTCCGTCATCCTGAGAAAGTTCCTGAAATCATCAGGATTATTCTCACGGATCTCACGGAGCAAAGGCATATGACAGAACTGGTCACACTGAAGCAACAAATTCTTGGTCCATGAACTCCTCCCCACCCTGTTCATGGACTAGACTTGTGTCAAGGTCAGGACCCCAACACCAAGCCCCCGCACAGCACGAACTCTACGAGGAGTATGCATACGAAACATGGCTAGAAAACGGTCGGCTGCTCAGAACGAAGTAACAGAACGCACTAAAGAACAGCAAGGCCTGTGAAGAGCGACCTGAAAACCAGTAACGAACGAACAAGAATACAATGACTCCTTAAAGTCACGCGGAACTTGCTGCACGCACTGAAGAGCAGATACAAACCCACAAGCACAAACTGAATGGCAGAAAACGATCTGAAAGCCACGAGTCTGAAAAAGCGCGAATCGTCTCTCACCAAACTTTTACTAACACGAGATTAGCAAAAGGAGCCCAAAGGGTGCCGCGCTTGGTTCTGAACCGGCCTTTTCTAGTCTCGTTGTACGTGATGTACGTCACCGCGTGGTTGTCGATCGGAAATTCCGACAACTTTGTGCGACCGTGTGTAGGCAAAACAAGTTTGAGCCAACATCCGTCGGAAAAAATCCTAGGATTTTGTTGTCGGAATGTCCGATCAATGTCCGACCGTGTGTACGGGGCATAACTGTAAATACTGTTTCTGCCTGTGGTATTAATAGGAGCAGAACAACAGCAATTGTCACCAGGTAGCTTTAGGTGCACACTGTGCAGAGGACGCACTACACTAACTTGTAAATACTGCAGCTGCTTGCGGTACTGTACTAATAGGATCAGAAGAAAACCACTAATTTTCTTCAGGTAGCTTTAGGTGCACACTGTGCAAAGGACACACTACACTAACTTGTAAATACTACTGCTGCTTGTGGTACTGTACTAATAGGATCAGAAGAACGCCACTAATTTTCTTCATATAGCTTTAGGTGCACACTTTGCAGAGGACGCACTACACAAATTTGTAAATACTGTAGCTGCCTTTTGTACTGTACTAATAGGATCAGAAGAACACCACTTAATTTGTTTACATAGCTTTAGGTGCACACTGTGCAAAGCATGCACTACACAAACTGTAAATACTGCAGCTGCCTGCCTGTGGTACTAAGAGGATCAGAACACCACCAATTTTCTTCAGGTAGCTTTAGGTGCACACTGTGCAGAGGACACAGTACACTAACTGTAAGTACTGTAGCTGCCTGCCTGTGGTATTAATAGGATCAGAACAACAGCAATTGTCTTCAGGCAGCTTTTGGTGCACACTGTGCAGAGGACGCACTACACTAACTATAAATGCTGTAGCTGCCTGCCTGTGGAATTAATAGGATCAGAACAACGGCATTTGTCTCCAGGTAGCTTTAGGTGCACACTGTGCAGAGGACGCACTACACTAACTGTAAATACTGTGGCTGCCTGTCTGTGGTATTAATAGGATCAGAAGAACACCACTAATTTTCTTCAGGTAGCTTTAAGTGCGCACTGTGCAGGGGACGCAATACACTAACTTGTAAATACTGCATCTGCCTTCAGTACTGTACTAATAGGATCAGAAGAACACCACTAATTTTCTTCAGGTAGCTTTATGTGCACACTGTGCAGAGGACGCTCTAAATTAACTTGTAAATACTGTAGCTGCCTGCGGTACTGTACTAATAGGATCAGAAGAACACCACTAATTTTGTTTATGTAGCTTTAGGTGCACACTGTGCAGAGCATGCACTACACTATCTGTAAATACTGCAGCTGCCTGCCTGTTGTATTAATAGGATCAGAAGAACACCGCTAACTTTCTTCAGGTAGCTTTAGGTGCACACTGTGCAGAGGACACAGTGCACTATCTGTAAATACTGTAGCTACCTGCCTGTGGTATTAATAGGAGCAGAACAACAGCAATTGTCTCCAGGTAGCTTTAGGTGCACACTGTGCAGAGGATGCACTACATTAACTGTAAATGCTGTAGCTACCTGCCTGTGGTATTAATGGGATCAGAAGAACACCACTAATTTTCTTCAGGTAGCTTTAGGTGCACACTGTGCAGAGGACACAGTGCACTAACTGTAAATACTGTAGCTGCCTGTCTGTGGTATTAATAGGAGCAGAACAATAGCAATTGTCTCCAGGTAGCTTTAGGTGCACACTGTGCAGAGGATGCACTAAACTAACTGTAAATACTGTGGCTGCCTGCCTGTGGTATTAATAGGATCAAAAGAACACCACTAATTTTCTTCAGGTAGCTTTAGGTACACACTACATCTACACACTACACTATCTATATATATCTATATATATATATATATATCTCTATCTATCTATCTATCTATCTATCTATCTATCTATCTATCTATCTATCTATCTATCTATCTATCTATCTATCTATCTATCTATCTACACACAACACCTAGGATGTATATATATATACACAATACACTGTAAGTGCAGCTAACTGACTCGCCTGCCTAATCTAACTTAAATCAAACGACACTGTCTCTCAGTCTATCTATCTCTCTTTCAACTCCTGAACACACTACACAGGTCCACCGTGCAGGCGGCCTTATATAGTGTGGGGCGTGTACTAAACCCCCTGAGCCATAATTGGCCAAAACCACCTTGGCTTTGGCCAATTATGGCTCTCTGTACAGACGGCGCTGTGATTGGCCAAGCTTGTGGGTCATAGTGCATGCTTGGCCAATCATCAGCCAGCAATGCACTGCGATTCTGCAGTGAATTATGGGCCGTGACGTGCCAATCGAATTTGCCGCGAATGGCCCATATTGTTCGGAATTCGGCGAACGACTGAACAGGCAATGTACGAGTCGAACATGCGTTCGATTCGAATACGAAGCTCATCCCTATTAACTACATACAAGGCAATCTGTGTACAGAAGATGATATCTTAAGGCAGGGATCAGCATCCTGTAGATCGCAATCTACCAGTAGATCATGGACAGGTCACTGGTAGATCGTGGTCTGGGCTTGCTGACCCATCATCCCAGAGCATAAAACAGAGTGCAATGCAGAGGGATTATCTGTAAAGTTGGAGCTGTAGTAGGGAGTAAGAGCCGCATAAGCTGATGCCTCCTCTGCAGTGCTGGCTTCTGTCCCATGCAGAGTGATACCAACTGCGCGCCACCTCTTATCCCAGCTAACGGTCTCCAGAATGGTGTCAGCAGCAGGAAAGAAGAGATCTTCCCAAGAAAGTTGCAAATGCACTGTGATGCACTCATGGTACAGGTAAACCGCAGCACATCATTGTGAAAACAGCTTTATAGGGGGCTCAGAACAGTAAGGGTTATTTTGACATTTGAAGTTTGGGGGGTGGTAAAACCCCATAGTTAAGACATTTTTTATCACCCCTGCCCCAACTGCACCCCCTTTTGCTACAGTGGACAGGGGTGTACACGTCGCATCTGCTGCAGGACTTATATGCCCTGTCATTGTTGGCGGGTGTAGCACCTGCCAAACATGACCCATTCAAGTGAATGAGACCACTCTGCAAGTCTCCTGCAACCCTGTGCAGTACAGCAAACAAGGGTTAAAGCAGGCAATGTTATGTTGCTTTCTCACCACCTGCTTTGACCTCTTGCGGGGTGCAGAAGCATGCTGTTCCAAGGCACTTGCAGAGTGGCTCCATTTACTTGAATGGGTCGCAGTTGGCAGGTGGTAGCTCCCACCAAAAGCAATTGGGGGCTTAATTCCTGCTAAAACATGTGTAAACCTTTGGCTGCCTCCTCAGCAGCTAAAGGGGGTAGGGATTTTGGAAGGTAAAATAACCCCCAACTTTGTGTGAATGAACCCTAAAGGTGCCACTGCCAAATGCAAGTAAGGATTCGCACGTGCAGCAGGCACTGCTGCTCCTCTGAAAAGCAATCCAAGAGTGTTTGGCAAGTGGTGAGGAAGTGATATGTTGCCTCCTCCCCACCTGATTTAAACCCATGATTTTCATTCAATGCACGCAATTTCAGCATGGTATTACGGAAATTAGAGGTTTAAAATAGGGATGAGCCGAACACCCCCCCCCCCCCCCCGTTCGGTTGACAGCAGAACATGTGAACAAAATTTGTGCGAACACTGTTAAAGTCTATGGGACGCGAACATGAAAAAATCAAAAGTGCTCATTTTAAAGGCTTATATGCAAGTTATTGCTGAAAAAAGTGCTTGGGGACCTGGGGGGGGGGTGTCCTTAGTATGCCTGTAAAGTAGCGCATATTTCCCATGTTTATAACAGTACCACAGCAAAATGACATTTCTAAAGGAAAAAATTTAATTAAAAACTGCTTGCGGCTATAATGTATTGTCAGATCCCACAATATAGATACAAATAAAAAAAATACCAAAAAAAATGGTGTGGATATCCCCCCCTAAAATCCATACCAAGCCCTTCAGGTCTGGTATGGATATTAAGGGGAACCCCGCACCATTTTTTTTTTTAAATGGCTTGGGGGTTCCCCAGGCCCCCAGGCACTATATACTCTGAAAAGCAGTATATATACTATACGGCCTGCCCTATATACTCTGCAGAAAAACTGGGCCTTAGGTGTTAGTGGTAGTAGAACACTGTAACCCCTCACTGTTACTCTTGTTGGGGGCAGGAACGGCTCTGCTGTGAAATATTATATCAAAAATTGTAATTACATGTCCCTGTTAAACGGGGCAGAAAAACTGAGCCTTTGGTTGTGGTGGCGCCAGAACACAGTAAGCCCTCACAGTTACTTTTGTTGGGCGCAGGAATGGGCCCTGCTGTGAAATATTAGATCAAAAATTGTAATTACATGCCCCCATTAAACAGGGGTAGAAAAATTGGGACTTTGCTTTTGATGGTGCCAGAACACTGTAACCCCTCACAGTTACTCTTGTTGGGCGCAGGAATGGGCCCTGCTTAACTATTATTTCCAAAATAGTAATCACATGCCCCTGTTAAAAAGGGGCAGAAAAAATGGGCCTTGGGTGGTGGTGCCACAACACTGTAACCCCTCACAGTTACTCTTGTTGGGCACAAGAACAGGCCCTGCTGTGAAATATTATATCAAAAATTGTAATTGCATGCCCCTGTTAAACAGGGGCAGAAAAATTGGGCCTTGGGTGGTGGTGTTGGTGCCACAACACTGTAACCCCTCACAGATAGTCTTGTTGGGCGCAGGAACGGGCCCTGCTGTGAAATATTAGATCAAAAATTGTAAATACATGTAATTACATGCCCCTATTAAACAGGGGCAGAAAAATTGGGCCTTGGGTGGTGGTGGTGGTGCCCTAAACCAAAAATATTGTTGGAAGCTAGCATCACCAAGATTGAGGAGGAATAGGATAGTCAGCATAGACAGTCTTCAAGGGATCCCAGATCCATAGCAAGTTCAATCAGTTACATCAGCATCAGGTGCTTGATAGCTGCTGATCCAAGATTAATTTTTATGAATGTGAGCCTATCAATAGAGTTTGTAAACAGGCACACTCTTTGATCCATTACAAACCCTCCAGCAGTACTGAATGTGCATTCAGAAAGCACGCTCGATGCAAGACAGGCCAGTAGCTCAATTGCATATTGAGCAAGTTCTGGCCAGTGGTCCATCCTCAAGACCTAGTAACACAGTGAATGCTCTGTTGGAAAGGTCTCGAAGTCTGCTCTTGCCCCTGGATATTCCTGCACCATATAATGCAGATGCTGGCGATGGTTGCTTTAACTGACCAGACCTTGGCACTGAGGACTGAAAAATTGTTTAAAGGCATTGGTCAGCAGGCCACCTTCTCCACCACTCTTTCTCTGACTGAACGAAGCTTCAGCAACACGTTGTCCTGCACCAGGAAATGGTAACCTCCCAGGGTCTGGAAATGCATTGCACAAACCTTTCTTCAAGGCCTCCTGAAGATGTTTCATCCTCTGCTCCCTCTGAGGAGGCAGGATGAGTTCTTCAACATTACCCTTGTAATGGATCAAGAAGGATTGCCAGCCAGTAATGATCGCTCTCCTTGATACCACAAATCCGAGGGTCCTTTTGCAAGCTTTGCAGAATTAGAGAGGCCATGCAGCGTAAGTTTGTAGAGGCATTCGATTCTGAGTCCTTTGGTTCACTAAGGATCACATTATCCATAACTACCTCCTCCCAGCCATGTACAACTCCTTGGGTTTCAGGGGAATAAAAAACCATCCCTTGAAGACTGCTGCTGAGTTTTATCCTATACATCTATGCTGACACAATCCTCCTCTTCTTCCTGTGTGTTTGGAGGGCCCGCTGGAATGCTATCTGGATAAAGGGGGCCTTGAGAGGAAAGGAAGTCCTCCTCTTCCTCCTGCTGTTCTGCCTCAAGTGCCCTGTCCATGATTCCACAAAGCATGTGCTCCAACAGGAAGACTAGAGGGACAGTGTCACTGATGCATGCATTGTCGCTGCTCATCATCATTTTGGCCTCCTCAAATGGTGACAGGACAGTGCATGCATCCTTGATCAGTAGCCACTGGCATGATAAAAAGAAGCCAAGCTCCCCTGACCCTGTCCTGGTGCCATACTCACAAAGGTACTCATTGATGGCCCTCTGCTGCAATCTACAGCCACTGCAGCATTGCCAATGCTGAGTTCCACCAGGTGGACATGTCACAAATGAGGCGGTTGGTGGTCAGGTTGCTTTCCCTTTGAATGTCAGCCAGCTGAGCACTGGAGATCCTGTAAGCCTGGGTACCTGCTCAAGAACCGCTGCACCACCAAAGTCAGGACGTGTGCCTGTTACTGAAATTTGGCTGCACACAGAGCACACAGCCAAATCTCCTGTTTCTAATAATAATAACAATTTCATCTAATGATATAAATGCATCTCACCTTCTGATCGTATGCCATCCTCTGGTGTAGCCCTCCTCTGGTGTGTGCCCCTTACCCACAAACAGACACAACACATCCTTACGTTCTCAGCTCCAGCATCACACTCTCTCTCTCTCTCGCCCTCAGCCGTGAGAGCCTCCCTTTATTAACATATCAACAGGAAGTCCCAAAACTCGAGGGTTGGGCTTCCAACAGCCAAACACCTCTTACAAAGCTTGTGACCTCACAGGAAATGAACACAGGATGTGAATGACCATATAAGGATTTAACAACACAACAAAATACATACAACCAAATGACGATGACTAGAGTTCCTCATGGATGGGAGATTATCTGCAGGTGTACGTCATGGCACCCCAAACATGTTGATCAGGCATACCGGGGGTGACAAAAGCAAACAACCGCTAAACCGATAATGTCTTTGCAGAGCGAACACACCCCCACCAGACGATCGTTCTGTGCATTCCAAAGGGGCACTTTGCTGGCGGACATGTCCTCTCTCCGCAAACACCTCTCTCCAAACACCAGGAAGTTTTCCACTACCTAACAGGTCTCAACCAGCGTCAGTCTGCCCCAGTCAGCTCTTTAGAGCGGGCTGCGAGAGAACAGACACTGTGAGACTCTTATGACAATACATTAATATAAAATTTTCCACAACAGTCCCTCCTCTTGTCATATGATCCCATGTGTCCCTCGATGAATCCTGATCTTCTTCTTAGTCCATAAAAAGTAAAACATGGCTTGACATGTAGACCCTGTTGGAGATGACATGGTGAGCTGTAGTAGTCGCCGGTCAGTCTGGGATCCTCTGTGTCTTGTACGTGGGTCGGGCTTCGGGGCATCTCATCAGGGAAGATGTAGTAATCTGCTCAGGCTCTGGTCACGCGTCAGGCAACAGGACCACCTCATCATAGCATATAGAAGGAATAGAAACAAAAACAACATGAGTATATATACCCCTACTTCCTTCACTATGATCCGCTGCAAAAAAAAAAATGAAATCCCCAACGATTCCCAAACCCTTAAAAATGATTCCAACCTTCTCTAGCTATAGCTCTGGCTTTGCCTTGCAGGGATCTAAGCCTTATCCATATGGGCCTGAACGTTGTCACTACTATCCCCCATCTAGATATAACAATCTTTACTTATGAATTCCCTGAAACCCCCTTGGACTGTGGGAACTTCCTTGTAGCTTCAACAGTTACATGCAAGCGTTTCATAAGCTCAAGCCCCCACCGTGTACAAGCAATTCCCTTCCAGCTGTCCCTGCCATTCTTACCTTCTCTCGCGCCATCAGATCCTCATGATCGGCTGCGACATAAGATGCTGATCCACTCATAGATACCTCTAATGGGTCATCGAGCCTTCCTTATAAAGCATTAAAACAAATCAAACTCCAACTACAGGAATTAATGCTACATGACGCCTGGAGAACTCTGAACCCTCAAACTAAAGACTTTACATATTTTTCTACTGTACATCAAAAATATTCCAGAATAGATTACTTTTTTATCTCGCAACCAGACCTAGAATTAATGAAAGATTCGACAATCGAAACCATGACTATATCCGATCACCATCCAATTTCCTTAATATTAACTTTCCCAGAAAAAACTACCATAACCAAAACGTGGAGACTTAACACTTCTGTCTTGAAAGACCCCATAGATGTACTACATTTTAATGACAAACTAAATGAATATTTTTCACTAAATGAAAACGATGAGACAGCTTTGATTACACAATGGGAAGCGCACAAATGCGTAATGAGAGGTGAATTTATAAAAAAACTAGCTAAAATAAAGAAAGAAAAACAATCCAAAATTAGATCGCTGCTAGACCAAATTCATAAACTAGAAAAAACTCACAAAAGAACTGTTGCACTCTCCACATTTGGAGAATTAACTAAAGCAAGAACTCTACTATCAGAAGAGTTGAACATGAAAACAAAAAGACAATATATATTAAGACATAAGATATATTATGAGCAAGGTAACAAAAGTGGAAAAATGCTCGCAAAGGCAGTCCAAAGCAAGAAGGCTGCTTCAACAATTCATCAAATAAGAGACAAACAAGGCACACCATACTCTTCGAATGAGGAGATTGCCAAACAGTTCGAACTCTACTACCATTCCTTATATAACATTCCATCTAATCCTAAATGCCCACATAATTCGGAAAAAAGAACAAAGCTTATTCAAAATTTCCTAGAAAAATATTGCCCACCCCAAATATCAAAAAATACAGCCCTAGAACTCGAGACACCTATATCAGGCCCGGAATTTGATAAAGCCTTAAAAGATATGAAAATAGGCAAGGCACCAGGTCCAGATGGATTACCTCTTCAATATTACAAAACGTTTACCAACATACTGAAACCTAGATTTCTGAAAACCTTCCAATCACTATACTCTGAACAACATCCCCCTAAACAACTGTTGGAAGCCCATATAACGGTCATACCAAAAGAGGGGAAAGATTTGACTCAGGTAACTAACTACAGACCAATTTCCCTAATTAATGTCGACATCAAAATTTATGCCAAAATACTAGCAAACAGACTCCTACCCATGCTATCTTCCCTTATTTCCTTAGATCAAGTAGGCTTTATCCCGGGAAGGGAGGGACGCGACAACACAATCAAAGAAATAAACATAAATCACTGGTTATCATCCCAAAAGAAACCGGGATTCTTCCTATCTCTTGATGCGGAGAAGGCGTTTGACAGAGTGGCCTGGGACTATATGGACGCAGTACTAAAACACATAGGGATCCTGCCCCAAATGAGATCATACATCAAAGTATTATACTCCAACCCAACAGCTAGAGTTCGTGTCAATGGCCACCTGTCAAACGCCTTCAACCTTCGCAACGGCACAAGACAAGGATGCCCCCTCTCACCACTGTTGTTCGTCATCACATTAGAGCCACTATTAAATAAAATTCGATCCAATCCAGACATTAAGGGTATAGAAATTCACAAACACACATATAAAGTAGCAGCTTTTGCTGATGACATGCTTCTATTCCTCTCTGAACCCCATATTTCATTACCCAATGTCATCCAAGACCTAGAGCACTTCCAACTATTGTCAAACTTAAAAATTAATCACTCAAAATCTAGCGCCCTTAATATTACACTACCCTCCAATTCAGTAGAATTATGTAAAAATAACTTCCCCTTCTCGTGGGCCAAACAAAGCATAACATACCTAGGAACAGAAATACCTACAAATTTAAGTAATCTCTTCAAACTCAACTTTTTACCCATTCTAAAAGACACACAAGATGATTTAAAAAGATGGAACTCTCTCAATATTTCTTGGTTTGGTAGAGCCTCTCTGATTAAGATGACAATCCTACCTAGATTTCTGTACGTTATGCAAACAATCCCCATTAGACTGCCATTATCATTCTTTAATACTTTCCGCAAAGCATGTTCTTCCTTTATCTGGAGGAGCAAACCTCCCAGAATCAAATTTACCAGACTAAACTTACCCAAAAATAAAGGGGGGATAGCTCTCCCAGACCTCCAAAAATACCACCAAGCTGCTCTTCTGACACGAATAGTAGACTGGAACATCCACCAAACAGTTAAAGATTGGGTGTCTCTAGAGCAATCACTTTTCTCCCACCAAATAAACTATCTCCCATGGATTCGTCTAGCGCACCACTCCAAAAACATTAAAACCCATCCTCTTATAGGTCCCACACTAGAAATATTTTTTAACACCTATAAAAAAAACAATCCAGTTCCTTGGATGAGTCCTTTAACACCACTGAGGAACAATCCAGACTTTGTCCCAGGTTTAGAAAAACATTTCCTCACTAATTCATGGCCACATGGTGAAATTCTGGTCAAACACTTTTTTAAAAATGGAAAACTTTTATCTAGAGATGAAATAAACAGAGATAGCGACCCTCCACAGATCTCACAGTGGAATTACATACAAATTAGACACTACCTAACCAGCAACGAGACAACTCAGCATTGGACTAGACCTCTGACGACACTAGAAGACCTATGTACAAGGACAACCCCACAGAGACATATCATTTCCTTTCTCTACAACTCACTCTTTGTGAGCAATTCGGAGTTCTCCAGTTCCTCATGTCAAGCTTGGGAACAGGACCTCAACTTAAACCTGTCAGAGGAAAACTGGGAAAAAATTTTCATGTACGCACATAAGGGTTCACTAAATGTCGCCACTCAAGAATGCTGCTTTAAAATCATCACTAGATGGTATAGAACTCCCACCCTATTGCACAAGTTCTCTCCCCGGACTCTGACAGGTGTTGGAGATGCAAAATTGAGGAGGGCTCGATGATCCACATTTGGTGGACTTGCCCGCTTATCCAAAATTTTTGGAAAATGGTTAATGAAACCATCACGTCAGTCACCTCAGAAAACTTAAGTTTTAACCCAGCACAATATCTGCTACACTATAATTCAATACCCAAAAGACAATACCTAAAGTCTCTAACTATGTTTATGATAAATGCTGCAAGACATTGTATCCCCTGCCACTGGCGATCTAATTCTATCCCATCAAAAATAGAATGGTTTCGTAGAATAAACAAGATAGAAAGTATAGAAAAGCTCATAAGCATTTCTCAAGAAAAAATACTTAATTATGCTTCTACATGGCATAAATGGATAGAATTCAAAAACTCTCAGTCCTATAAAGCAATCAATATTTAATGACAAAAACTACTGTCCAGAAACAAGATCTATAAGAAGGTTCAAGAATAACACACGGAAAATATAAGTTGATTGCCCACTCCCATCTCCCCCTTCTTTTTTTTTTTTTTTTCTTCTTTCCCCCCTTCCCCTCCTCCCCCTCTCTCCCTTCTCCATTAAGACACAGTTTAAGCTAGTAAACGATTACTATTTCAATATTGCTACTTGAGTATATGTATTAGCAATAAAACATTGATACTGTATAAAATCATAATGTCTCCATATACTGTCCTAAAATGTTTTCAAACCAAATGTCATATGTAACATTTTATTGGCAAATGTACCACTATAACGATATCTTGTGATTACTTGTTCTTTCAATAAAAACCTTTGTGAAACAAAAAAAAAAAAAAAAGATGCTGGGACGAGTTTCACCAGCACACAAGAACCTCTTATCTTACGGGAAATTACCTTATAAGCTGTAGATCCGCATTAATACCAAACTACAGTTGAAGCACACTTGTGGGCTACCTAGTTATCCTGATACCAAAGCTGGCAAGAACCAGAGCTATTGTTAAAATTATAATTAATTTTACCCTCTAGAAATGTTTTGTTAAGTTCCTTTGACAGGTGTCTGTTGATTTTACTAGTCTGTCAAAACTCCTCACACCAATATGAACGTCACATATAGAATGTACCGCCGTCATCGCTGGGGCACTAATACCCAACCATGTGTCCTGTTTTCTTTCTTAGCTAGTTGGGATGCTTTTTATCGATACCCTTGCCAAAATTTATTAAACAAAAAATATAAATTAACAAAGATACTTCTCTACTCTTTGTGGTTGATCCGCTTCTTGCAATGGCTGACGTGGTCTCATCCCTCAAGCTTCTTTACAATGACCCAGTCACCTGGTTGAAAAGAATGTAAACTGGTTATTGTGTCAGGGTCCAGGATGGACTCGTGAACCCTGTGGTGGAGTTTTTGAAGTTCATGTTACAGTGATTGCACCTACCCCATCAGCTGAGAATGTAGGTGACAGCTAATGAGGAAAGTACAACTCTGTTTTTGGTTGACCTCCAAACAAACCTCATATGACAATAACCCAGACATCGGGACTGTGGTCACTGCATAACCTGTGCGTGGCTTACCATCTGGGGTGTAATACCTGGAACCAGTGACAAAAAGGTTCTTAGCATCTGGTATGGGAGCCTCCTTCACCAGACTGCTGCTTGCTGATTCAAATTCTATCAAAGAAAGACAGTCTTGACACAAACTTGGTTAGAATTACAAAGGTTAGTATTATTGGTTTGAAAAATTGTCATTCTCACCATTATCATCCCCCCTTTCCTTTTCTTCCTCCTCATTACAAACTGGAGGAAGACATGCAGGGTTTAGAATGGTGCAGAATAAAACAGTGAAATAGCCTATGATACTTTTACTTTCTTATACACCTGTACACACACTTCCAGAAACTCTTTGGACCTGAAAAGATACTTATAAACAAAAGTTATTACTCTATCCTTAAAAGAATGGTAAACAATACAACATTCATGTACATTGGTAAATTGTCACTGACATTCCTCAAAACCGATAATAACTAAACCCTCTGTAAGTCTTACTTTCACGTTTTTACTTAAAATACAACAGCCGCGACACGCAAGAGGGTTGTTGCGGTAGGTTCAAACATGTTACTACATACAAACAATGAGACAAACATTTAGATACAAATGTGGGAGAGATATTTCATAGTTCCCAAAAACGAAAATGAAAAAAAATAAAAACGACCAGATGGAATGCTACCTTCACTCTTTTAGCGATAGAAAAAGTATCCAATTTGGAAAGCATTAGAGCATTTCGAAATCTTTGCATGGACCAGCCACACAAAGTTCAAAAACAGGCCTGTGTATTTTTAATCACACAAATGTGTACTACGCATCCATCAACTCACTCAACATTACAGATTTCCGAAGCCGCAGTCCCGTTACATCAACTCCAGAGGGATACCCAAAATAGTATCCTTGGACCACCTATGTCAATCTTTCTGGAGTTTAATGGTATTTTCCTCAGAACTAGACTCCATGCTCTTGTGCATTCGTTTGACTTTGGGAAGCCTCGCATTCCTTTCCTTGTCTATGGCGATTCGAATTGGCTTATCGTCTTACCCCTGCATCCAGGGAAACCCTTGCACCAATTTCGGAGACCACCGCCCGGTGTCTTCTTACACGGTGGATTGACGGACATCCACTATTAATCACTCAACTAGAAACACTAAAACGAGGCATCAACTCTATGGCTTGTTGTCCCGACACTTTTGGCACAGAACTACAGAGTACCACTCTTTTAAGAACCAACTATGAACTATGCCAAATGATTCGCCAACAACCACAGATCAACCCACCGAATTATGTCTCTACCCCACACAGTGTATGCATACACAAGCGCATTGCACTGTACGACCATACACTGCGTCACCAGACGAATCTACACAGAGCACTTTTGCCTGCTTCTTTCACAAAACACTACGGCTTCCCTCTGTACCTCGATAACATGGATGCCTCCTGTTTGTTCTCTACCGAAAACTGTATTACAGTATAAAACTAAAAAGACAGCTGGGAGATATTTAAAACACTTTCAAACGCCAGTATTTTCCCACTGTCCTTCCAAGCACAAATCTCATTTGCTAGTGTGATACCCCAAGCCCCCCCCAACTTCCTGTGGATACATAAAATGCTGAGAAGAACTTCCTGTTGCATGCCCAGCTCTAAAACCCCTCAAACTGGTTTATTTACATATCAATGTACAGGAAAAGGGAGGGGAGGGTAAGCCTAGTTTCATATATTGCAGGCTATACAATACAACCGATAAAAGACGATTAAGACACAAAAACGCAAAACAAATAAAAATTAAACACACACCTCTAAAAGTAAAAGAAACTCACAGTTAAAGCTAGTCTTGTAATCCATTGAAATTCAGCGCAAAGTAGAGATTTCACTCAAAACCAATATTCAATACAGAAAACGCAATAGCTCCCTTGAAAAGTATGTAAACAGTACAAAAATAGAATTCACTTAACAAAAGGGAAACAAAATGGTGCCTAGAAGCCAGATTGTAGCTTATCGCACATGGCTTTGCACAGACAAGGAGTCTAGAAACAAGATGGCAGCTTATACCACATGGCTTTGCACACACAAAGGAATACAAAATGGAGCAGCTTCCCCTGTAGGAAGGCCCACAGGTCTTCAAAATGGCCGCCGATCCACATGGTGACTCCAACAAAAGCCAGACCACAACAAAATGGCGCATTTTCTTGCCAAAACTAAAAATTTCTCCCCACAAAATTACACATTTGAGATACTAAATGAACACTTAGACAAACATTTTAAAAAAATGTTAAAGTTACGAACAATCACAACTTAGGAACACATGGTAGATGAAATCTAGACCACAGCAAGATGGCCGATGACAAAAAGACCACACTAAAAACACAAGCACACGGCTGCAGCATACCCTCTCTTCTCAAACTAAGTTCACATCAGCTTTCACAGCAACAAGACATTGAGAAATACAGACTGTGAATGCTTGCATGTTCTTTTCATCTCAAAACAAAACCTTTCTATTGTCCACAGGGAGCAGCCAACTTTTCACCATTGTAAAATGCTTGGCCGCCCCTCCCCCCAGGCTGCATGCCCACTTGAAAATGCAGCAGCCACCTTCAACAAAGTCTGTGTCTTGAGACAATTAAACACTCTACAAAAGTCATGAAATCTACTTGTCCCATACATAAGTAATAATTACAATTCATCCATTTCTCAAATGCATTACAAACTTGTTACACAGCATCAGTATCCTATACACAAACATTTGAGATACAAATCACACACACACACACACACACACACACACACAGGCACACACCAAACATACGATCAAACTTCCAGCATTATTTCAAAAGATGAAAAATTAGCTCGTTTGCAGAGCAGAGGCTCCCCAACACATCGGAAAGAGATGTCCTGGACTGGAATCCGTTCTTCCCCCTTTTCTTGCCGATGTGGAGGGGGGTTCTGTCTGCTCCATAAAGTGCCTGGCCCGCCATCCTGAGGGACCGAAATTTGGCTGCACACAGAGCACACAGCCAAATCTCCCGTTTCTAATAACAATTTCGTCTAATGATATAAATGCATCTCACCTTCTGATCGTATGCCATCCTCTGGTGTAGCCCTCCTCTGGTGTGTGCTCCTTCCCCACAAAGAGACACAACACATCCTTACGATCTCAGGTCCAGCATCACACTCTCTCTCTTTCGCCCTCAGCCGTAAGAGCCTCCCCCTATTAACGTATCAACAGGAAGTCCCAAAACTCGAGGGTTGGGCTTCCAACAGCCAAACACCTCTTACAAAGCTTATGACCTCACAGGAAATGAACACAGGATGTGAATGACCATATAAAGATTTAACAACACAACAAAATACATACAACCAAATGACGATGACTAGAGTTCCTCATGGATGGGAGATTATCTGCAGGTGTACGTCATGGCACCCCAAACATGTTGATCAGGCATACCCGGGGTGACAAGAGCAAACAACCGCCAAACCAATAATGTCTTTGCAGAGCGAACACACCCCCACCAGAGGATCGTTCTGTGCATTCCACAGGGGCCCTTTGCTGGCGGACATGTCCTCTCTCCGCAAACACCTCTCTCCAAACACCAGGAAGTTTTCCACTACCTAACAGGTCTCAACCAGCGTCAGTCTGCCCCAGTCAGCTCTTTAGAGCGGGCTGTGAGAGAACAGACACTGGGAGACTCTTATGACAATACATTAATATAAAATTTTCCACAACAGTGCCAAACATGGAACATGGGTCAAGTGTTCCTGTCAGAGGGCGGAGAGAAGGTTATTGCCATTGTCGCATACAACCATTCTTGGCTGAAGCTGGCATGGCGTCAACCACCTCTTAGCCTGCCCCTGCAGAGTTGACAGAATCTCTGCCCCAGTGTGGCTCCTGTCCCCTAAGTAGACCAACTCAAGCACCGCATGGCATCTTTTTGCCTGAGTGCTTGCGTAGCCCCTTGAACAATTATGGAGCACTGCTGGTTCACAGGACAAGTCTGCAGAAGAGGCCATCGAGGAAGAAGAAGAGGAGGTGGTGGAGGAGAGAGCTGTGGCAGAATTGCCACTAGCATTTTGGAGGTGTGGTGGCGGAACAAGCTCAAACAATACTGAACCCTGTCCTGTATCCTTCCCAGCTGCCAGCAGAGTTACCCAGTGCGTCGTGAAGGAAAGGTAACGTTCCTGCCCATGCCTGCTAGACCATGAGTCAGCAGTAATATGCACCTTACTGACCGCCCTGTCCAACGAGGCCAAAACATTGCCTTCCACATGCCGGTAGAGAGCCAGAATGGCCTTCCATGAAAGGTAATGGCTTTTTGGAACCTGGCACTGAGGTACCGCACATTCCACAAATTTATGAAAGGGGGCAGAGTCTACCAGCTGAAAAGGCAGCAGTTGCAGTGCTTGCAATTTGGCCAAGCTAGCATTCAGAGGCTGAGCATGTGGATGGCTGGGACCGAATTTTTTTTTACGGTTCAGCAACTGGGGTAGGGAAATTTGCCTGCTAAAATCAGATGGTGGTGTACTGATAGCAGATTGGCTGCAAGTACTTGGGAAACCTATTGCTATACCTTCATTCCTCTCATTGCAGGTTTTTGAGAGGACTGGAGGTATAGTGGGGTTGGAGATCCCAGATGAGGAGCAAGGAGAAGTCAACCTTTTTCTTTGATGTGGGTCTTTCAAGTGCTGTTGCCAACAGACTGCATGGGAAGTCGTCATATGTCTGGTCAAGCATGTGGTGCCCAAGCGGCTGCTGTTCTGGCCATGCTTGATCCATTTCAGACATAGGTTGCAAACAGCAACAGTGCGATCTGCTGTACACGTGTCAAAAAAGCCCCACACCAAGGAACTTTTCAAAATCAGCGTAGAGTCAGCAGCACCCTGCACCTGCGGAGCTCTGTGGTGTGATGCAGTAGGGTGGCTTCCCTTAAGCTTCCCCCTAGAGGACATCTTGCCTTGTTGGAGTTGTGCCGCCTCCTCCTCCTCTCTTCTATTAGGCAAAAGGAGAATGCCCCAGGGATTGTATGGGCATGGGAGGTAAACCAGATCGTACAAAAATTGTAATATGATAAAAAAGTACAAAATTTATTGGAAATACATTTTTGTAAATATTTTATTATATCTTTTCATGTGACAACACTGAAGAAATTACACTTTGTGACAATGTAAAGTAGTGAGTGTACAGCTTGTATAACAGTATAAATTTGCTGTCCCCTCAAAATAACTCAACACACAGCCATTAATGTTTTAATATAAACTTGATATACAAAAATAAGAATACCTATAAAAACAATAATATGTGACACGAATAATAAACAGCAAAGATTTACTAATATACACACAGGGTCTAGACAAATAGTCAACCAAAGTGTGTTTACAGTATACACGACATGTTTCGGAAAAATGGTATAGTATTCATTTCCTTCTTCAGGGAAGGAACTAGAGTATGCTGTTTTTTCTATTAACAAAAAAGAAAGACAGAATAATAATACAAAATTCATAGCAAATATATCAGTATATATAACAGTGGCCATTTGTTCGGCGTTTCCTAAGCATGGCAAGACATCAACAATTATAAAAAATGAGAGATACTCACATAATTGGTGTCTTTTTACACAACAAAATGGATTGACTGAAAGCGAGGCTGAAAACTTCATGTGCCGCTCCACCACGTATTCACTGGACTCAAAGGATTTGTATATGGGGGCCACAGAGGCCTCACACAATTTAGTATTATATGAATCCAGATACAGGAAGAAAAAGGGGTTAAAAGACTATATATTGGGAAGTAGCAGCGCTTGCATCAGCGCACAACACATCACTGCTCACAAGGATTTAGCCAGAAAGCTGGGACGCATGGGTCTATCACAAAGAGAGAAAAAAATATAATGCAATGAATATATTTGCAAAAGGGTACTAGGAATTAACTCAATGTAGAGCCCGTTTTTATAGAGCAAATAGTTTCACCCCTTGGGGACAGACCTCCACATTCGTAAGTCAACCAAAGAGGGTAATGCTCGGAACATCCAAAGGCTCTGCAGCAAAAATGACTCTAAACCTACCTGGCTAATAAAGGAAGTATGGGAAGGAGCCTCCCTTGAATATACAGGGGCCATCCAATGGGTAGGGATAGTCTTTGACATGTGATCGGCAGGGTTAGCCGATTGATGAGCCCTGGTGATACATCTGTACATCCAGGATGTGGATCAGAGCATCTCGAGGGCAATCCCCTGGGTTGTGCGGTGTTCGGCGCAGCCGCCTCAAAAGACACAGTGACATCAGACGTCGACAGAGCCGCCGACACAACAAATGGGCGGCGACCCGTGGTGGTGTGTAAAAAACCCAGTGTGCAGATGTGGGCGCGCAAGAAAGAGAGCCCGCGATCACATAGCAAAGCCGAAACCCATATATATGGGAGGGCCCGTGTGCATTGTACCCCAGGGGGCCCTCCATGCCGGGGAGCTCCGATGCATCAAGGGGCGAGCACTGTGAGACTACAATACCATATAGATAGAATGTATATACGTGATGTGGTGGAGCCAGGGGCACAGAAGCATCGGCCATCACTTGTACAACTGAAAAATTGCAAAGATTTACAATTGGGTTAGAATCCATTGGACAGACAATGCAAGTGATAATTAGAACACACAATATTTATCCAAGAGAGAGAATACAAAATAATTACACTAATCAGAGAATTAGGGCATATGAACTACAACCCGCAGAACGTATCATGAGTTTACAGGTCCCTATCAAAACCCCCAGATGAAAAGCCTGGTAAGAATGGTTTGAGATTAAAGACCTCATTAAGGCCTGGTGGAAAGGTAGCATTCAGATTTGATATCCATCTCAGCTCCCATTGAAGGAGGGACTTATTGAAGCTGGGATGAACACGATCCAAAACAAGGATATTTTTGGAAACACGCCATTATGGGCTTGTGCTACATGTCTCCCTCAGGGTGAATCGGATTCACTCATTTTCATGGCCCTAATATGACGAGAAATCCTTTGCCACAATTTCTGTATTATTTTTCCTATGTAGTAACAACCACAACTACACTGCAGGAAGTATGCCACTTCCATAGTTAAACAGTTAGAAAAATGTCAGGGGATATACAGGCTGCCATTGGGTATCCATATATTCTTCTTGCGGTCCATGTACTTGCAGTAATTACACGAGCCACAGGGATATGTCCCAGTGAATTTACAGGGGTCACCACGGGTGGAACCCCAGAATTCACTCTGAACTATCAGATCTCCTACAGAGGTAGCCCATCTGTATGCAATCCGAGGGGTCAGGGGTACAAGAGGTCCCACAGTGGGGTCAGAAGTTAGGAGATGCCAGTACTTGTCAAGAATGCCCTTCACCCTGGAATGATCATTAGTATATGTGGTAATGATCCTAGAATTTTGAATCTCAGGGGGCTTGGCCTTCTTGAAGAATAGAAGGTCATGTCTCTTTCTTTTTTCTACACGATTAAATGCCTGTTTAAGACATTTATGGCTATACCCTCTGTCTAACAATCGTTGTTTCAGACTGTTAGCCTCCTTTTTATAATCTGCATAGTCAGAGCAGTTCCGTTTGATTCTTATATATTGACTATATGGTATTGAGTTAACAAGGGATTTGGGGTGAGAGCTGGATGAACGCAAAATAGTGTTACCTGCAGTAGGCTTTTTAAATAATTTGCTTGAAAGCATATTAGTAGCATCTTTGTATATTTCAACAACCAAGAAAGTTATTTTGGAGGGATGAAAGGACATAGTGAACTTAAGGTTAAATTCACTGTGGTTAAGAGCTGACAAGCAGTCCACCTACAACTGTCCGTGTCCATCCCATACGATGAAGATGTAATCGTTGTACCTGTACAACATAACGACATGGCACAGGTACATAGAGAGACCCTCATCCTCAAATATGGAGTGTACTCCCATTCCCTCAGATAGAGATTGACGTAGCCAGGGGCACAACAAGTGCCCCTGGCTACGCCCTGCACCTGGAGGAAAAACTGACTGTCAAATGAAAAGATATTGTAATTAAGTATGAATTCAAGAGAGAGAAGTACAAACTCATTGAACAATTCCTCATGATGACTTATCTGAGACAAAACCTTTCGAATACACGCTAGGCCCTTAGGGTGTGAAATAGAACTATAAAGAGCCTCCACATCAACGGTGGCTAAAATGGAACTGTCACATATCTGTACTCCCTCAAGAATTTGAAGTAGGTGAATAGCATCACAAACATATGAGGGTAAAAACAAATGGTCTGATGTGTTCATCCACCAATCTGGACAGGTTTTCAGTAATGGCACCATTTCCAAATACGATGGGCCTACCTGGGTGTTCTAAGTTTTGTGAACTTTCGAGAGTGAATAAAAGGTAGCCGTTCTAGAAAAGAGAGTGCGGACAAAATTCCATGATTGTTTGGAAATAACTTTGTTGTGGAAAGCGTTATCAATGGACAAATAGAATTTCTTGTTGATGATATCAACAGTATCAGGGCTTACAGGACGATACCAATCCGTATGATTCAAAATTTTCATGCACATCTGCTTGTATGTTTCATTGTCCATAAGAACAATGTTGCTTCCCTTATCGAAGGGCTTAATGGTAATATCATGATTTATGGATAGATTTTTTTAGGGCTATCCTTTCACTATCAGACAGGTTTCCCTGCTCGTTGGATGCAGGTTTTAAGGCTTTTATCTCGACAAGCCAGTTTGAGGAAAGTGGCTATTCCATGATTGGAACTGGGTGCAGGATATAAGGATATGACTTTTTCTTTCAATAGGGATTTGGTAGTGGTTGCAATCATCTCAGTATTCAAATAATCTGTCTGAGGAGGGACTCCAGATCTAGAGTATCAATCAGATCTCTAGTCACTTTCCTCAAGCAGGGAATTGAGGTTCTCCAAATCTTGCCGTTCACTGAAGGTTTTCAAAAATGCTTCTCAGTAAAAGAGTGCAGGTGTATAAGTGTAAATCCTTAATTACTTCAAATTTGTCCAATTTGTGATTTGGACAAAAGGTGAGGGCTTTTGACAAGACCAAAGTCTCATTAATTGTAATGGAGTGAGAGGAAATGAATTATATTAAATTGCGGAGATTCAACTTGATAAGTATTCAAGGAGGTGTTGGATTTGGTGGGACAGGGGGGTTTCCCTGTTTTTTTAGAAAAAAATATGGTGGGGATTTTAGGTGTAAAAAAAAGTGAAGGATTGGGAACACCAGTGATTGAAGGAGCTGAGGAGGTCGGCATCACACTAGATGTTGACACCAAGGCACCTCCAGCACCTCCGGAGGGGGTATGTGATTAATCCTTAGAGGAGCGTTTTGGAAAGGTATTCGTTGAGGGATTGTCACCATCACAATGTCTTTTGGGACGTCTCGTACGTCTAGACTGCTTAGAAAGGGTTTGGGATACAAAAGATGATGTGGAAGAGGTGTCCGACATATCGAATTGACATGGATGTTGTGTAGGCCCACCCCGGAAACCCCTGGATGCAGAGTATATATATATATATATATATTTATATATTAATACACCGCCTGAAGTATATTAGAAACAGTACACCACGGAATGAACTGTAGATATAGGCTACACTGGATGCACAGTATATATATATAGGTTTTAGCGTCAGTTAGGGTCTGCGTCTTCCCAGGCAGCATCAGATTAGTGCCAGTAGCGCTAACACCCACGCACGCACCATACACCTCCCTTAGAAGTATAGTGTCTGAATGGACTGATATCTGATCAGATCTATACTAGCATCCCCAGCAGTTTAGGGTTCCCAAAAACACAGTGTTAGCGGGATCAGCCCAGATACCTGCTAGCATCTGCGTTTAGCCCCTCCGCCCATCCCAGCCCAGCCCATCCAGGTGCAGTATCAATTGATCACTGTTACTTACAAAAACACAACACATATAACTGCAGCATTCGAAGAGTCAGGCCTGATCCCTGTGAACGCTAACAGGTTTTTTGGTAGCGTTTGAATCAGTCACTGACAGTCGGGAGCTCTTTTTCCTGTGAGTCTCACTAGTGTACCAGTAAATTTAGAGACCAAAATGTCAAATTGAAGGTACACTAGCTACACGTTTCTGAGTATGACAGATAGTGAAGAGGAAGTCACTCATCTGTCAGATTCAGGCTCAGAATACGATCCTGTAGACAGCAGCGGCACCCTGACAGATAGCTCTGATGATGGAGTTGTGGTCCCTGCCAAGGTCAGGTGTACCAGACCCCGTTCTTCTGCTGTCGTTGAGGTGCAAGAACTGCAGGGCTCTCGTATGGAGCAGAGAGCCAGCACTAGTGCCACTCATCCTTCTGGTGAACTGGCAAGCACCAGCGGCCTAGTACATCCTGGTCGTACATCCAGCACTGCAGTATCACGTGGTGACATAAGTGCAGTTCAAGCTGGTGAGGTGGCTAGCACAACTAGTGTCCCGCAACCACCAAGAGGACAAAGATAGGCCCGTTGAGCCCATCGTGCCCTTCCTGCTGCATTTGCCAATCCTAATTAGGAGCCCACCACTTCTGCAGCACCCGTACTTCCCCCATTCACTGGCCAACTCGGAATTCAGGTGGAAACAGTTGATTTTACGTCACTTGATTCTTATTCGCTGTTTTTCATGGAAGATCTATATAGATCTATTGTGGACCAAAGCAATTTGTATGCTGGTCAATTCATTGCCGCTAATCCCCATTTGAATCTTGCCAAAGATTGGAAACCTATTACGTTTTATGAATTTAAGACCTTTTTGGGCATAATTAAAAAGAGTGAGTTGCGGTCATATTGGTACACTGACCCAATTCACCATATGTGTTCTCTGCCTACATGGCCAGGGCACGATACGAGCAGATCTTGCGGTTCATGCACTTCAATGACAATGAACTCTGTCATCTTCAGGGTGACCCTGGATACGATCGGCTCTAAAAAATTCGGCTCCTCATAAACCACTTCAACCAACGGTTTGCAGCCTTGTTTACTCCCCATCAAGTTGTCTGCATTGATGAGTCCCTGATTAAGTTTTCTGGCCGCTTGTCTTTCAAACAGTATCTTCCCAGCAAGCGTGCCAGATATGGGGTCAACATGTATAAGCTCTGTGACAGGGCCACAGCCTATACATATAGTTTTATGGTTTACGAGGGAAGAGATAGTCACGTAGAGCAAGAGAACTGCCCATATTACATAGGAAGCGCTGGTAAGATTGTGTGGGACTTGGTGTCACCCTTATTCTGAAAGGGGTACCACTTGTATGTGGACAATTATTACACGAGCGTGCCACTTTTTAGTCACTTGTTTGATCACAGAATTGGTGCATGTGGCACCATACAATCTAATCACCAGGGCTTACCCCAGTGGCTTGTAGACTCCCGTCTTAGGCTGGGGGAGAGAGACTGCTTGAAGTGTAATAATTTGCTGGCTGTGAAGTGCAGGGATAATCGGAATGTTTTCATTCTGTCCTCCCTTCATGCAGACACGATGGTCCAAATTCCTACGGTGACTGGTGTTGTGGAGAAACCCCTCTATGTCCACAAATATAACCTTAATATGGGAGGGTGGACCTCAACGACCAGTTGTTGGCGCCGTACCTAGTTGCCCGTAAGGCCAGACCCTGGTACAAAAAAGTGTCTATATACTTATTTCAATTGGCTCTGCTGAATGCTTATGTGCTATACAAAGCTTCAGGACAAACTGGATCCTTCCTTAAATTCCAGGAAGAGATCATCACAGCCCTTCTGTTTCCAGACGGTGCTGTGGCCCAACTTCCCAATCCAAATGCAGTAAGCATGAGAGGCATTTTCCTTATATCCTCCCTGGTACAATGTTTTATTGTTACTATGTTTTATCATGTTTGCTTTTCAGGTATGTAATTCTTTTATACTGTTTACTGTGTTTTATTGTTAACCATTTTTTTTTTTCAGGTACGCTGTTCAGCTGCAGCACTGATTAATTCATCTTGACAGCAACAGCTTTTGCTCCTACGATACGTAAATCAGTGACTCCGGTGCTGTCGGAGGTGATTTCACCACCACAGTTAAAAAAAAGAGCATATATGCTGAAGCATGAGGGCAGGGGTGAAGGAGCAATTTGCTCCTAACATTACGGGTGAGTTGCCCCCATGCTTCGGCATATATTTTTTAGGCACAGATTGCGTTAAAAAATGTTTTATTTTTACTATGTTTTATTGTATTTGCTTTGCAGGTATGGTAAGTCTTATGCCCCGTACACACGGTCGGATTTTCCGATGGAAAATATCCGATCGGAGCGTGTTGTCGGAAATTCCGACCGTGTGTGGGCTCCATCGGACATTTTCCATCGGATTTTCCGACACACAAAGTTTGAGAGCAGGCTATAAAATTTTCTGACAACAAAATCCGATCGCATCAATTGCGACCGTGTGTGGCCTGTTCCGACGCACAAAGTGCCACGCATGCTCAGAAGAAATTCCGAGACAGAACAGCTCGGTCTGGTAAAATTAGCGTTCGCAATGAATACAGCACTTTCGTCACGCTGCAATGTTAAAAATGGTTTAATACAGCGCACTCTCTTCTTTATAATGTGAGAAGAATTAAGTCGTTTTGCTGCTCATATTCACACAGACTTCTCACAAACTTCTTTCTTTAATATTTATCGGGATTCCCTCAATATATTTTGATTTGTCACATCTGACAACATTATTTTTGTGTTGTATTTTTTTGTTTGTTTGTTTGTTTTAAGGCAGATTTTTTTTTTTTTGGTTTGTATTTTTTTCAAGGCTGATCTTTGTTTTATTGTCTTTTTAGTTTTACTCCAGAATATTTTTGTGTGTGTTTTGTGTGTCAAGTTACCACAACACCATTGATATGTTGTTATATTTAATCAGTAGGAGATTGTTTGTTGTTGTTGTCTCTTGTTAATTTCACATTGTACTTTCGAAATGTACCTGAATCCTCACCAACAAACTGTCCTTTTTGGATGAAAACACACATAGGAGAGTATAATTTTCCCAAAAAATTCATTTATTAAGGGCTCACAACTAAACAAAGAGGGAGGCAACGCTGGAGAAACAGCAGAAATGGGTGAAGCCTTGGACCCCCAGGGCAGACATCAACTATTTTCAAGCAAAATTGGTGGCCTGAGGAGTCCATATGTAAGGGAGTGCAGTCTGGTCCACAAGTCCCAGAGATCCGGAAAGCAGCAGATGACATCTGTGTCCCCAGGCTGTGGTCATACAAGAGACTGCAGCTTTTGCCAGACCAGACTAAACCCAGGGTCATCACTCTCTGGTCTTCCTTCCACGCCTCCTTCCACGCTGTGGCTCTGGTGGTGGTGGAGTTGGGGCAGGAGGAGGAGGAGGGACCAACTCACTCAGGTGGGTATTGGGTGTTAGTTCCCCACTCACCCCCTTACTTAGGACTTTATACAGAAGGTCTTCACATAGCTTGCGTTGACCCTCCTGCATGCCCTGCAGTTTTGTGGCAGCCATGCAGGCAAAGGCCTCTTCAGGAGTGGGTAAGGCTCTGAGGGACGCAGAAGCCTCCTGAATGATCCTGAGCGCAGAATCCTGCATGTGAGTCACCTTCCTCTCTCTTTTGTATGGAAGGCGGAGGGGAGGAACATGCGATTTGGTCAGGCTTCGACTTGTCCCAGGCTTCTCCTGGCTGACACTTAGCCCCGCCTTCTCCTGGCTGCAACTTAGCCCCGCCTCCTCCTGGCTGCCACATTCCACACCCTCCTCCTGTGTGCCACATTCCAGAGCCTCTTCCTGGCTGAGGTCTTCCTGTGTATGAAAAAGGGACTTTTTTTAGTATTTCTTTCATCAATCACACACAATTTTCACCTCCTGACTGTTGCAAATTGAATGTTAACAAATATAACAGACTATCATTCTGAGCCCAGCATTTTTCATTCTTGTTCCAATTTTGGGTGCCCACTACTGTCTATTGATATGTAAAACACTTTTTGCTATCAGCAATTAGTGATCAATAATGACATCTAGTAAACATAATTTATTTATTGACCAGAAATCTGTAGAAGAATGCTATACTTGACTCCAGCTGGGCTCCTCCACTTCTTCCTGGCTGGAAGGCCCAGGTTGGACATCGGAAGCCTCAGCTGGGGTGGAAAGAAGAGTGGAAGGAAGAGTGGAAGGAAGAGTGGAGAGGGATTCCCTGACTTCAGTGTGGTCTGACAGAAATCGCAGTCTCTCATAGTACCACAGCCTGGGGACATAAACATCATCTGCTCCAGCTCCAGATCTCTGGGAATCCGTGACCTTCTTGCGCTCCCTAAGATAAGTGCTCCTCAGGCCACCAATTTTAAATAGGGGATGGTTGCTGTGGGGACCACCGGCTTCACCAACTCCAGCAATTTCTCCAGCGCTGCCTGCCTCTTTTGTTTATTGTTGTAATGGGGATGTCTCACCTGCCACAGACAGGGCAGCTCCTTGTACTTGTCTATGAACAGGGGGAGGAAATTGTGGTTTGTTGAAGCCATACATTTTCTCTGCAAAATACAACACGAGACAAACCCTAACGTCAGGCCAAACTCTCCTAATCTTATTACAATATAGGCTTCAATTTCGAAGCAGTATAGGCCCAAGTTTAGATCTTACCTTCGTTATTTTGATCGGCACCTCCGATGCTCCTTCCTCCGCTCACAGATCGTACGTAATACGCACGCGTGTTACGCTTTAGACACACTGCGCATGCGTGTAACTCTGCCCGCCCCTGACGTTCTTACTAGTCTATTCCCCACCCCTTCTCGTTCGGCGCAGTGGGGGAAGAGCACATGGTGGAGACACAGCAGGTGCGTGCTAATTAAAGCAACGAGGAGGAGGAGGAGGAAAGCCCGGATCCGGAGACGTCCCGATCCAGAAGGAGAAGATTTAAGGCATCAAATATGTCCTTTGGGGAGATGTTGGAGATGGTGAACATCATGAAGAGGGCCGACTATGACGGGACGTATGGACCTTACCCCAACCCCAATGTCAGAAAGGCCAAGATCATGGCGAAAGTGGTCAAAAGTCTGCACCAGAATTTCGGGGTACGTCGATCGAAAGATCAGCTCAGGAAGCAGTGGTTACGAGAACATGAGCAGTACAGAAAGATCCGGAGAGTGCTGCAAAAAAGTAAGTAGTTGTGCTGTGTTCCTATTCTTTTTGTGTTTATTACGTTCGTGCTGCTCCATGTGCTTTTCTTAAAAGTGTTGTACATTTTAAAATGGCAACTTTCATGTTCATGGGCACATTATTCGTTCATATCAAACATTTTTCTTTCGGCCTATAAAACACCATTGTTTTGGCCATATGCATTTGGCCACATTTTTTACGCCCTACTTGTATGAAACTAATTTGGTTGTGTAGATGGCTTTGTTACTAGAATGAAATGCAAACTAGATTCTGTGTAAGGAGAGGACACTCAGCAGCAGTTTTCACATCTGGACACTGGAGCACTAGTGTGGGACACCAGAACACCATTTTTATTAGGGGGGCCACACAGGTGCTCCAGTGTATACTATAGGGGGTCTCCATCTCTGAAGCTTGTACCAAACCGGTAAAGTATTGCAGCTTGACAAAGGACACTGAAAATGCTACATTTTGGAACTCTGCCAAAATAGACAATTGTACCCCACTTCCAAGCAATGTTTCCTATTTATAGTTCTGCCATCAAATATCTGTATGCTAAGTATACCATTTTTGTTTTACATAGGGGAGAAAAGACTTGGAGGACACCTCTCATCCGAGGAGACCAGACCCAACACAAGCAGAGCAGGAGGAGGAAGACGTGGTGGAACTAGTCACCACAACAGGTGAGTGTCTGCGACCACAGGCTCAGGTAAGAGATGTATGCCGGCATATTTTTAATACCTGTTTTTGTTTGGTTTCTCTCTTTTTAGGTGATCGTGATGTTGTGAATCCAGATCCTTTCACATCAGAAAGTGCCCAGATCCTGATCGGGGAGATCATGGGGTGTAATTTAGCATTGGAAAACCTCCAGAAAAACATCAATGATGTTATTCAAAAAAATAAGAACATTGATGTTTTGGGTAGAGTTTAAAACCCCTCCAAATCACTTTCTTTGTTTGTGTGCTACAATGTTCAAAATGTTTTAGCAATTTTTAAAAAAGCCAAATTTGGAGGATGCACACAGTGTGCCAACATGTGCTATCTGCCATCACGGGAGATGAATGGACGCGTTTTGGGGGTGCAACCCCATCCTCAATAATAAAGTAGCTGAGAGGAAGGGGTTTCTCCCCCAAAACACGTCCCTTGATCCCCCGTGATGGCAGCTAGCACATGTTGAAATTCTGAAATTTGTGTGCATCTTCCAAATTTGGCTTTTGCTGGGGTGACTTCACCCCATCTGAACACAATATCAAACACAGTTCCTAAATACTCATGTATGATATTGCCTTCAAGTTCTACCTAATGTGAACTTTGTAAGTTCAAGATTTGTGTCTTTCTTGTTGGTTTGAAACATGCCTGTTTTATCTTAAATGGACATTTATATTTTTGATAATGCCACCCCAAAAATTGTTATACAACAAACATGTTGGTTTGTTTTAAAAACCTTTTCTAAATGCACATGTGAATGTGCAGGTATTAAAAAGATTGTTAATCAAGAATGTGTGGATTATTGTCTCAACGCTACAACACTTTGTGGTGATGTAATTGCTCCTTTCTATGACAATGGGGGTTATTTCCTAAGGGCAAATCCTCTTTGCACTACAAGTGCAGTTTCAAGTGCACTTGTAGTGCAAAGTGTCTTTGCCTTTAGTAAATAACACCCAACAGTGCTTTGTATAAGGTTACACAATCACCCCATTTTCTGGGCTCACCACATTTCTGTCAGGGTCAGCTAAAACAAACACAAGCAGTAAATGTCACCAAAGATTTGCGTATTTTTTTTTATTGGATCAAGGTTTCACAAATTGTCTGGCATATTGATGGCCCCCCTACCCGCAAAGAACTCAAGGTATCTTAACCGGACATCACGGGCACTCAGGGAGGGCAAGCCAGGACGGCCACTTTCAAGCGCCGTCAGGGTTGTTTCATTTAGAATTCTGGCCTCAGGCCCAACTGAGCCAGCATAGTTGGCCGAATGTTGCCATAAAAAGTTATGTAGAACACAGCACGCCAGGATTATATGATTCAGTTTATACTCTGCCATATGGATGGGTGTAAGAAATAGGCGGAACCGGCTGGCCATGATTCCAAATGTGTTCTCCACCACTCTTCTGGCTCTGGCCAGCCAGTAATTAAAAACCCTCTGTTGGGGGGTGAGGGTCCTCATCGGGAATGGCCGCATAAGATGGTCCCCCAGCGCAAATGCTTCATCCGCAGCGAAGACGAATGGGAGTCCTTCCACATTCTCTTCTGGAGGTGGCAAGTCCAAGCTGCCATTCTGGAGATGCCTGTAAAACTCCGTCTGGGCGATGACTCCACCATTGGACATCCGGCCATTCTTCCCCACGTCCACATACAAGAACTCGTAATTAGCCGACACCACCGCCAACATCACTATACTATTAAACCCCTTGTAATTATAATAGTACGACCCCGAGTTGGGTGGTGGGACGATGTGGACGTGTTTCCCATCAATTGCCCCTCCGCAGTTAGGAAAGTCCCACCGCTGGGCAAAGTGGGAGGCCACAGTCTGCCATTCCTGTGGCGTGGAAGGAAACTGTTGAGGAAAACCAAAAAAAATTTGTATTTTTGCACATAAACATGGAAAGCAGATTAGACACAAACATTCTTGGCCAACATCCAGATAAAATTTATTAAGGGGAATTTTACAACACCAAAGTATAAGGTACACCTATCATATCCCCCCCCCCCTCTCATGGGCCATTTCTAAGATTATAGGGGGTAATCTTGGACAGGTAACCCTCTCCACTTCATTGAGAGATGAGTGCCTAAATAATGGGTATTACCTGGAACAGCTCCTCCTTAGTTACACTATTGGCAGCCCACTGGACAGGTAAGAAGTGTCATAATACAAAGATATACATACACATTGTACACATTTGAGCGCATTTGGACGTTCTGCTATTACCTATCAAGATAATAATAGGAAAAACTGGAAACAGTACCATTTGAAAGTATACCGGCAGGCCCTTGCACTACATGCTTTGGGGAATTCATCCATAAATCTGACCACAAAAGAGATGGGTATAGTGTGTATGGGTTTGGCAAAGTAAGCAGATAGATGATTGAGGATAGATAGAGAATTGGGATCAGCTGACTTAGCAGTTGGGGGGAGGGAGGGTTAAAAATGATTTGGGGACCCCACAAAAACAAGTCTCTGGCACTCTGCCTGAATTTAATGCACAAATCACATTTCTAAACATTTTAAGGGTTGTTTGGGGTAAAGCACTACTATGGAGCTACATACTAAATACATTATTAAGTGACTACATGTGGTGAATATAGGGGCAGGAGAGCATGCTGGGGAGGTAAGTGAAGGCAAATATGTATGAAGGACAAAAAAAAAATTAAATAAAATTCCAGCATGAATGAGGACAAAGGGGACATTCACAGCATATTACAATCATGGTAATTAGGGAATGATGAAATAAATACAATATATTAGCAAACATTATATACAATAAAATGTGATATTAAAGGATAAAAATCTTACCTTCATATACTCCTTCTGCAGGACCTGGATGATGGCAGAACAGGTCTCTGGGATAATGATACCCAGAGCCTGGGGGGAGATGCCTGTTGAGAACTTGAGGTCCTGCAGGCTTCTCCCCATCGCCAAGTACCACAGGGTAGTGACGAGCCTCTGCTCCGGAGAGATGGCTTGCCTCATGCAGGTATCATGCCTGCTGATATAGGGGGTCAGCGAAGCCAACAAACGGTGAAATACGGGGTCCGTCATCCTGAGAAAGTTCCTGAAATCATCAGGATTATTCTCACGGATCTCACGGAGCAAAGGCATATGAGAGAACTGGTCACGCTGAAGCATCCAATTCTTGGTCCATGAACTCCTCCCCACCCTGTTCATGGACTGGACTTGTGTCAAGGTCAGGACCCCAACACCAAGCCCCCGCACAGCACAAACTCTATGAGGAGTACATATACGCAACATGGCTAGAAAACGGTCGGCTGCTCAGAACGAAGTAACAGAACGCACTGAAGAACAGCAAGGCCTGTGAAGAGCAACCTGAAAAACAGTAACGAACGAACAAGAACACAATGACAAAGTCACGCGTAGCTTGCTTGCATGCACTGAAGAGCAGATACAAACCCACAAGCACAAACTGAACTGCAGAAAACAATCTGAAAGCCAGTTCTGAAATGGCCTTTTCTAGTCTCGTCGTACGTGGTTGACGTCACCGCGTTCTTGGCGATCGGAAATTCCGACAACTTTGTGCAACCGTGTGTACGCAAAACAAGTTTGAGCCAACATCCGTCAGAAAAAATCCTAGGATTTTGTTGTCGGAATGTCCGATCAATGTCCGATCGTGTGTACAGGGCATAACTGTTATACTGTAATGTTACATTGTTTTATTGTTGACCATCATTTGCTTAGCAGGTTCGCCATCCAGCTGCTTTATCTATCTTGACAGAAACAGCGTTTGTTACCACGATACGTAAATTAGCGACTCCTGTGCTGTAGAAGGTGATTTCACGACCACAGTTAAAAAAAAAAATGGTGCATGTATGCCCATCATTAGAAGTGGGTGGATGAAGGGGGGTATTCTAATGGTGGGCATACCCACCGATCAATCTCTTTTTTTCAGTCAGCCCACAGGTTGCATGAAAAAAAGAACATTACAATGTATGCCCAACAAGGACCACCAACGTACTGGTGTGTTGCTGGACTTTGAGTGATTATACCAGAATGATGCCTGCAGGTTTAGGTATCATCTTGAGACCATTCTTTTCAGCCAGCGGTCAGCTTTTATGTAAAAGCAATCCTAGCTGCTAATTAGCCTCTAGACTGCTTTTACAAGCAGTGGGAGGGAACGTCCCCCCCACCGTCTTCCATGGTTTTCTCTGGCTCTCCTGTCCAAACAAGAAACCCGAGAATGCAGCTGGTAGCTCCGCCAGCTGACCATAGAGCTGATCAGTGACCAGAATGGCTCCAATCATTTCTATAGCCTAAGAAACCGGAAGCTACGAGCATTTCATGACTTAGGTTTCGCCGCATATAAACAGCGCCATTGGGAATTTGACAAAGCATTTTATCACACCAATCTTGGTGTGGTCAGATGCTTTGAGGACAGAGAAGAGATCTAGGGTCTAACAGACCCCAATTTTTTCAAAAAAGAGTACCTGTCACTATTGCTATCATAGGGGATAACCTGTACAGGCTTTTAAAAATGTATGTAGTTTGTCACTGCTGCACAATTGTGCTCAATTTTAAAGCATGTAGTGTTTGGTATCCATGTACTCGGCATAAGATCATCTTTTCCATCAAACATTTGGGCAATATAGTGTGTTTTAGTGCAATGAAATTAAAAAAGTGTGTTTTTTCCAAAAAAATTGCATTTGAAAAATCGCTGCGCAAATACTGTGTGCAAAAAAAAAATTTCAACACCCACCATTTTAATCTGTAGGGCCTTTGCTTTAAAAAAAATATATAATGTTTGGGGGTTCAAAGTAATTTTCTTGCAAAAAAATAATATTTTTTCATGTAAACATTAAGTGTCAGAAAGGGCTTCGTCTTCAAGTGGTTAGAAGAGTGGGTGATGTGTGACATAAGCTTCTAAATGTTGTGCATAAAATGCCAGGACAGTTCAACCCCCCCCCCCCATGACCCCTTTGTGGAAAGTAGACACCCCAAGCTATCTGCTGATAGGCATGTTGAGCCCATGGAATATTTTATATTTTGCCACAAGTTTACACTTTTTACACAATTACACTTTTTTTTTTTTTTGCACAAAGTTGTCACTGATAAATTGTTCAAACATGGCAGGGTTATGTGTGGAATTACATCCCAAAATACATTCTGCTGCTTCTCCTGAGTACAGGGATACCACATGTGTGAAACTTTTTGGGAGCCTAGCCGTGTACAGGACCCTGAAAACCAATCACAGCCTTCAGGCTTTCTAAGGGTGTAAAATGGTGATTTCACTTCCTCAATACCTATCACAGTTTTGGAGGCCCTGAAATGTCAAGATAGCACAAAACCCCCACAAATGACTCCATTTTGGAAAGAAGACACTTCAAGCTTTGTGCTGAGATGCATGTTGTGTCCATGGAATATTTGATATTTTGCAGATCTCGCTTTTGTCAGAAGTGTCTTCTTTCCAAAATGGGGTCATGTGTGCTATCTTGTCATTTCATGACCTCCAAAACTGTGATAGGTAGTGAGGAAGTGAAATCACCATTTTACGCCCTTAGAAAGCCTGAAGGCAGTGCTTGGTTTTTGGGGTCCTGTACGTGGCTAGGCTCCCAAAATGTCTCACACATGTGGTATCCCCGTACTCAGGAGAAGTAGCAGAATGTATTCTGGGTGTCATTTCACATATGCCCATGGCATGTTTGAGCAATAGATCATTTAGTGACAACTATGTGCAAAAAAAAAAAAAAAAATTATAATTTTCCAGCAACTTGTGCCAAATATAAAATATTCCATTGGCTCAACATGCCTATCAGCAAATAGATTGGGGAATCTACTTTACAAAATGGGGTCATTTGGGGGGGGTTTGTGCTATCTTGGCATTTTATGGCCTTCGAAACTGTGATAGGTAGTGAGGCGTGAAATAAAAAATGTACACCCTTAGAAATCCTGAAGGTGGTACTTTGTTTTCGGGGGCCTGTACGCGGCTAGGCTCCCAAAAAGTCTCACACATGAGGTATTCCCATACTCAGGAGAAGCAGCAGAATGTATTTTGGGGTGTAATTCCACATATAACTATGGCATGTGTGAGCAATATATCATTTAGTGACAACTTTGTGTAATTTTTTTTTGTCATTTTTCAATCACTTGTGACAAAAAAATTAAATATTCAATGGGCTCAACATGCCTCTCAGCAATTTCCTTGAGGTAGCACCTCAAGAAATGAGATAGGTAGTCATAAACTAAAAGCTGCGTAAATTCTAGAAAATGTACCCTAGTGTGTAGACGCTATAACTTTTGCGCAAACAAATAAATATACACTTATTGACATTTTTTACCAAAGACATGTGGCTGAATACATTTTGGCCTAAATGTATGACTAAAATTGAGTTTATTAGTTTTTTTTATAACAAAAAGTAGAAAATATCATTTTTTTCAAAATGTTTGGACTTTTTCCATTTATATCGCAAGAAATAAAAATCGTAGAGGCAATCAAATGCCATCAAAAGAAAGCTCTATTTATGGGAAAAAAAAGGATGCAAATTTCGTTTGGGTACAGCATTGCATGACCGCGCAATTACCAGTTAAAGCAGTGCAGGGCCAAATTGTAAAAAGTGCTCTGTCCACTGAGCTGCCAAATCCTCCCGGGCTGAAGTGGTTAAACAATGTGTTCCCCCAATTTTGACAGACTGCTCATCACCTTTTGTTCACTGACATTGTTCAAAGGATAGCATGGGCAATTATTATATAGTTTCTACATTCCATTCCAATAAAATGAACAGACAAACCCATAACTCTGTGTTCCACAAGGGATGGATATCAACTCCCCTGTTTGAGAATCTGCAAGAAACCTAGGGGTTGATTTACTAAAGGCCAATAGACCGTGCACCTTGGAAAGTGCAATTGCACTCTGCAAGTGCAGTTGCTCCAGAGCTTAGTAAATGAGGTAAAGCTTCACTTTGTCAAGAATACCCAATCACATGCAAGGAAAATAAAAAAAAAAACAGCATTTTTGCTTGCACATGATTGGTTGATGAAAGTCAGCAGAGCTTCTGCTCATTTACTAAACTCTGGAGCAACTGCTCTTGCCGTGTGCAACTGCACTTTCCAAAGTGCACAGTCTTTTTACCTTTAGTAAATCAACCCCCTAGTTTTGGTTGAGGACTCAGATATTTGCAGAGACCTGCTACCTTGCTTGTGGCAATGGTCAATTAGTTTCCCAAGTCCATTTTAATAGATGGAGAATGTGTGCATGTGTCAGTGTGTTAATATTTTGTGCAGCATTTGGCCCAATTTGAGCTACTATAGGCAAAAGACAAAATTATCCTAGCTGTAATATGGGAGATAGGAGTCTGCATTCTCTTGCTTTGTAGGCGTAAAAGTAGAGAACTGTGAGGTTCTAAGAGAAGACAGGTTTTAGCTATAAAAGCTAAAATTGGGTATACACTAGTAGATTTTTGTTTAAAAAATTTTAATTTCAAGAATGTTCATTTGATTTTAAAATCATTATTGGGTCAAATCGAAGTTTGTTCATGACTTCAGTGACAAGAAAATTGAAGGAAGAGGATGACATTTTTTCTTGAACAAGCAAATTTCTAACAGTATATGTGGTTTTCGTTTGGTAATGTCTATTTACACTAGGTTAAAATATTGCATGTTAAAGGCAAACAAAATTTTGATATAACATACAAGTATCACCACACACTGTATTTAGAGTGTTACTAAACAGTAAAATTAGTCTGTATAATTAGTTTGTATATGAAGTAAAGCAGGCTACTTCATATACAGTTACACTCACTGTAGAACCTAAGATGTTAATCCTCTGGATTGTGTAAAAAGGCTGTTTGATCCTGGCCTCTCTGATCCTCCCCTTCTTCCACAGTCCCCAATCTATCTGCTGATAGAACAGAGCCTTGGGGGCAAGCTGCACATGCTCAGCTTGGTGTGTCTTGTTAGGGTTTTTTTTTTTCTTGGGAGAGTGCATGTGATCAGCACAGGGGCAATCAGCACTGTCCAGACAGACAGTCATGGGTCTTGCAACCTCATAGGACAATCAAGGGAGAATGGAAACTACTCCTACAAGCTTTAACCAGACACTGATAGAAATCACAAGACTGCTATACTGTTGATGAGAAAAGGTATTTAGGTGGTACTTTGTTTTCGGGGGCCTGTACGCAGCTAGGCTCCCAAAAAGTCTCACACATGAGGTATTCCCATACTCAGGAGAAGCAGCAGAATGTATTTTGGGGTGTAATTCCACATATAACTATGGCATGTGTGAGCAATATATCATTTAGTGACAACTTTGTGTAATTTTTTTTTGTCATTTTTCAATCACTTGTGACAAAAAAATTAAATATTCAATGGGCTCAACATGCCTCTCAGCAATTTCCTTGAGGTAGCACCTCAAGAAATGAGATAGGTAGTCATAAACTAAAAGCTGCGTAAATTCTAGAAAATGTACCCTAGTGTGTAGACGCTATAACTTTTGCGCAAACAAATAAATATACACTTATTGACATTTTTTACCAAAGACATGTGGCTGAATACATTTTGGCCTAAATGTATGACTAAAATTGAGTTTATTAGTTTTTTTTATAACAAAAAGTAGAAAATATCATTTTTTTCAAAATGTTTGGACTTTTTCCATTTATATCGCAAGAAATAAAAATCGTAGAGGCAATCAAATGCCATCAAAAGAAAGCTCTATTTATGGGAAAAAAAAGGATGCAAATTTCGTTTGGGTACAGCATTGCATGACCGCGCAATTACCAGTTAAAGCAGTGCAGGGCCAAATTGTAAAAAGTGCTCTGTCCACTGAGCTGCCAAATCCTCCCGGGCTGAAGTGGTTAAACAATGTGTTCCCCCAATTTTGACAGACTGCTCATCACCTTTTGTTCACTGGCATTGTTCAAAGGATAGCATGGGCAATTATTATATAGCTTCTACATTCCATTCCAATAAAATGAACAGACAAACCCATAACTCTGTGTTCCACAAGGGATGGATATCAACTCCCCTGTTTGAGAATCTGCAAGAAACCTAGGGGTTGATTTACTAAAGGCCAATAGACCGTGCACCTTGGAAAGTGCAATTGCACTCTGCAAGTGCAGTTGCTCCAGAGCTTAGTAAATGAGGTAAAGCTTCACTTTGTCAAGAATACCCAATCACATGCAAGGAAAATAAAAAAAAAAAACAGCATTTTTGCTTGCACATGATTGGTTGATGAAAGTCAGTAGAGCTTCTGCTCATTTACTAAACTCTGGAGCAACTGCTCTTGCCGTGTGCAACTGCACTTTCCAAAGTGCACAGTCTTTTTACCTTTAGTAAATCAACCCCCTAGTTTTGGTTGAGGACTCAGATATTTGCAGAGACCTGCTACCTTGCTTGTGGCAATGGTCAATTAGTTTCCCAAGTCCATTTTAATAGATGGAGAATGTGTGCATGTGTCAGTGTGTTAATATTTTGTGCAGCATTTGGCCCAATTTGAGCTACTATAGGCAAAAGACAAAATTATCCTAGCTGTAATATGGGAGATAGGAGTCTGCATTCTCTTGCTTTGTAGGCGTAAAAGTAGAGAACTGTGAGGTTCTAAGAGAAGACAGGTTTTAGCTATAAAAGCTAAAATTGGGTATACACTAGTAGATTTTTGTTTAAAAAATTTTAATTTCAAGAATGTTCATTTGATTTTAAAATCATTATTGGGTCAAATCGAAGTTTGTTCATGACTTCAGTGACAAGAAAATTGAAGGAAGAGGATGACATTTTTTCTTGAACAAGCAAATTTCTAACAGTATATGTGGTTTTCGTTTGGTAATGTCTATTTACACTAGGTTAAAATATTGCATGTTAAAGGCAAACAAAATTTTGATATAACATACAAGTATCACCACACACTGTATTTAGAGTGTTACTAAACAGTAAAATTAGTCTGTATAATTAGTTTGTATATGAAGTAAAGCAGGCTACTTCATATACAGTTACACTCACTGTAGAACCTAAGATGTTAATCCTCTGGATTGTGTAAAAAGGCTGTTTGATCCTGGCCTCTCTGATCCTCCCCTTCTTCCACAGTCCCCAATCTATCTGCTGATAGAACAGAGCCTTGGGGGCAAGCTGCACATGCTCAGTTTGGTGTGTCTTGTTAGGGTTTTTTTTTTTCTTGAGAGAGTGCATGTGATCAGCACAGGGGCAATCAGCACTGTCCAGACAGACAGTCATGGGTCTTGCAACCTCATAGGACAATCAAGGGAGAATGGAAACTACTCCTACAAGCTTTAACCAGACACTGATAGAAATCACAAGACTGCTATACTGTTGATGAGAAAAGGTATTTAGGTGGTACTTTGTTTTCGGGGGCCTGTACGCAGCTAGGCTCCCAAAAAGTCTCACACATGAGGTATTCCCATACTCAGGAGAAGCAGCAGAATGTATTTTGGGGTGTAATTCCACATATAACTATGGCATGTGTGAGCAATATATCATTTAGTGACAACTTTGTGTAATTTTTTTTTGTCATTTTTCAATCACTTGTGACAAAAAAATTAAATATTCAATGGGCTCAACATGCCTCTCAGCAATTTCCTTGAGGTAGCACCTCAAGAAATGAGATAGGTAGTCATAAACTAAAAGCTGCGTAAATTCTAGAAAATGTACCCTAGTGTGTAGATGCTATAACTTTTGCGCAAACAAATAAATATACACTTATTGACATTTTTTACCAAAGACATGTGGCTGAATACATTTTGGCCTAAATGTATGACTAAAATCGAGTTTATTAGTTTTTTTTTTATAACAAAAAGTAGAAAATATCATTTTTTTCAAAATGTTTGGACTTTTTCCATTTATATCGCAAGAAATAAAAATTGTAGAGGCAATCAAATGCCATCAAAAGAAAGCTCTATTTATGGGAAAAAAAAGGATGCAAATTTTATTTGGGTACAGCATTGCATGACTGCGCAATTACCAGTTAAAGCAGTGCAGGGCCAAATTGTAAAAAGTGCTCTGTCCACTGAGCTGCCAAATCCTCCCGGGCTGAAGTGGTTAAACAATGTGTTCCCCCAATTTTGACAGACTGCTCATCACCTTTTGTTCACTGGCATTGTTCAAAGGATAGCATGGGCAATTATTATATAGCTTCTACATTCCATTCCAATAAAATGAACAGACAAACCCATAACTCTGTGCTCCACGAGGGATGGATATCAACTCCCCTGTTTGAGAATCTGCAAGAAACCTAGGGGTTGATTTACTAAAGGCCAATAGACCGTGCACCTTGGAAAGTGCAATTGCACTCTGCAAGTGCAGTTGCTCCAGAGCTTAGTAAATGAGGTAAAGCTTCACTTTGTCAAGAATACCCAATCACATGCAAGGAAAATAAAAAAAAAAAAACAGCATTTTTGCTTGCACATGATTGGTTGATGGAAGTCAGTAGAGCTTCTGCTCATTTACTAAACTCTGGAGCAACTGCTCTTGCCGTGTGCAATTGCACTTTCCAAAGTGCACAGTCTTTTTGCCTTTAGTAAATCAACCCCCTAGTTTTGGTTGAGGACTCAGATATTTGCAGAGACCTGCTACCTTGCTTGTGGCAATGGTCAATTAGTTTCCCAAGTCCATTTTAATAGATGGAGAATGTGTGCATGTGTCAGTGTGTTAATATTTTGTGCAGCATTTGGCCCAATTTGAGCTACTATAGGCAAAAGACAAAATTATCCTAGCTGTAATATGGGAGATAGGAGTCTGCATTCTCTTGCTTTGTAGGCGTAAAAGTAGAGAACTGTGAGGTTCTAAGAGAAGACAGGTTTTAGCTATAAAAGTTAAAATTGGGTATACACTAGTAGATTTTTGTTTAAAAAATTTTAATTTCAAGAATGTTCATTTGATTTTAAAATCATTATTGGGTCAAATCGAAGTTTGTTCATGACTTCAGTGACAAGAAAATTGAAGGAAGAGGATGACATTTTTTCTTGAACAAGCAAATTTCTAACAGTATATGTGGTTTTCGTTTGGTAATGTCTATTTACACTAGGTTAAAATATTGCATGTTAAAGGCAAACAAAATTTTGATATAACATACAAGTATCACCACACACTGTATTTAGAGTGTTACTAAACAGTAAAATTAGTCTGTATAATTAGTCTGTATATGAAGTAAAGCAGGCTACTTCATATACAGTTACACTCACTGTAGAACCTAAGATGTTAATCCTCTGGATTGTGTAAAAAGGCTGTTTGATCCTGGCCTCTCTGATCCTCCCCTTCTTCCACAGTCCCCAATCTATCTGCTGATAGAACAGAGCCTTGGGGGCAAGCTGCACATGCTCAGTTTGGTGTGTCTTGTTAGGGTTTTTTTTTTCTTGGGAGAGTGCATGTGATCAGCACAGGGGCAATCAGCACTGTCCAGACAGACAGTCATGGGTCTTGCAACCTCATAGGACATTCAAGGTAGAATGGAAACTCCTCCTACAAGCTTTAACCAGACACTGATAGAAATCACAAGACTGCTATACTGTTGATGAGAAAAGGTATTTAGTAGTTTATATTTTCTAAAATAATTTAATTTACATGTTCTGTGTACTGTGGGAGACCAGATATAGTGAATGCAGGGTCTTGGGTTTCGTAACACTTTAATTTCAGCATTAAGTAAATGAAAGACTGGCTTCAGTTCAAATCCCCACCCATCGGTCATGCCCCTCTGACATGTTTCCCCCACATTTGTCGCATTTTGAATGGCATTTGTCAAATGTACTTAAAATTTTCTTTAAATTTTCCTTTCAAATCAAATAGTTTATAACCATTTTAAAGTGGTATGAAAGTGATTCTTAAGGCACGTACACACGATCGAACTTTTTGACAACAAACATGCAAATTAGCTGTTTTGGAGCAACATCCGATCGTGTGTATGCTTCATCGAACAAACTTTTTCTGTTTCCATCGGACTTTTGTTGGCTGTGCGAATGCACAAACTTTCCGGCAACAAAAATCCAATGGAGCAAAGTCCGATCGTGTGTACCCAAAAGCATCAGACTTTTGTACAAACTACAGTACGCAGCCGCAAGAATGTTTCCAGCGCAATCTGATCGCGCTGGTTCTCGGTGACAGGGTACTCTACATCTTGCGCTGGATGCAATAGGAAAAACACATTTTCCTACTGTGGTGGGAACGAGAGGGAATTCCCCTCTGGGGGAATACCAGGCCCTTCGGTTTGGTATGGATTTTAAGGGGAACCCCCTATGCCGAAAAACGGCGTGGGGGGTCCCCCCAAGATCCATACCAGACCCTTATCCGAGCACACAGCCTGGTCGGTCAGGAAAGGGGGTGGGGACGAGCGTGGGGCCAGGGTTGTCGGGAAGAGGCCCTTGTCCTCATCAACATGGGGACAAGGTGCTTTGGAGTGGGGGGGGCCGCAGGGCGCCCCCTCCCCCAAAGCACCCACCCCCCATGTTGAGGGCATGCTGCCTGGTACAGTTCACAAGGGGGGTGCTCGCTCATCCCCACCCCCTTTCCTGACCGACTGGGCTGCATGCTCAGATAAGGGTCTGGTATGGATTGTGGGGGGACCCCCACGCCGTTTTTTCGGCGTAGGGGTTCTCCTTAAAATCCATACCAGATCTAAGGGCCTCGTATGCCCCTTGAGGGGAACCCATGCCGGTTTTTTATTTAAAATTTGGCGTGGAGTTCCCCCTCAAGATTCAAACCAAACACAGTGCCTGGCATTGGTGGGGATCCAAGTCGGATCCCCGCACCAGTGTGAACCCGGCTCGCAAGGTGTCAATATCAGACAACAATACAGAAGTTGACCAAAGGGTAGTGGTAAAGAGCTGAAAAACCATGTGATTTGGTGAAAGTTGGCTGGAAAAGTCCTGCTGTCTGTATGCAATACAAACTTATGGCCAATGCCCTTTGTACAAAAATCCAAGGGAAAGTTTGTACAAAGTCCTATCGTGTGTATGGGGCTTTAACCTTTTTTTTAAAACCAAAATAACAAACATTTTATTCTTATCTTCTCTTTGCAATAGTTTTGCACAGAGCAGACTGATCCTCCTTTTCTGGGGTCCACCGCTGGCGCTCTAGGCCCCCCCTCTTCAGCAAGTGCCTCCAGGGCAGCCTATTCACACAGACCGGGTGACTTGGCCCCGCACCCTGCTCCCTCATCACGGCATTTGAATGATAGCAGTGGGAGCCAATGGCTGCGGCTGCTATCAATCTACCTAAAGGACTTTATAACCACGGGCACACCAACATATTATTAGCACCACATCCCTTAGTTTAGGTATAGGAGGAATTATGGGATTTTTAAAGTGCAAAAAAATATAGGATATAGTGATCTCAAGGTATAATATAAAAAGTTTTATTTAAAGATAGATTAAAAAAAATGTAAAAAAAAACGATTATGGCAAGTACGTTTCAACTTTAGAATGGCGTTCCCAACATGCTTCATCCATATTTCGGGCTTCTTCAGGGGATGCTGTCCATTGGACAAGCCTCCTATTAGAGAAAATTTTGTAAATATTATTCACATCAAAAATCTATTTCTATTCTTTTTATATATTCATAATTACTCCTCCTGGAGATTATTTTTTAATACAAAATGATTTTTATATATATGCACACATTCACTGTGATAACATCATTGCTTACCCTAGTCTCTTGAGATATAGTGTACTATAGTCAAAACACTATATGGGTCAAAAAGTCTGCCAGCATCAAGGAAACCATTGGATAATTTATGGCATTGGAGCATATTCCCACTGATCTTAGAGGTGGAAGTAATGATCAAAAACTTTTACAGTTAGAAACTCGTTGGATCCACTCTTTAAAAGTCACAGGTTATGCTGGACTAAATGAAATGTTAAGCTATAAATGTTTTTATAAAAAAAAAATATATTATTGTTTTGTAGGGTTCCTTTCCCTCCTACTCCATTTTTTTACCCAGCCCCCTCTCTCTCTTTTTCTCTCTTCCCCTTTCCCTCTCTAACCGACTTTAGGTCCTTTGTTATTTCATCCAGGGCTGTGTCATCACCCCCCACCTCCCCTCTCCCCTGGTCTTTGGTCATGAAGTCTGATTGGCATTATATTTACAAAATATATTGCTTTGACAATTGTGTTGCTGCCATACAAGGAAAATAATGTAGCTATACAATTTATGAACTGTTACTCTATTTTGTGTTTCATTTATCTACTTTGTTATGAAAACCTTTGAAGATTGTTTGAAAGTTATTGTAAATATATGTGCACTTTCTCCTCTTTTGACAACATTAATCTCATAATCCATTCCCCTTTTTTCATTTATTTGTAATATACACTGATGGGAAAATTTGCCTGCTGCTTGGGTTGCCTTTAAGCACTCAGGGTGACCATATGGATGCTCAGGGCATTTGTTCCAGTTCCCTGGATAACGCCCAGTTTACTGTACCATTTGTGTGCCCATCGCTGCTTCCCCCTTCTTCTCCTTGTCTCTCTGTTTGCTTTGATGCTCACTATTGATCTGAGAGGGACTTTCCCCACTGACCACCAGAGGGAGCCTTTTGTCCTCTCGTGGGTTGCGCATTGGGACCCAGCGGCGACAGCAGAGATGGATTGAGCAGCGGATGTGACGTGGTTTGCGCAGCGCAGTCTTTTTGTCCACATCTGGCCTGACTGGCCGGATGGGGGCTATTTAAGGCTGCTTGTTCCAGCTATTACACGCCACTGGAACTACAGGGACACATATGCTATTGCAGGACACCAGGTACTTGTCTATACTAATAGCTTCATGAACTCTTGTACTGCACATTTAACTTAATGTTCTGATGTTGGCTATTGCAGTTTTGAAGTGCATATTGAGCACTTCATGCTAATGATTCATTCTTGTTATGTGCATTTCAAGTTCTTTTTGATTCATCTGTGTGTCCTTTTTTGGCCTTTTTTTAAGCTTTGGAGACAAGTGCCGGTAGTTTATATCCCTGGATATTGAGTTCACTGCAAAACATAGTTTTGTAAGTTGACCTCTTTCTCTTTATATATTATTTTCATCTTTTGGAGATTCATTCACATTTTTTTGATATTGAAGCTAACTTACCATCCTTGTGTTATTTTACCTGGTCCATGAATGCCCACTATGGTCACCTATAGCTCTTGGTTTCCTTGATGCTGGCAGACCTTTTGGCCCATATAGTGTTTTGACTATAGTACACTATGGGGGTCATTTACTATAGTGCCGCGGCGTTAATTAGCGTTAATTGCAGCAAATTTGCGCTAATCGCGCTAATTAGCACTAATTAGCGCTAAAACGGTATTCACTATAGTTCTGGTGAGAAAATACTCCCAAAATCGAATTTACTATAGTTCCCTGAAACTAAATAGCACCCAAATCCTTACTCTGCTAAAAGCTGGAGAATTGCACATGGAAATAATGTTTAGAGTAATGGCCATCAACCCCGTCCTCAGGGCCCACTAACAGGCCAGGTTTTATTTATTACCTTGGAGAGATACAGACTAGAATACTGCAATCACTGAGCAGCAAATGATATCACCTGTGATGTATTTTAGTTATCTTGCAAACCTGGCCTGTTAGTGGGCTCTGAGGACACGGTTGATGACCACTGGTTTAGAGCATGATATAATTGCCTAAATGGTACTGAAATATGCAGTATATTATTTAATGATAATCTGCTTTTAAACTGTGTGAAAAGGTGATTTCTACACTGAAATATATTTAAAAGTCTGAGAAGAGATACATTTCCTGTTTTTGTACAACTAGGTGCCAACACAACTGAGAATGCCCAGACCTGCAAATATCTCTCATTTTAGCTCCAGTGTGTTTTTTACCAGGCACTGTAGTAAATACCAAAATAAGCGCTTGGCTAAAAATGCGTTTTTGAGAATGAAAACCAGCGCTATTATAGTCCAATGCAAGTTTCAGCCATTGATTCTAATGGTACAATAAATAAATACTTTTAATGTTGAAATGAAATGTATCTTTCTCTGAAATAAATGTTCCTTGCAACAATGTTGCTGCTTTTATTTTGTTTTTTTTTCTCATCTATTTTGTTTTTAAGAATACTAGAATGTGGAATGTTTTGATGTTTTGCTAAAATATATTTTTCTCTGTCACTTTCACTTGTTGCTCGCCATCTCACAACAATCTTTACCCAAACTCACACAGGTTTCTTTAAAAGACAAAGCACAAATAATACCATTGCTGATGCAAATGTAAAATGAGTCACAATTTTTGGTGCTTTTTATTATTTCCAAATAATCATAATTTGAGCCCAAAAAATGTGTTGTGTACCAACATCAGAAATTGAAATGTAATTCCCAAAAATTTGAGGATAATATCACTATTCACTACTAATATCACTATTCTACACTCATCCACAAAGAACCACCAAATATCACAGAATAAATCAAGAAGAATAACTCATGAGTAATGTAATTCCATCGCCTGTATGTCCATAGAAATGCAGTATTTATGTGTAGGAGATTTTCCTTGTCAAAAGAAGTTTATTGAGTATACAATATTATAAAGATACATAAAGTAAGTTTACAAGGATCTATAAAGTAAGCTCATTGTTTTACAGTAGGGTTTATATAGGTAAATATCATGAAATTTCAAATATTAAACATTGGGTTCACGTAAACCTAAATTAAAGATATATATAATTTCCTTAGTTACTTTTGTAGGTATTTAAATGATTTATACCTACTATACATATTGTTTACAAGTAGAGTGTATATAGGTCAAATAAATTCTGATAATGAGCTTTAATCGTAAGGTGGAGAAAAGGAAAGAGAAAGAAGAAAAAGGGTTGAAAGGTAGAGGTATGGTCCACAAGGTTGTCCCGCTCGTCAGTTTATTATTCTTTTTAGTTCTCTTTGAAGCCTTAGAATGGGTGTCTCTGTAAGTCATTTAATCTGTTACCATGGTAACAGGACAGAGTCATTGAAGTTTGACAGGAACTGTTGTTTTATCCAAGGATGCCAAAGTTTTTCAAATTTTGGAATTTGATTTTGATCAATGGCTACCATCTTAGCATGGGACATTGTATTATTCATTCTGTGAATTGTTTCTGCTAGTACCAATGTAGGAGATTTCCATGCCTTGGCCACTGTTTGTTTTGCAGCCATTATTAGTTGGATCATAAGTTTGAATTGAGAGAGTGTTAACCATTCCGGTTTTAGATTAAGTAAAGTTAAATATGGATCTGGTTGTATTATTTTTTTTAAATATTTTAGATGCAATCACGAAGACTTCCTTCCAGAAGGTTTGGATTACTGGGCACGTCCACCATATGTGTAAATATGTGCCTATTTCTGGGCATCCTCGAAAACAAAGAGCTGAGGTATTAGGTGAATATTTTGCCACTCTAGCGGGTACAAGGTACCAGAGAGTTAGGACTTTATAATTTGTCTCCAGTGCTAAGATGTTGGGTGAAGATGACTTAGATGTGAGCCATATGTTAGACCAGTCCGTGTCTTCTAAAGTTCATCCCAGGTCCTCCTCCCACCTCTGAACGTAAGAGGGTCTATTAAGATTTGCTACTCCATATAATTGATTATAAAGTGATGAAATTGTACCTTTAGCAAATGGATCTTTTGTACAGATTGATTCAAAAATGGATAATTGGGATAATGGTGTATCCCCCTTTAGGAATGGTGTATAGAAATTTTTGATTTGGAGATATCTAAATATCTCAGAGTTTGGTAGATCATATTTTTCTCTAAGCGATGGGAATGAAAGGAATGATTTAGATGCTATGAAGTCATTTAGTGTCTGAATGCCTGATGTTGTCCAAGCTTTAAAAGAATTTGGGTAGATCCATGCCGGATAAAAGGCCGGATTTCTGATAAAAGAAAGGAGAGGATTGTGTGGAGATTGTAACTGATATTTGGTTTTTAGTTTATCCCAGAGAGATAAGAAGTGTTTAGTTATGGGATTATGAATTTTAAAGCGGTCTTTAGGATCAAGCCATAATAAATTTGATATTACTAGAGGGTCATTTTCTGAAGCCTCTATAAATACCCATAATGGGATTTCCTGTTTTGCATGGTATTTGGACAGACTGGCCAAATGTGCTGCTCTGTAGTAGTTAGTAAAATTAGGGTATCCAAGGCCTCCTTTATTTTTGGGAAGATGTAGTGTGTGTATAGGTATACGTGGTTTAGAAGAGCCCCATATAAACAAAGTTGCTCTTTTTTGTACTATTCTCAAAAAATAGGAAGGAATTGGAATAGGGAGGACTCTGAATAGATAAAGCAATTTGGGTAGAATAGTCATTTTGATTGCATTAATCTTCCCTATCCAGGATAAAGGAAGTTGCGACCATTGTTTTATTAGATTTGTGATCTGTCTTATTACAGGAGGATAATTGGTTGAGAATAAGTCAGAGTGAGATGCTGTTAAATGAATTCCAAGATATGGGATTGATTTTTCTGCCCTTGTGAATGGGAGTGCAGCCCTAGCCGGGATCAATTCCATGTTTGTGAGTGAAATATTAAGCACTAGGCATTTCTTAGGATTAATCATAAGGCCGGATAGGGCTGCAAATCCATCAAGAGCTGGTATTAAGTTAGGACCAGAGACCTGTGGTGATGATAGAAAAAGTAATATATCGTCTGCAAATATACATAATTTGTGTGTAATACCTCCTACTTCAATGCCAGTTATAGTTTGGTTTGTTCTGATGTATTGGGCCATGGGTTCGAGTATAAGGGCAAATAATAAGGGAGATAATGGGCAACCCTGTCGGGTACCTCATTCGATATTAAAGGCATCAGATTTGTATCCAGCATATTTTATATAGGCTTTGGGTTTATTATATAATGCTTTGATCCATGTTAAAAAGTGGGGTCCAAAACCCCATTTTTGTAATGAATATTGCATATATTGTCAGGATACTGTGTCAAATGCCCTCTTAATATCGAGAGATAGAAAACATAAAGGGATTTTCCGTTTTTTAGCAATATGTGCCAATAACACTGCCCTGCGTATATTATCGCCTGCCTGTCTATTTGGCATGAAGCCTACTTGATCTCTATGTATTAATTTTCCTATAATGCTATTGAGGCGTTTTGCTATTATTTTTGCTAATAATTTAATATCGAGGTTTAACAGAGAGATAGGTCGATAATTCACACAGGAAGTATCATCAGAAAGGGGTTTTGGAATCATACAAACAATTGCCATTAGTGTTTCTTGCCGAAAAGAATGTCCATCTAGAAGTTTGTTAAAAGTTTCAGTGAGAATGGGAGAGAGTATTTCTGAGAATATTTTATAGTATAAAGCCGAGTAGCCGTCTGGGCCTGGCCTTTTGTTAAGTTTTAGGTCTTTTATGGTGTTAGCAACTTCATCTATAGTTATAGGCTCATCCAAACTGCTTTTTTGATTCTGAGATAACTCAGGTAAGGTTATTTTTGAGAAGAAGGATTCAGCCTCTGTAGGATTAAATTCATTGTTTGTCTTGTATAAAGTTGCGAGATGTGAGTGAAATTTATAGACTATTTTAACTGGATTACAAGTGTAAACATTTTTTGATAATTTCAAACGTATTGGTTTGAAAGATTTGTTAGTTGAATTTAATGCCCGAGCCAAATATGTACCTGGTTTGTTTGTATTCATGTAGAAATTGTGTTTGGAGCGTTTGAGGGATTTATCAACTGACTCAGTGAGAAATAGATCGTATTCCAATCTAGATTTTTCCAGATGAGATTTTGTACTCTGAGATGGATTATCTTGAAATGATATGTAGGCTGCATTAAAATTGAGTTCTAGTTTTTTTGCTAGATTTTTGCGTTCCCGTTTAAATAGTGCCATTTGTCTTTGTATTGTACCACGCAAGACAGGCTTATGAGCTTCCCACAGTGTTATTGGGGAGATGTCTGTTGTATTATTAATTGATATGTATTCCTTTAAAGCTTGTTCAATGGCCATCTGATGTAGTGGGTGTTTGAGCATTATGTCCGATAAGTACTACGTTGGGTCATGCGCTTTTGGTATGGCTGAGGCTATAGTAGTGTATACTGCATTATGGTCAGACCACGGAATCGGAATTATATCTGATGCAATAATTTCTGGTATCATTCCTATTGTTAGAAAAATATGATCTATTCTGGTGAAGGTTTGATGAGGGTGCGAGAAATAAGTGAATTTCTTTTTCATTGGGTTACTTTCTCTCCATGAATCTACCAGATTGTATTTGGAAAGAAGTTGAGAAAAAGGTAATCTAGAGGTTATTTTGGATGGTGTAAAAGGTGATTTATCTAGAAATGGGAGGAGGACCTGGTTCGAATCCCCACACATTATCACTGTTCCTATTTTGTGTGTATTAATCACTTGTAATATATGTGAGAGGAATGGTGTAGGTTGTTTGTTAGGAGCGTAGTAGGAAATCACCGTGATTGCTGTATCCATTATATAACCCATGAGTATCAGGTATCTACCTTCTGGGTCTTTAATTTCTGATGATAAGGTGAATGGTGTGGATCAGTGAAATGCAATTAGAGTTCCCCTTTGCTTGGTACAGGCAGAAGCCGTGTAAATTTGTTGATAAAAAGGAGAAATATATTTTGGAGCAGAATCTTTGGTGAAGTGTGTTTCTTGGAGGCATACTATGTGAGCCTTCTTGTTATGAAAAGTACGGAAGGCTTTGGTCCTTTTTTGAGGGACATTTATTCCCTGAACATTCAGGGAAAGTATATTCAGTGGTGCCATGGCAACAGATCAAATAGTTTTGACTTACTTTTTGTTATGCAGAGCTGACTGCGCAGATCAACCTGTGTGGACTGAAGAGATGAATAGATAGAAAAGAAACCAGTGAATTCTGGAGTAAAGAGTAAACAAAAAACATATGAGATTAGATGATACATTGTATAAATTATTTTTTGCAAGTAATCACAATTTACCCGTGAAAGAGAGTAAATATCTCTCTCAGGGGAATAAGTGCCTTCGTCACACTCCCACATAATATGGTTGGGAGAATGAGGAGGGCTAATGGGGGTACACGGATCTTCCGCTTACAGGAGAGAAGTGCTATGTCAAAAGACATCAAAATGATGTTTCATTAATTGGAGTGCAGAATATAGTTTTTGTTGAAATTATTTATTCCAGGGTGGTTGTATATGGTTAGTCTTGCCCTAGGCTAAATAATTCAGTTAGAAAGGTACTGTTAATAACTTTAGTATTGATGAAGATAGTTTGAATTATTTTGGGATTTTAACCCTTTTAGAGTAAACAATTACATATTTTATTCATATGTAACTGTTTAGATATGTTAACTCATAAAATTGAGGTTGTATTGCTTCAGATTAGAATAAACAAAAACATAATTCTAGGAACTAGTTAGGTAATAATATATTTGTTTTAAGAAAAGAAAGAAAAAGCTTCCATTACTTCTGGATTATTGAACATATTTGTCCTAAAAAGTAATAAATCTATTGTTATTACCTGATAATATATAACTGAACAAGAATTTCCTTATTTCACTTATATATTCTAAGGCTATATGAATCAGAAGTAATAAGAAATATAACTGGAATGTAACATGATCCCACACAGTGTGTGACTATCAGAATGCAGTTACATTCAGTTATAAATACAGGTTTTTTATAGAGAACCATCTCTTAGTATAATAAATGAAGAGATATCAGGAATTAGGATGTCAGTCTATTGAATCTTCTTGGTCCATGGATAATGTGGCATAACGGCCTATTTTGTGAGAATGATGATTCCCATTTTGTTCTGAAATTTTCTGAGTGCTGCCTGAAGGTGAAGATGATGTCATTCTTCTGCGTGTGGGAGAGTTGCTGCTTGTGGGTTCTGTCAGATTTAATTTTAAAAGGGTTTGTTGTAGTTCATCTGCTGATCTGCTTCTGTAAATTGTACCTTGGTAGTTAAATCTGACTGAAAAGGGGAAGCCCCATTGATACATAATGTTGTGGCGTTGCAGTTCCATTAGTTGGGGTTTCATGGATCGTCTTTTAGTAATAGTAAGTTGGGATAGGTCAGCAAAAATTTGATAATTGTGTCCTTGAAAATTAAAAGTGCTGATAACATGCTGGATAAATGAACCGCATTTAGCTTAAGAAAGTCTTTCACATTTCCGATTTATCTGTGTATCTGGGTTAGTGTGTTATAATATTCCAGAATTATGACTGAAGCGGTGGATGCTCGGGAGGCGTGCGGGAGCCCCCCCATGAAACCCCACGTGCGTACCGGGAGGTGAGCGCCCCCCCATGGAGCCAGGGTGAGAACCAGGAGGCGTGCGGGCATCCCCTCCATGATGCATGATGGGTACCATTAAGGTGGGAGCAGGATGGATGGACAGACACCCCCCCTCCCCCGGCATGAGCACCGGGAGAAGCGGGCGGGTGGCCCCCATTATGCTAGAAGGAACACAGGGATGACAGGGAGAAGTGGGCAGCGGCACCCCCCAACCATGCGGGATTGTGCCCAGTGAAGGTAGGTGGATGGATGGACAGATGACACCCCCCCCAGCGTGAGCACCATGGAAAGCGAGTGGGCGGCACCCTGATGCTAAATGGAGCCCTGGGAAAAGTGGGTGGGTGGAGGATGGACGGCCGGCCCCCCACAGCATGAGCGCCAGGAGAAGCAGGCGGGTGGCCCCCACAATGCTGGATGGGGCTGAAAGTGGGGACGGGTGGGCGGTCCCCCAATGGTGCCCGGGAGAGGAACCAACACCATTGCTGCGGCCGACTGTTGCTCTGTGAGGAGGCTGGAAGTGACGTGCGTCGGCCGCATCAACCCAGAAACGTCGACAACACTGGCCCTGACAGAGGAGGAGGCTTAAATAGCCCTCTCAGACTCCTCCCACAAATACAGGCTAACCTCCGGTCAGCCTTACACTTGTGGTTGCGATAAAATATTTGCAGCTGCGATCAAAAGAGTGTGGTTTCACCTTCTGACCCAGAAATGAGTCTTTGTAATCACCCGGAAGTTCCTGTGCTGGTCAGGATCTCCATCTAGGTGGACATGGCGAGGTCCCTCTTTAGCAAAGAGGAGGTGCTGCTGATTTGCCGGGTAAGTGTAGGATATGTGCTTACTCAATGTAGGTATGCGCTCAGCTCTGTATGCCCTGCTGCCCTCAAAGGTTTAAGCCATGAGTTCAAATCCCACTGACAGCATCACCTCCTGAAAGCGTGCATTGTACTCAGCAGCATAATTAGCCATTGCACATCAGTTTGGTTTATTCCATATTTTAACTCTTCAAATGCATGCAATGGTATGTACTTATTCAATTATATTATGGTATGGAATTCCAAAAATCAAGGAAAAAAACATTGTAGGGTCCCCCCCAGTACATACCTGGCCCTTCGGGTCTGGTATGGACTTTAAGGGGGACCCCACACCAAAATGTAAAATAAAATTGACGTGGGGCCCCCCAAAATCCATACCAGACCCTTATTCAGGCATGCAGCCTGGAGGTCAGGATAGGGGGGAAAAGCGGGCACCCTCCCCTTCTGAACCGTACCAGGCCACATGCCCCAAAGCACCTTGTCCCCATGTTGATGGGGACAAGGGCCTCTTCCCGACAACCCTGGTCGGTGGTTGTTGGTCTGTGGGCAGGGGGTTTATCAGAATCTGGAAGCCCCCTTTAACAAGGGGGCTCCCAGATCCTGCCCCCCTATGTGAATAGGTATGGGGTACATTGTACCCCTACCCATTCACCATAAAAAGCAGTGAAATGTAAAAAATCAATAGCTGGTTTTTGACAATTTCTTTATTGTAAAATAGCTCTGAGCTGTCTTCTTCCCTGAGCCATCTTCTCCAGATGTTGTCTCTCCCTCCTCCATCTTCTCCCTGAGCTGTATTCTCCCAGATCCGTCTCTCCTGCCATCGCCGTCTTCTCCATCTGCTGTGGTCTTCCGCACCGCCGGTTACCCGCTAATAAAAAAAAGCTTCTCTTCTTCTGTGGCGGTCATCCTCCGCTGTGTTGTCACCCACTGTGTGGGGTCTCTTACATAGCCATGGTGCAGACTCTCCGGGTGACGTTATCAGATGGCCACAGAAGAAGAGAGGCTTTTTTTTTTTTATTAGTGGGTAACCGCCTGCATGGAAGAACACAGAAGCGGGAGAAGTCGGCAGCGGCAGGAGAGACTCATGGGTTCAAATCCCATTTGAATTGGTGAAAAAAATGCAAATCACTATTAGCCAATTAGCCAAAGCAGCACATGCTGAAAATGGGTGAATGCCAATTATCCAATGCACTTTAATTTTGCTGATTCTATTATATTAACGCTTCAAGTGCATGCAATGGTATGTAAGTACTCAATAATATTATGGTGTGAAATTCCAAACACCACACACTAGCTAATGGGCAGTTTACATTTCTTTGTTTATTTTAATTCGCGTGTGCACTGAAAAAATAAACACAGCTGGTGGATGGTAGGTTGGCTGGTATTTGAACTTGTACCATGAATGCTGTGGAGACATCTGAGCAGACCACTTAGCCATTGTGCTAAATATGAGACCTGCATAATAGCGTAGTATTATGAACATAAATAATTACCGCTTTATAGTCACCTAAATAAAAAAATAAAAAACACGAAAAAAAAACATACAACAAATAGGTAACCTAAATGTTTAATTCATATAACTTTACAGAATAGCAGACATTACTATGTGATAATCATTCATAACCGCATTCGTAAGCAAAAGAAGGAAAAAAACTAGGAATGCTAATTGCAATATACATCAATAAATGCACACGAGGTAGAGCACATCTCACATAAAAATGTTTCTTTCACATACATGGATCATGGTTACAGTGCAGTGCTATATATAAGAAATTGGCATTTGCATATACGCGGAATCGCTAATTAGCTCTGATTTGGAATTTACTAACGTTTGTTCGCCGCTAATGGCTCTCTTTTTCATTCGCATTGTTGAAATTTTAATTGGCTAAAATGGGCGCTATTATTATTTAAAAAAAATGCCATAACAACATCGAATAGTTTATAGAAGCGATAACTTTTGTGCAATCCAATCAATATACATTTATTAGGTTTTTGTTTTTTACCAAAAATATGAAGCAGAATACATATTGGACTAAATTGATGAATACATTTGATTTTTTTTGCATTTTTTTATTGGATATATTTTATAACAGAAAGTAAAAAATATTGTTTTTTTTTTTAATTATCGCTCTTTTTTTGTTTATAGTGCAAAAAATAAAAACCGCAAATACCACCAAACGAAAGCTCTATTTGTGGGAATAAAAGGACATAAATTTAATTTGGGTATAGCGTCGCAAGGCCGTGCAATGGTCAGTTAAAATAACGCAGTGCCATATTGCAAAAAATGGCCTGGTCATTAAGGGGGTAAAACCTTTCGGGGCTGAAATGGTTAAGGTAAAAAACCTTGATGCTTTAGAACCACTTTAAACCCCAAACAAAAAAGTAGTATATTGCAGCTTACCAATCATTAGATGTGGTGGGTACATTGGTTTTCCTTTTTAGTCTTTCTCCCCTTGTAATCTGGCCAGCAGCTACATTTTTTTTTCCTTTTGGGATAAAGGTTTTACATAAATAAAAGCTGATCATTGTAAGCACCCCTGTCAGTGGTAATGGTTTGTCCCATCTTTCTAATGCTACATCTGCGTGGCAGCTTGTTCTGTTAAAAACAGCAGACTTACTAGTCAGATCACCAGGTAAAAATAAAAGAAAGAAAACCTAAAAAAAATATTCCAATGCTGCGTACACACGAGCAGACTTTTCGACCGGACTGGTCTGACGGACTGAGTCCGGCGGACAATTCGACCGCGTGTGGGCTTCATCGGACCTGCAGCGGACTTTTTCGGTCGAAAATCTGACGGACTTCAGATTTGGAACATGTTTCAAATCTTTACGTCGGAACTCCGCCGGACCCAGTTCCTATAGAAAAGTCCACTCATCTGTATGCTAGTCCGATGGACAAAAAAATTACGCTAGGGCAATTATTGACTACTGGCTATCAACTTCCTTATTTTAGTCCGGTCGTACGTCATCATGTACGAATCTGTTGAACTTTGGTGTGATCGTGTGTAGGCAAGTCTGTTTGTTTGGAAAGTCGGTCGGAAGTCTGCCAAAAGTCCGTCGGATAGACCGTCGGACCAGTCCGGTCGAAAAGTATGCTCGTGTGTACGCGGCATAAGAAATAGTAAGCTGCAATATAATAAAAGTCCTTGACTGGGAATAGGGGATCAGAATAAAATATATAGAACTGTTGGAAAATATAGCCAATCTTCTTTTTAAAGTCATATGAATGAGATAGAAGGAAAGAGAAGTACCATCTTGTTCACAAAGTGAAATCCCACTGTACACCTTACTCAATCAGAAACAGTGGGGCCAGTATCTGGGGGGCCCTTTTTTTTCAAGAAATGTTTTTATTAATTTGTAAAAGTCGCATATAAAAATTATACAATTACAAGACTACAAAACAAACATAAATGCCTCTTGTGTCTCACAGGCTCACAACAAGTAGATGAATTGGACGAGGATAGAGGGTATCCCAAGCAAAAGAAACAATGCTATACTATAGGCTGGTACCATACAGAGTAAATACTAATATCCTGGATCCAGAGACATCAATGTAAGCGGGTTACACACCTATTTTCCCCAGAGTTTATCAATAAGAGTTGGCGTCTTCCTAATTTTTTTTTAAATATTTTTATTGAAAATTAAGTAAAAAAAAAAGACAAAACACAATGACAATGGATTTAAGGCCTCAATAGAAAGACACCTGTAGATAAGACACATGTAGATATGACACGTGTAAAGCGGAACAAATAAACATATGCGCAGTACCACTAGTACATATATATACAATTTCCAA